>NC_051162.1:49788621-50088621 GCF_013339745.2 Dermacentor silvarum
ACGCGGTCAAAACGAGTCGACGGACGCACGTTCCCTGTGCGCCGAAGGCTCTCTTGATATGTGATCCGACCCTCAGACGGACGAAGCCAAGGGAAGACCCAAGGCCGCAATGTGCGTTCAAAGAATCAGTGCTCAGTGTGTCCTGCAATTCACACCAAGTCTCGCAGCTGGCTGCGTTCTTCATCGACCCGAGAACCGAGTGATCCACCGCTTAGAGTCGTGAAAAGTAGTTTGTTCAATTCCGTACAGTAGAACCAGGGTTTTAGGCACGTGGCGTCTTCCTGTGTGTGGTTTCGAAGGGCACCTTTCTGCGCGCGCTCCTCGAGTCTGCGCGCTCTTTCGACAGCCGCGTCTCAAACAGCTGGTAGCATATAAGCGCACCACACCCTGCTACTTGCGTGTTGCGTTTGCAGCTAACCCCGCGAGTCTTTGTGTGCGCGTAAACCTCCACTCTGTATGCACCAGGATCACTTGTAGGACCAAGATGCAGTGGAGCCGCTCACGGCTACACACCCGCGGGGGCGTGGCCCTTCCCATACCACGTCTTTTTCTTTTTTGCGAGCACTCGAAGCCGGTTTTCCCAGCCAACCAACCACCGGACCCGTGTGCTACGTGTGCACGTTCACATTGCTCCACGGAAATTGGAAACAAGCCGCAAGGCCATGCGGGGGCACGAGCAGCTGTGGAGTCTTTCACGGCGACACGGCCACGGGTGGGGTCTCGCCCCCATCGACGTGTCTCGCTTCAGTCATCAGTCGGGTACCCAAATTGACCAAAAAGTCCCTCACACACAAACACGCTTTGGCATCGGGGGATTGCCGCAGCACACCCGCTGCTGATCCGACAGCCTACTTGAGACGACGGACAAGAGCCCGGCGCGCGTACTCGCGCGGCTCTCCAAAACCACTCGGCCAGTGCCAGGGACAGCTTTCGGCGCCGGAGCCGCAACAATTCTACTCGAGGCGGAAGACGAAGCCAGCAAGGGCCTGGCCGCAAGTGCGTTCAAGTTTCGAGACTTCAGTCCCTGTCCGTAAATCCTCTTTCGACGTGCGGCGCCTTCCCAAAGCGCACAAGTCCGTTAACCGCGTAACGCGTCCGACGTAGCAAAGCCGCGTTTCCTCTCGTACTTCGCAGCAGCGCCGCCTTTCCCTCGGCGGCGGGCGAATAGCCTGCCAACGTCGTCGCATACAACTGCGATCTCGACATCTCGCGCGTCACGAGCAGGAGCCGACCGGCAGCCTCCGGCCCTGTCAGGCTCGGTGGCACTTGCCGCGGAGGACGGGAGGGCGTTATGGGCCACGGTTCCTATTGTACTTGGCAGCCACACCCTCGTACCGCCAGTTCCATGACCGACCGAATGCCGCGCCGTTCCTTCAGTACTTGGGCAGCAACATAGTCGGGTCGTTACTCCATACTCGCCGCAGGAAGCGACCGGCAGCCGCCAGCCTTTTCAGACTCGGCGGCGTTTGCCGCGGAGGACGGGAGAGCGCTTGCACCGCAGTTCCAACTATTAATGATGGATGGCAGGCAGCTTTAGCTCTCGACCGCCAGTTCCTTGACCGACCTCTACCGTTCCTCTCGTACTGGGCAAAGCATGTCGGGTCGTCTTACTCCCATTCCGCGCATGAGCGTCGAGGCGGACTGAAAGCCCACCCATGAAAGTGCGTTACGCCGTTTGTACCCACGGGCGCGGCCAAGCCAACCGTCCAAGGTTGCAGCCGCCGCCCGCTGGGCGCAACAAATTGGGCACGGGGCGCCCCTCAGAATTCAGGCAGTCCCCGCGCATGTTCGGGTATAGCCGTCCCCGCGTCCAAGCGGGGCCAGCGGCGGAAAGCGTCGGGCGCAGCGAGCCGCTCCAACCGCACGGGGCAGAAACGATCGTCACCCTTCACAGTCCGGTAATGATCCTTCCGCAGGTTCACCTACGGAGACCTTGTTACGACTTTTACTTCCTCTAAATGATCAAGTTTGGTCATCTTTCCAACAGCCCCGGACATCTAAGGGCATCACAGACCTGTTATTGCTCTGTTTCGTGCGGCTAGGAGCCGCTTGTCCCTCTAAGAAGGTTGTAAGGTGCTGGGAACCCCGCACCTATTTAATAGGCTACAGTCTCGTTCGTTATCGGAATTAACCAGACAAATCGCTCCACCAACTAAGAACTGTCATGCACCACCATCCACCGAATCAAGAAACAGCTCTCAATCTGTCAATCCTCCCAGTGTCCGGGCCGGGTAAGTTTTCCCGTGTTGAGTCAAATTAAGCCGCAGGCTCCACTCCTGGTGGTGCCCTTCCGTCAATTCCTTTAAGTTTCAGCTTTGCAACCATACTTCCCCCGGAACCCAAATACTTTGGTTTCCCGGAAGCTGCCCGCCGAGTCATTTCAGTAACTCAGGCGGATCGCTGGTTGGCATCGTTTATGGTCAGAACTAGGGCGGTATCTGATCGCCTTCGAACCTCTGACTTTCGTTCTTGATCAAAGAAAACATTCTTGGCAAATGCTTTCGCAGTAGTTCGTCTTGCGACGGTCCAAGAATTTCACCTCTAGCGCCGCAATACGAATGCCCCCGTCTGTCCCTCTTAATCATTACCTCGTATTCCAAAAACCAACAGAACAGAAACGAGGTCTTGTTCTATTATTCCATGCAAGTTTATTCAGGCGACTCGCCTGCGTTGAGCACTCTAATTTTTTCAAAGTAAAAGCACCGGCCTTCTCGAGGCACACAATGAAGTGCACCAAGAAAGGACCGGCATGATGTTCAGTCCGAGCCGTCGCATCGGGTAGATGCACTACTCGTCTGGAACTGAGATACAACTACGAGCTTTTTAACCGCAGCAGCTTTAGTATACGCTATTGGAGCTGGAATTACCGCGGCTGCTGGCACCAGACTTGCCCTCCAATTGATCCTCGTTAAAGGATTTAGAGTGTACTCATTTCAATTACGGGGCCTCAAAAGAGTCCCGTATTGTTATTTTTCGTCACTACCTCCCCGTGCCGGGAGGCGTATTTACAATTGCTAGTAGGTACAGCGTTTGACCGCTGGCGCCACGCTGCGCCGCTCGCGCGTACCATGTTTGTAGCCGCCGCCGTTGGAACGGAGGAGGCGTTGACGGAGAAAACGCTGGGCTGGTGGTGACTAGCCTGCTGTTGGGATCGGTGGTATTATAAACGCATCACTGTTTTAATGATCCAAATATAATCTCACTATCAGGGAGGGAGCAGTCTACCTGACTGGAGCAGTATTTTTTTATTTGGGGTGTTGCTACGCTGCGCTCCGCAACACCCCAACGACCGCCGCTTCGCGTCGGCGCCCGGTACCACGGCTGCCGCCGTGGCACCGGGGTTCAAACGACCACGCTGGCAAACAGAGAGGAAAAAAAAAAGAAAAGCGTGACATTAAGAAAAAATCTAGCCCGGGCGGGATTCGAACCAGCGTACGCATGATCCTAAAGCGAGCGCCGTAGCCACTGAGCCATACAGCAACGCTTCCGAGGGTTGCATTCATGCGAACCATGTGATTGCGTTCGAGCGCCCTCGGCGAAAGAAACCACCTAGAAACGCGGTACGTGCGAGCGGCGCAGCGTGGCGCCAACGGTCAAACGCTGTGCCTACTAGCAAATGTAGTGTTGCGGCCGGGAGCGGGTAAATTGCGCGCCTGCTGCCTTCCTTGGATGTGGTAGCCGTTTCTCAGGCTCCCTCTCCGGAATCGAACCCTGATTCTCCGTTACCCGTAACAACCATGATAAGCAAGTAACCTACCATCGAAAGTTGATAAGGCAGACACTTGAAAGAAACGTCGCCGGCTCGTGGCCATGCGATCAGCACAAAGTTATCCAGAGTCACCACACAATACGGGCCGAAACCCGATCGATCTTGGTCTAATAAAAGCACCCGTCGCCCAAAGGGCTTCAGGCTCAGTGCATGTATTAGCTCTAGAATTGACACAGTTATCCAAGTAGGAAGAAACGATCTAAGGAACCATAACTGATTTAATGAGCCATTCGCGGTTTCGCCTTATTTCGGCATGTACTTAGACATGCATGGCTTAATCTTTGAGACAAGCATATGATTACTGGCAGGATCAACCAGGTAATCGTTCAACTGCGCGTCCAGCCATGCCGGACGCCGTTGTTGCGACGCCGAGGCCACCTTCAAGCGCCTCAGCACGCTTCGTTTTCGCAAAGCCAACCTCTTTGCACAGTCCGAGATGACGGCGTTCGAGCTCGCTACGGCGCCCTCCCCGCAGGGCCGGGTATCGCCACGCGGCAAGAAGCACGCACACTCTCGATAGATTCGTTGCGTCGACTCGGTCACGGCTTGCGGGATTTGCCTTCAGCCCGCAGCACTGGTGGACCGATCGGCGCTTGCAACGTAGCCGAGACGGCAAAGCCGCCAAGCGACGGGTCACGCCCGCGCCTTCGGCGCTTTCGTATTTGACTCGTGCGAGGACGATGCGGAACACACCTCGATATCGTGGATAAGGCGTCGTCCGACAACCAGCCCCTAACGCGTCAAGCGGATGAGGCTGCAGACGATTGCCGAGGGATCCACGGGAGAGGCTCCGGGGACACGCTTCACGGGCACGGAGCCCGCCGCATATCAAACACCCAGGTCGCACGCACTCGGGGGGCGACTGCACTCCAACCCCCATATAATAGCAGCGATAAGTACCCAGACCTCCATGGGGCCGTACTCGTGGCATTTTCGACGGGGATTTGGCGGAAATCGTGCCGCACCTTGACGAACTTTGAAAGTTTACGTCGGCTGCACGGGGCCGAAGTCGTGAAAACCAGCACCGCGCAAGAGGGTCGTGATCGGCAATTTTTCGCCAGCGGCGAGTACGGCTTCGCGAATGTTCATGTGCCTGAACCACCACGCATCCTGTGCTGATGACTTTCACGGCGAACGAGCTGTCCGCTGCCGCACTTTCTATGCACTTTCTATGACTAATGCCATACCTGGAGTGATCTGTTCTCAAGAACCCCTTTGGGAGCGACCACTTCCCAATTGCGCTAGGCTTAACAGAACATGATAGATGCTCGCCACACGCTCCCTGATGGAAGGTTGACTCGGCTAACTGGGAACTTTTCCGACAAATAACATATTTAAGCCGTGATGACATTGCCTCTTTTAACATAGACGATGCTGTGGCGTATATAACAGGTTTTATCATTGACGCTGCTGAAAGGTGCATAAAACAAACTAATCGACTAGCTAATAAACGTCGCCTGCCTTGGTGGAATGATGAATGCCAGAAAGCACGTAAAAAGCAAAACAAAGCATGGGGATTGTTTCGCAACTCCCCAACAGCTGAAAACCTGATAAATTTTAAACAAGCAAAGTCACAGGGCAGAAGAACGCGTCGACGTGCAAAGAGAGAGAGTTGGGAAAGGTACATTTCCAGTATAAACTCATACACCGACGAAACAAAAGTCTGGAATAGGGTAAATAAACTAATAGGCCGGGAGTCACATCCTCTACCCTTAGTAAGTAGCCAATACGCCTGGAAGACCAGGCGGATTGTCTAGGTGAACACTTTCAATATGTATCAAGTGAATCGCATTATACAGACACTTTCCTGAAGTTCAAAGAACGCGAAGAGCGGCAGCCTCTTAACCGCAAAGGTTCTTCGAGTGAGGCTTACAATCAACCATTTAGCTTAGCCGAACTTAAAGCATCTCTCGCTTGTTGTAACAACTCGGCGCCAGGTGGCGATCGTATCATGTACGAAATGATTAGGTACTTACACCCCGAAACACTCACAACACTCCTCTCTCTCTTTGATGCCATGTGGGCGGCTGGATTTATTCCTTCCTTGTGGAAAGAAGCCATAGTCATCCCGGTACTTAAACAAGGCAAAGACCCGTCCTTAGCCAGCAGCTACAGGCCAATAGCTCTAACAAGCAGCCTGTGCAAGCTGTATGAAAAAATTATAAACCGGCGTTTAATCAGTTTCCTAGAAAATAACAAAATACTAGACCCCTTCCAGTGTGGATTCCGAGAAGGTAGGCCGACAATAGACCACCTTGTTCGCATCGAGGCAAACATCAGAGATGCGTTTATTCATAAACAGTTTTTACTTTCTGTATTTATAGATTTAGAGAAAGCGTACGACGCGACATGGCGCTTCGGGATTCTGCGAGATCTCTCTGCGATGGGGGTCCGCGGAAATATGTTTAACACAGTCGTAAGCTACTTGTCTAACCGCACGTTTCGCGTAAGAGTGGGCAATGCTTTATCTAGAACATTCACCCAGGAGGCTGGCCTGCCACAAGGGGGTGTACTTAGTTGCACACTTTTCATTGTAAAAATGAACTCCCTGCATACAGTCATTCCACACAGCATGTTTTATTCTGTGTATGTCGATGACGTACAGATAGGTTTCAAATCATGTAACATCGCTATCTGTGAACGACAGGTGCAGCTTGGATTACATAAATTGTCTAAATGGGCGGATGTAAATGGGTTCAAAATAAACGCACAGAAAAGTACATGCATACTCTTCTCAAACAAAAGAGGCGTGACACCGGTGACAAATCTTACGATCAATCGAGAGGAACTATCCATGAGGAGTGAACATAAATTCCTGGGCCTAATTCTGGACTCTAAGCTTACCTTCATCCCCCATCTTAAATATCTGAAGACAAAGTGTCTGAAGACTATGAACCTTTTAAAAATTCTCTCGCACACAACATGGGGTAGTGATCGAAAATGCCTCGTAAACTTGTACAACAGTCTTGTCCGCTCACGCCTTGATTACGGAGCTATAATTTATAACTCTGCAATGCCAAGTGCATTAAAAATACTAGACCCCGTTCACCATTTAGGTATCCGCCTCGCAACCGGTGCTTTCCGAACAAGCCCGATCCAGAGCCTCAATGTAGAGTCGAACCAGTGGTCACTCCATCTGCAGCGTTCATATAGCAGTTTCGCGTATTTCTGACAGTACAAGCAAACAATGAACATCCTTCTTATTCCACCATAAACGATATGACCGCTGCTACACTCTTCCATAACCGACCTGCAGCGAGAAAACCGTTCTCATTACGTGTAAGGAATCTTAGTGAGCAAATGGATGTTCTATTGCTTGAACATCGACCTATGTCTCCTGCTAAACTGTTACCGCCGTGGCAGTGGCAGATCATAGAGTGTGACACATCGTTCGTAGAGGTTACGAAATACGCTCCAGAGGCACAGATTAAAATGCATTTCCTAGAGCTTCAATCCAAGTACTCGTGTAGAGAGTTTTACACAGACGCTTCTAGATCACATGCCGGGGTTTCTTATGCAGCCGTCGGCCCATCTTTCTCGGAATCCGGTGTACTCCACCCGCAAGCAAGTACCTTTACGGCTGAGGCCTATGCACTATTGTCGGCTGTGAATCATATAACGAAAACAAATCTTCAAAAAACAGTTATATTTACAGACTCTCTAAGCGTTGTGAAAGCCCTGATGTCACTCTGCAAGCACAAAAATCCTGTACTCATTGAGCTTTATTCCGCCCTATGCAGAGCGTATGTAGCAAACCAGCATGTAATAATATGCTGGGTGCCGGGCCATAGAGGCATTGAGGGTAATGTGCAAGCAGACCAAATGGCCACATCAGCGACATCACACACTAGTAATCATACAGTAGCTGTTCCTGCAACAGACTTGAAACCTTTCTTGCGAAAGAAACTGCGAAGCCACTGGCAACGCTTGTGGGACGCTGAAACAAGTAATAAACTTCACATGATTAAACCACAGTTAGGTTTCCTGCCCTCAGCTACGAAAACAGGACGAATTGACGTCATATTCTGCTGTCTCAGAATAGGACACACGTACGGCACCCACAATTTTTCGCTTACTGGTGATGAACCACCAACCTGTGGTAGATGTGGTGAGAGGCTGACCGTCCTCCACGTCCTGCTGGAGTGTCGGGAAGCCGCACCGGAGAGAAGAAAACATTTTCCTGTAGCATACCGCTATCATATCCCTCTTCATCCCATGATGTTTATTTGTGAAGAACCACTTTTTAATGCCAATGCAATCCTTGGCTTTTTGAGCGATGTTGTGCTACATGTTATTAGTTCAATAAGTTTGTAGCGCATCCTCTCTCTAGAGGATGCCGCTGTGATAGTTTTTTTTATAGCACATGCCTCCAGGCCCTTGTGGTTCAAGGGCTCTGTCTAGGCAGTTGTGCTTCTTGCCAATTACTGCATCTTTAATATTTTAAATATCGTGTCATTCTTTCTTAATGCATTCTTCATTGCATAGTACACCTCATTAGTCATTACCATGATTTTAGTACATGTATATTTTACGCACTTTACAGCGATTATTTTTAGGCCCCTTTACAGGCACGCCTCATCTATTTTTCAGAATTCATCACTCCACTGCAAACTCACAAACACTGGCATGGCGCTCTTTGGCCATACTTGGCCCTTGCGCCATTAAACACCATACATCATCCGCAGAAAAATAGGACATGTGGCAGTGATTGTAAAACACTGAAACGTCGAATGAGCTTCATTTATTTAAGCCTCAGTTGGGTAATTGGCGACCAACAACAAAAATACGCCGAACTGAAATAATTCTTTGTCGACTTAGGATAGGCCATACATACGGGACCCATTCTTACTTGCTGTCTGGTGGTGAACTTCCCACCTGCGCTAAATGTGGAGAGACGCTGATTGTCCTTCATGTCCTGGCGGAGTGCCGTGAATCAGAAGCTAAAAGAAAAAATCACTTACATCTAGCTTACAGACAGAACATTCCTCCTCTTCATCCAACATTGTTCCTTCATGTGTACTCATTTCCAGCAGCAAATCACTTTTAAACTATTTACAGGATGTTCATCCATTAAAAGTCCTCCGACCGATGAATTCGTAGCATGACCTCGCAACAGAGGCTATTGCTGCGATACTAGCAGTTCTATGGCACATCCTAGAACTTCAGTTAAAGTACTCATGCCTGGAATTTTATACTGACGCATCAAAGCCCTGTGCTGGCATGTCTTTTGCAGCCGCAGGAATGCCTATGCGGAACGCGTAGGCATTCGTAAATGCGACGCCCAGCTATAGCCTTCACAAGCCTCAGTTGGGTCACCAGACTGCATGGGACTTTGATGCGTGAGTATGAAATTCTGGGCATGAGTACTTTAACTAGAGCTCTAGGAAGTACCATGGAAATGCTAGTATTGCAGCAGTAGCCTCTGTTGAGAGGTCATGCTACGAGTTGATCGGTCGGAGAACTTCAGTTCGCCGTATTTTTTTTTTTGTCGGTCGCCAGTTACCCAACTGAGGCTTGTGTAGGCTATGGTAGGGTGCCGGGTTTACCAATGCCTACGCGTTCCGCATAGGGATGGCCAACATCGCAGCATGTGGTGATTGTGGGGACGCCGAAACGATTCGTCATGTTCTTTGTCAGTTCCCACAATACAGTGTGCAGAGACAATTGCTTTCCGTCTAGCTTAACCAGTTGGACGACCAGCCTTTATCGAAAGAAAGAATTCTGCAACATCGCATCAGAAGGCTGTGCAAGCGCTCCTGCGCTTCCTGAAATTGACTGGCCTGTGTGAACGTCTGTGATCGGAACGCCTTTTCTGTTACCTGTGCCTGTTTTCTTTTTTCGTTTTTTTCGATTTCTCTCTCTCTCTTTCCAACTCATATATCACCAACCCCAGTCTAGGGTAGCAAACCGCAAACTCCCTTCTGGTTAACCTCCCTGCCTTTCCTATCTCGCGCTCTCTCTCTCTTTCTATGGCACGTGATTCCAAAGCCTTCCACACAATGTTTCAGATGAGGCAGCAGTGCCACTGGTACTTACACATAAAAAAACATAATTTTAAAACATATGTTTCACGTTTACAGGACACTTTAAAGCCGTTGTCATAACTTGAGGTGAAGCACAAGAGAGCACGAGCAAGAGCACATTGTCATAATTTTTATACCTGTATGTTTTACGCACAGTACAACGATTCTACTTTTGGCCTACACAATTCTCTCCGCAATGCCGCTTCTGCGCAGAGCCCGGGTCCCTCAGGCACATAGTAGGGGGCTGCAGAGAGGCACCACTCAATCCTCCGAACCCTTACCACACCAACGAGCTTTGGGAGAGAGCCTTGGCCAGCTCCGACCTCGAAGATCAGCAACGGCTGATTGCGAGAGCCCAGGACGCGGCCCGAGCTCAAGGCATTCTGGAATGAGGACGCCTCTCCAAAGCTGCATTTAGACATTAAAGATGTTTATTCTCTCTCTCTCTCTCTCTCTACTTTTGGCCAATATACAGCCGTGTTAAATTAATGCTTCCAACTTTATTGTTCCATTAAATACTCATAATCACTTGCGTGGCGCTCTTTGGCCAGACCTGGCCCTTGTGCCATTAAACATCACACATTGACGCGAAATAAGTCGGCACGTGGTGACACTGGCCCCTTGAGGCGAGAAGGACGAAGTTCGTGGTTGCGCGCGCGCTCTCTGAGGTCCAGCCATTATTAAAGGCTCACGTGTTTTTTACCTATCTGTTGCTGGTCAACTATTCTAGCTGTACTAACTGGGTGACATTTCTGGAGGAGGTGTGGGGTACGGTCGTCGTCAAGATCTCCGGAGCGTACCCCAGACCTAAGCCCGGCGAGTAGTTCGGCCTAGCTTACCCCTGTGCACGTACGTACCAGCCGACGTCTCCAGGGACTCCAGCCAGAGCACGGTCTGCTACCCGAACGAAGTAGAATGACGAATCAACCACCCCCTGCCGCTACTGCAGCATCGCACGTGGTCGTCAATCAGATCCGGACGCCGAATCCGTTCCACGGGAGTGCTTCAGAGGACGCCGACGACTGGCTTGACCATTTTACCGGGTCGCCAACGTCAACGACTGGAACCACGAGCGTAAGCTTCGCTACGTGTACTTCGCTCTTGAAGATTCCGCTAAAATATGGTTTGAGAACCACGATGCGACACTGACGTCATGGGAAGAATTTCGTCGGCAGTTCCTCAATGCCTTCGCCAGGGCGGACAGGAAGGAGAGGGCGGAGTTAGCAATGGAGTCGAGAATTCAAGGCCCGAATGAGCGAGTGACGGCGTACGTAGAAGACATGAATCGGCTCTTCAGACGTGCGGAACCCTCTATGACTGAAGCAAAGAAGGTGCGCCACCTAATGCGCGGCGTCAAAGAGAAAATATTTGCTGGCCTCATTCGAAATCCGCCGACGACACTTGCAGAGTTACACGACGAAGCCACTGCCATGGAAAAGGCCCTTCAACAGCGGGCCAGGCAATACAACCGCGACGCCGTGATTTCAGGGGAGCTCTCTGCCGTTACCCTCGGCAACGGCGTCGGTGCCTTGCGAGAACTCATCAGGGCTGTCATCAAGGAGGAAATGCAGAAGATGCAGATGACCGCTGCCTCTGTGGGACAACATTCCATTGCGGAAATGGTGCGTGCCGAAGTCCGACAGGCCGTCCATGTTCCTGAACAGTACGAGGCACCACAGCAGGGAGTGCGTCCTGAAATGAGTTACGCTGAAGAAGTACGCCGTCCACCACCCTCAAGTGCGTGTAGCATGGTACACTCCGCTCAGCAATTGGACGTAAGCTTCAGGCCTCGCAGCCCACCGCACATCGCCGAAGCAAGAACTAGGAAGAGCGACGTCTGGCGCACCGCAGACTACAAGCCCCTTTGTTATCATTGTGGCGAAGCCGGGCACATCTACAGAATGTGTCCTTATCGTCATGTGGGGCTCCGAGGATTGTTGCCGAATGCACCTCGTCCACGACCTGGTGAGCGGCCGCCGGAAATAGAGTTTCGTCGCGAATCGTCGCAGTGGTGATCAACGATGGCACGAACCCCGTTCGTTGTCTCCTGCTCGTTGCAAGTCACCATCACCAAGCCAAGACTTCTCTCGCGGCGCTCTCAGACGCCGCTCGCCTAGCTCGGCGGCTCGCGAAAACTGAGTTCAGCGACCTCCGGAGGTGAGGCCGCTGACGTCGACTGTGCGCAAGATCCTCCAGTACGACGACAACGACGAAAACAGAACGACGCAGACGTACAGACGCAGTCAAACACCGTATGAGAGGTAATAACGTCGAATATTCCCGTCACCGTAGACGACGAAGAAATAACAGCGTTAATCGACACTGGAGCGGACACCTCAGTTATGAGCATGGACCTTGCCTGCAAACTGAAGAAAGTTTCTACCGAGTGGACTGGGACGCAGATTCGCACTGCAGGAGGCCATCTGCTAACCCCGGTAGGAAGATGTACAGCGCGAGTGAGCATTCGTGGGTTTACGTGCCTCGGAGATTTCGTTATCCTCCCAAGCTGTTCGAGGGACCTAATTCGGGGAATGGACTTTCTGCAGACTAATGGAGCCGTGATTAACTTAGAAAAGTCGGTGGTAAGGTTTTCAACGGCGCAGGCCTTATCAAGGAGCAGCACTGACGACACGTATGTCAACGCCTTGAGGATTGTCGACGAGAACATCACAGTGCCGCCAAGGAGCAGCGTATTATCCTCGTAACCTACCACGCATTCGACGACTATGAGGGTATTGCCAAGGCAAATATCCCGCTGTTGCTCGAAAGACACATCTGCATCGCCCGGGGCCTTGTTCGAATACAGAATAAGTGCTCGCAAGTTTTGTTGACAAACTTCAGCCATGAGTATCAGCATGTCCCTCAAGGTACAGCTGTGGCCTTTCTGAACGACATTGCTGATTTCTCCGACGTCGGCACGTTACCATGACTTCACCGTATGCAACGACTCACGCCAGCCTGAGTACCCGCGTCCACATTAATGCTGTCTTAGCAGATGTACAGAAGGATCAGCTATTGGGCCTAGTGACAGAATTCTCTGGCAGTTTTTCCACAGAATCTAAAGTCCAGCGCACCTTCATTACGCAACACCGGATAGTTACAGAGGAGTCGGCGCGGCCTGTTCGTCAGCACCCGTACCGCTTGTCACCTATGAAGCGGGAGGCGATTAAGCGTCCAGTTGAAGAAATGCTCAATGATCACGTCATCCAGCCGTCGACAAGTCCGTGGGCGTCGCCTGTCGTACTAGTAAAAAAAGAAAGACAACACGCTCCGCTTCTGCGTTGACTACAGACGGCTTAACCGAGTCACCAAACGCGACGTTTACCCCCTGCCTCGGATCGATGACGCTTTGGACCATCTGCGTCATGCTGAGTTCTTTACTTCGTTAGACCTAAAGTCAGGGTACTGGCAAATCGAAGTGGACGAGCGTGACCGTGAAAAAACCGCCTTCGTGACTCCCGACGGGTTATACGAATTTAAAGTCCTGCCTTTCGGTCTCTGTTCCGCCCCTGCTACGTTTCAACGAATTATGGACACTGTACTCGTCAGACTAAAGTGGCAGACGTGTTTAGTGTACCTAGACGACGTTGTTGTGTTTTCCAGCACGTTCGATGAATATCTCACCCGGCTACGAAGTTGTCCTTACCGGAATACGCAAGGCAAACCTTACCATCAAGCCTGAAAAATGTTACTTTGGCTTCCAGGAACTCAAGTTTTTAGGCCACGTGGTCAGCTCCCAAGGAGTACGACCAGACTCAGAAAAGCTCGCTGCCGTTGCCGAGTTTCCTTACCCGAAAAACAAGAAGGCTGTTCAGCGGTTCCTGGGCCTCTGCGCTTAATACCGTCATTTCGTTGAAGGCTTCTCGAGGATTGATGAACCTCTCACGAGACTGACGCGACAAGACGTGCCCTTTGCGTGGACGGAAGACCAAGAGCAGGCCTTCACCGAATTGCGCAAACGCCTTCAATCCGCTCCAGTGCTGGCGCATTTTGATGACACCGCGGCAACTGAAATTCGCACAGATGCAAGCAACGTAGGACTCGGGGCTATTCTGATTCAATGGCAAGACGGCGCAGAACGTGTAATTGCGTACGCGAGCCGTAGTCTTACAAAAGCAGAAGCTAATTATTCAACCACCGAAAAAGAATGCTTAGCAGTCATGTGGGCCATCAGCAAGTTCCGACCTTATTTATACGGCCGGCCATTTCGAGCGATCAGTGACCACCATTCGCTCTGCTGGCTTGCCAATCTACGAGACCCGTCAGATCGCCTCGCTCGTTGGAGCCTCCAGGAATACGACATGACTGTTGTCTACAGATCGGGCCGTAAGCATAGCGACGCTGACTGCTTGTCACGTTCTCCTATTCCCTTGACATCCTCCGACTTGGAGCTGCATTTGCCGTTTCTTGTTGTCGTCGACGTGGTGCGCATGTCTGACTACCAACCTGCAGACTCTGAACTGCTTCCAGTCATCCGATATCTCGAGGGAGCTGACGTTGTGGTCCCACGCCCACTTTCACGAGGATTGACATCGTACTGCCTGCGGAACGATGTCCTATACAAGAAAAATTTCGAGAACAGCCAAGAAACGTTCCTTTTCGTCGTTGCGACGGCGCTGCGCGAGGAAGTTTTACAGGCGTGTCACGACGATCCCTGTATTGGCCACTTATAGGCTTTGCGAGGACATTAGCGCGCATACGGCAGAAATACTATTGGCCCACCTATTTTCGTCGGCTCAGCGCTATGTGCGAACGTGCTGTGACTGTCATAGGCGTAAAGTCCCACCCGTCAAGCCTGCCGGCCTCCTTCAGCCTTTGGATCCGCCTCCGGCGCCGCTCGAGCAGGTGGGAATGGACCTTCTGGGTCCGTTCCACACGTCTTCCTTGCAAAACAAGTGGATACTTGTGGCAACCGATTATTTAACTCGCTATACGGAGACAAAAGCTGTGCCGCGGGGAACTGCTGCTGAAGTCGCCAGCTTCTTCGTCCACAACATCGTGCTTCGTCACGGTGCACCCGCTGTGCTCATTACTGATCGCGGTGCAGCGTTTACAGCTGAGTTGTTGCAACAAGTCGTCACGCTAACGCATACCAACCACCGAAGAACCACAGCCTATCAACCGCAGACTAACGGCTTAACAGAGCGTCTGAACAGAACATTGGCCGACATGCTATCCATGTACACTGATGTGGAACACAAGACATGGAATGAACTTTTGCCATACGTCACGTTTGCTTACAATACCGCTGTGCAGGAGACCACCGAGTTTACACCATTCGAGCTCGTTTACGGACGTCCCCTTAGACGCCATGCTCCCGGTAGACCACGGAACCACAAGGAATGACACCACTGAAGAGTTCGTCGAGAAAGCAGAGGAAGCGCGCCAGCTTGCTCGCATCTGCACCCAGCAGAATACCGACGCCTGCCGTTACAACCGGACCCGACGGAACGTCCAGTACTCACCAGGCGACCGCGTGTGGGTGTGGACACCTATCCGACACCGTGGGCTCTCGGAGAAATTGTTGCGCCGCTATTTCGGCCCCTATGAAGTTGTACACCGCCTCAGTGATATGAACTATGAGGTGGTGCCTCAAAGCTCTGATCCTAGTTCGAACCGACGCCGTCCCCATGCTGAACTCGTCCACGTACGCACGCAAGGGATAAGGAACCCTCACAAACCGCTTCAGCATTGTGTACATTCCTGTATGTTTTTTTTTCCATGTTGGCACTCTCGCCCATATTGCTCGCCCGCTGCCCTTGAAGCGACCGGGTCGGTCGCCTTTGAGGGGAGCAATGACGCGAAATAAGTTGGCACGTGGTGACACTGGCCCCTTGAGGCGAGAACGACGAAGTTCGTGGTTGCGCGCGCGCTCTCGGAGGTCCAGCCATTATTAGAGGCTGACGTGTTTTTTACCTATCTGTTGCTGGTCAACTATTCTAGCTGTACTAGCTGGGTGACAATATCATCATCACGGGACTAGAAAGTAGACGACGCTACGTACACAAGTGACTGAAGACGTATTGAGGACGTTTAATTCATTGATACCTGTTTATTTGAAAAGTTTGCGTTTAATTTGGGTGCCTGGCCATAAAGGACTTTTTATAAATGAAATAGCAGATTCACTAGCCAACGCATCGATAACCGGACCAATTTTTCCGTATTGTCCTTTGACTGCTCATGTCACTGCTGCTAGATTTCGCAGGAGTGTCATTATGCAGGCAGTGTCAGGCTCTGCTCTAACTAATTCTTTGGAATACAGACATCTCCTATACCCTTGGCACCAGGGGCGTAGCCAGGGGGGGGGTTGGGGGGGGGGGTTCAACCCCCCCCCACCCCCCGAAATCTTTACCGCACCCCCCCCCCCCCACTTACCCACCCTTTTTTCTCGTCGCTTCGCGCTGACATAATTAATGAAACCGGTGCTACTATCACAATTTCATTCCTGGGCGCTTCCGTTTGGGTTGGTAATTTACAGAGAATCATGTCTGAATATGGAAAAAACTGTCACAGTGTTTGTTAAGGCTTTGACACTCTGTGAAGTTTTGGGCGAGAATGTGGCGGCCGCATTCTGAAGCAACAAATGCGCAACAAATGCGGCTGCCGCATTTTAGATGATGGCGAGAACGCTCGAGGCCCGTTTACTTAGATTTAGGTGCACGTTAAAGACCCCAGGTGGTCAAAATCTCCGGTATACATTTCCGCCGCTTCCTTTCAGGTGCCGGTTAGGCCGCGCTCGCGCAGGATCTTAGGCTACGTTCACACTTGGTCTCGAAGCTGTCGGAAGCGGCAAAATCTTGCAAAAATCCGCCCGCCTAGGTGGCAAAACAGGCAGAAAAACAGGCTGCGAGCCAAATTGGTCTCGGGCCGATTTTTTGGCCATGACGAAGCGGAAACGTGGCGGAAAGTCGTTCTGCTTCACTGGAACCTACACTATATAGCATGTAAACAACCGGTCGTAAAATTGAACATGGCACCAAAAGTGTAGGTTGTAATGCTGATCGACGCAATCATGAACCAGCCCTTGCTCTACGACAAGAGTGGCACTAAAACGTACTGTCAGTAGTACTCGCGATAGTATTCAACCTCGCGCGACTGGAGGTGCGCAACAAAGCCAGGCGAACCCACCACCGCCGTTTCCGAGGTGTCCGCGTCTTCCGTTTATTCATTGTCAATTTCTAGAAAACAAGTAGGTAGAAGTATAAAAGCCATTTCTTCTTCCACTTCCATGGCAGACAATAGTTGGGCAGATTCCTCGTTGGCGCTCCATAATTCTCCACGCACGTGTACGGTATGTTGCAGAAGTCGCGGGGTGCTTTTCTCGTCGCGACGATAGATTGAGAGCGTAGGTCTCACGTAGGACGCGCAGGCTTTGGCGAGCCCCAACACAAGGGCCAGCCTGTATTTTAGCTGTGGTGTTCCCGTTGCCCCTTTGGTGTCCTGGAGGCGCCGACAATACGAAATGATGAAATGTTATTACAACTTGTAAATAAAAGCTATTAAAGAAATATTATCACGCCTAGGCACCAAACTGTGACTCAGCGCTACCGCGCCCGTGTGAGGAGAATTACGGAACGCCAACGAGGAATTTACCGAAGGTCGCAGATGACACGCGAAGTTGCGCAAAATGATCACTTTTGATGACGGTACGTGGGTTAATGAATGAACATACCGCTCAAAATAATGCGATAATGAGCGCCACCACGCCGACAAACGTACGCAGACTAGATGGATCTGGCAAAAACGGCAGCGGCGGCCGCGGCGGTAGCAAAACAAATGTGAACTTGGACAGGCACGGAAAAAATTTTCCGGCCACTTTGGCCTTTCCGCCCGCTTTGGCCTTTCCGCCCGCTTGCCGCTTCCCAAGTGTGAACGTAGGCTTAGTCTGCGCGAGAAACGTCTCTTGTTTGCGATTGCGCCCCTACGGAAGGCTGGTAATTACTGTTGTGTTGTTGAATCCCAAACCAGCTATTACGGAAAGCTGGTAGTTGCTGTTTTGTTGTGGAATCCCAAACCAGCAATGTACACACGAAGGGGTTGATGACAGCAGTGAAATTCCACCGACTCGCAACAGAATGCACGAAACAGACAGCCGACAAGCATGAATTACTGCTGTGCGCAGTACAGCGTGAGTAAATTCTTGTTGCAGGCGCTGACAGTTCTCGTCGGAGTTCAGGCGTCCTGAGAAATTTATTATGTGCACTATGCACTGAACAAGACCGGAGTTCATTCCTGCATCACTAGTACACCAATCAGTCGAGATTCTGTGAGGTATACAAGGCCGCTTCCTGTTTGCACCGGCGTAAGTGAAGCAGAAATGAGTTGCACGCACTACTTAAAATGCGTACACATGCCATATCTATGCTGTGCGGTGAAACATTCTGTACAATTCTGAATGTGTTGACGTAAAGGCAATGACGGCTGTACGCTCGCACACAGCGGAAGACACAGCGGCCCGTGCACTTGCCGCAGGAAATGCAATCCTCTCGTATGAGGGAGCAGGGCGAAGAAAGCTTCGAAAAAAAAAAAAAGCCTTACGCGTTTTTGCGCGTATTTAAGTTTTCTAGCGCAAAGACGCAGCGAACAAGCTATTGCTATGGGAGTAGGTATAGCCTGGTCACGTGCATTTTCACGCGTATAGCCGTCCTTGACTTGTGAAATGCACTTCGCCCCGACGAGGACGACGCCATCTATGCTTAACCGAAATTAACAATTAATGATGTCTTCTCCGATCGCACGGGTCGTCTCAATGATGCGTTTTCGAAGACTGGTCCATTCAGTGGCGCGATGAGAGACCGTTGCTCCAAACGCCCACTGTCCCTGTCGTCCTTACTGTATTTACTGAGCTTACTTTACTTTTTACATAATGTCTTCACAAGCACACACACAAACACGTGAAGGGGGGCGGTACCATGTTTTTGATATACATGTATAGCGTTTGCTTAAACTACCGATATTTATTATCGATCACGTGACGTAGGGGAAAGCAGAAGCTTGCCCCCCCCCCCCCGGTCGGGCGGGTGAACCCCCCCCCCCCCCCCCGAAAAAAATTTCTGGCTACGCCCCTGCTTGGCACAGACTTTTGCCAAAGCCGGAAAATCGAAGTGGCCATCACGAGGCTGCGCTGCCGTATCCCTACATTAAACTTTTATTTGCACAGGTCTGGTCTGGTCCCCTCACCATTATGCTCATTCTGTGGCGAAGCGGAGACAATAGACCATTTCTTGTTGTCTTGTAGGCGTTTTTCTGCAATAAGGAAAAGACTACTGGAAATTCCGCTTCGCAATATTGGCCTAGATTTATCGGAACCTGCAATTCTATCTTTTGGAGCCTCCATTATTGGGTTCAGCCATAGAAATGCTTGCTTGGCAATCCAAAATTATCTCATTGAATCAAATCGATTACCATGATAAACTTATTGTCACCTTTGCCACCATAGTTTTCTTTTATTCATATATTTCTTTTTTAACCTATTATTAATTAGTGTTTTTTTTTCTTTTCCTCTCACAAAATTTTCCTGTCTAAACTCCAGTATTCTATTCGTTAATTCCCTTGTTTTTATGCACCGAACATAACCACCCGATTCATGGCCAATCCCCCACTGTGGGTATGCGCCACAACCCACTCAGGACAACAACAACAACAGCGACTGCAGCTCCTAAAAATGTGTTGTCGGCTGTTAGGCTTTTAGAAATATTTAGAGAGGACTTCTATATATAATTAAAGCACACGCGCCGCCATGGACGAACCAGGCTAGCGCTCAGATTGCAAATCCCATTACACGTTAAGTAATCACACACACACATCATTTGCGGCTTCCTTCAGGGCAGACGTGAGCTCGCGGGTTGGTGCCTGCAGCTACATGGTGCAAAAATATGGCTAGGAGCAGGTACCACTTATGCGCAATTACGAGCAATGTACACACATTACTTATTCGGAAGATGCCGCTAAGCAAGAGAAGCACCTCTGCGCTGACACGACAACTTCGCTGCAGCCGAATTGCTAATACTGCATATGCGATGAGGATAGCTATATGGGCTTGTTGATAGGTCCTCTTGTAATTTGTTGTTGCCCAAGCAGAATGACACGAACATAGAAGAAACGCGAGACAACACACATCGCTGAACGAGCAGGTGCGAACAGCTTTTTACTTCCGCCATGTCTCCTCGTACCGAACTTTAGGAACCGCTGCTGCGCACTTGAAAACAAATTTAAGCTGTAAAGCGTTTTTATATGACAAAAAATGCGTATTATTGGCTTTTATAAAGACAGGTCAATTATATCATAACGCACATATTTTTTCACAGACACTGGAAAAATTGTGGCGTGTGCCACAAAATCTGGCAGCAAGCAACAACCCTGTACGTTGCACCAGCAGCATTGCAATTTCAATCGTCTGAAATAAGCTCTTTGAAAATCGCATGCGCGTGCGACTGCACAGATTATTTTGTTTCACAAGCTACGACTGCATACATTTGCTTTCGCTCCAGTCGCAACATGTGAAACAGCCTTGAGGATGTTTGCTGCTGATGCGTAGCAGGAACAGCGCCCTGGTAGATAACAGTCATGAACGCTGCTACGATAAGGAACGCCGGCAGCGGCATTGCAAGCATCGCATCTCGAGGGTGCGCGAGAACAGACCGACAATATCGGCGTGTTTCATCGCTTCCGAGCACTTATGCTCAGACTCGTTGCACGTTATAAACGTTTCTACACGCATAAGAGCCTGTCTTCAACCGGCCGATTCTTTCTGTTACCAACCACGCGGATCACAACGATATTTCTAATAATCATAGAGTCGTTACAAAGAATTCGATATCTGTTTTTAGAAGTGGAATTCTGAGCATTTATGAAGCTATTTCATGGCGCCCAAATAGGCCTTGGGCATCTTCTTGTGAATCGCAATTTATAATTGGGTTCGTTAAACGACAGACCGATATATATGTATTTATATGTTTTAAAATGGAATAGCAAACATTTCGTAGACTATTTCATGGCAGGCCGCTTAGACATTCATGTACCTTTTGTCAATCGCTAATTATGAAAGAGTTCATTAAATGAAATAGCGATATATTTTTAGTAATGAACTTGTCAACATTTATGATGCTATTTATGGCGCCAGGAAAGATCTTAGAGAACCTACTAGACCAGTCCCTCCTAAGCAGGTTTCAATGCAGCATATTCGCTGAGCCATAGGCGAGCTCGTGGAGCACTCGAATGTCTTTACAAACGCCGGCGAATTCCTCAGGACTATGTTTACGTCCCAAGGCAACATCATTTCCGGGAAGCTGGCGCACCTGTCGCGCGCCCATGTAATGTACACAAGCCGTCCAGCAGACACCTTCGTATCGTCCACAATCCCAATGGTGTTCCACTGGGCCGTCACAGCGGCATCGATGGCCGACGCCACTGCTAAGGCAGCAGTGGCTGTATCCTGGGACTTCCTATTGTCGGATCCATTGAGGTATCTTTGCGTGAAGCACTCCAGGCGTATATCGATGTTTGCGCGTGTCCTCGGAGACCAGGGCCGTTCTAGGAGAAAGGACCACATTTGATAGGCCATTTCCATTCCCAGCACAGGAACATCTACAGCAACGGTCCTGTTAGCTTCGCGATCGAGCAGGGCGTACAAGTTTATTGGAACGTAGATGACATCACCGTTCCTAACTATCGATGGTAATGAGAGGCCTTCGGCGCTGGGTATTTTTCGCGCCAATTTGGCTCTCCTGACGTCGAAGACGTAAGACCGGGCAGCGAGCAAGTTGTGGGCAAATGTCTTCGACGTGTTTGGAAATGCAAGATCCGCGGCGATTGTTTCTTCCGGAAGCATCAGCTTCAGCTTGGCCAGTTCGCCAGCGAGTTCTTGCTTAGACGTGCCGTCGAACATGGGATGCCCCTTAGCACGCCGGATGACGTTGGTGCGGGTCTTGGCGAACGTGGCCCGGATGTGGTTGTCCATACGTTGACTGTGCAACGCGTCCATCACGATTTTGTCCTCGATTTCGCAGATGCCGAGCACCGTGCAAGAAATACGCTTTGGATGTTCACGCAGACTAGCCTGGCCATTGTCGATCTTCTCAAGACTCTTCACGGCCGTGCACACTATTGCGTAGGCGACCGCCGTAGGTTGGTGAGTTGCGTCCGCTAGGAAGTTCAAGACGCCGCTTAGTATCTCCTCCTGTCGCGTGATGACGACCGTTAGGTTTGGATATGCCGGTCGGATGACGTCATCCACTATCGCAGCCCAATCACGTTCGGACAGCGCAGAGAAAGGAGAAATGCCAAGTGCTTGCGAGAGGGTCCTCGGAGCATCAACGCGTGGCGATACGGGCAAGTTTTTTTCAAGCTGCGCGAGCTCATCAACAGTGATGGATGCGTTTATTGCCGCATTAACCGTGTGAAGGCCGGGGGCGACAAAACTGTGGTCGTCATCCAAAAAGCAGTCGGCGTTCCTTTCAATCGAGAGAGTGGTGCCAACTTTGGGGACAGAGAATGAAAGAACCCCTGGCAGGCCGTACCTGAGGCTCAGCTCAGCGAAGAAGCGGACCATGCGCGACGCGTTCATGCGTCGGTTCGCGAGTCCCGTGCCCACGATGGCAGCCGCGAAGTCGGTGATCTCTTCCTGGAAAAGCTCGTCCCTTGCCAGGAAGTGCTTCTTGAAAGAGGCGAGCATGCGACCGACGGCGGTTGTGCCGGCCCCCACGGCGGCCAGTTCGAGACGCCTTCTCTTTATGGCAACCCGGATTGTGGGCGGGAGGCGGACGCTGATTCCGGCGTCGACTGTGGAGCAGACATACCCGTAGAAGTCTTCGCAGGGGTCGATGCTGACGTTGAGGCCTCGAAGCACGGCGCGGGCCTCGTTGGGGCAGCAGAAGGTGCTCACGTTCTCAGAAGAGCGACTCACGGTAGACCGGCCGAGCCCAGCGAGCACCATGAGACCGAGCAGAAAAGTGGAGGACGCAGCGCCGAGGAATGTGGCCACCGCCAGCACGTTGGTGTTCGAGCTTTGCTTGACCGCAATCTGGTCGGCCGTAAAGCCACCCTGGGCATCGGAAGCTGGCGATACAGCGGGAGCCTGGATTTCCTGGCTGATAAGATGCATGCCTGGCAGCAAACCTTGTCGTTATGCTCGCGGCTAGGTTTGTAGACGCTGAATATGTCGAAGACTTTAGCTAGCGGCGGTCCTTTTGCACTGCTCTCGGCGGGCGGGTGCTCTTACTTCTTCTTCTTCTTCATCCTTCAAACTATGGCACGTACCCACGAGGGGCGGATTGGCCATGGTTCGCAGTGGAAACATAATATGAAGTTCTTGCTTCCTGTTAACTTATTGATCAGTACTAACTGTATTTAAATAATAGCGATTATATAGTTGTTTTCTTTGTTTTATTTTCTTGAAAAGTGGCGATGCCAATTTTGACGACAGTGCTAGATTATGAAAATAATGCGATCTACTTTTAGTAATGAGGAAAAGGTGTTATTTATTTATTTATTTTAAGACGTCTCTGTTGGCACGACGTTTATTCGGCCCGACTACTCGGGAGCGAACCAGCAAAGGCACAAACCCGAAGATGATGATCACACATAACTGAAGATGAGGATCGAGTATCGTAGGATGATGATGATAATATACAGATGAAGAAGACGTGCGTAATAAACGCCCACACTAATTTCCCCTCCACGTGGAAGCGGCCATCCTGGCCGCGGGTCAATCTGACGAAGAACGCCGCGTGAAGGGTTTCATGCGGGAGACACGATTCACACGAACGACCTCGGTGCTGCGACAACGGCGATCTGTTGCGGCGACAACAGCAGTCACGCGATAATTGACGGGTGATGTCTGCTCCAGGACTATGTAGGGCCCGATTAATGGCGGCTGGAACTTGTCGCACAAACCAGGCATGCGAAGGGGGCGTCAATAGAAGTATTTCCTCACCAGGTCGGAAAGACCCAACGCGATGGAAGGTGTCGTAAATGATCTTCCGGTCTTGTTGTCTAGGCTGCTGTGTTTACGCGAGCACGCTGGCGGCACTGGGCGAGTCGTGAAACGAATTCTTCGCTAGACGATGCAGATGGCTTGACAGGAGAATTGAAGAAAGAAACGTCTAGAAGGGGACTAGGCGACCGTCTGTAAACTAGGTAAAATGGCGCGTAGCCGGTGGTACGCTGAACGGCCGTGTTGTAGGCGAAAGTGACGAATGGTAGAAGCTTGTCCCAATTCTTGTGATCAGGTTGAATATATACGGCGATCATGTCGGCAAGCGTGCGATGAAATCGCTCTGTCAAGCCGTTAGTTCGTGGATGGTAACTCGACGCTGTTTTGTGGGTGGTACCAGAGGCACGCAGGACTTCGTTAAAAAGTTTCGAAAGAAAGACCTTTCCACGGTCGCTTAGCAGTACCCGAGGAGCACCATGGCGCAGAATTATAGCTTGAAGGACCAAGTCAGCAACCTCCGAAGCTGAGCCAGTGATCACTGATGCTGTCTCAGCATAGCGCGTCAGGTGGTCGATGGCGGTCACTATTCACCGATTGCCAGCTGCAGTAACAGGAAGGGACCCGTAAAGGTCGATACCAACAACCTCAAATGGTGCGGTGGGACACGGAATAGGCAGTAATTCGCCGGCAGGAGCAGAGGTTGGGAGTTTGTGACGCTGACATGGAGAACAGGAACCGACGTATCTCCCCACACTAGTAGAAAGGCTAGGCCAATAGTAACGGCTTCGAATGCGTTCGTAGGTCTTGTGGAAACCGAGATGGCCAGCAGTCATGTCATCGTGGAATGCTTCGAGGAAATGGGCTCGAAGAGAGCGCGGTAGAACGGGCACCCAGCGTTGACCGTCAGGGTGGTAAATGCGCCGATACAGCACGCCATTGTCCAGCTTGAAGTGTGCGAGTTGGCGTCGAAGCCGCGCGTTAGGTGGGCGAGAAGCACCAGAGAAGTGGTCTATCATACGCCGGCAATATGGGTCAGCCCATTGGCGAGATGCAAATGTTTGATTGTCGTCCTGAGAAAGGTGGTCTATTGAGGTTAGAGAGGAAACCGGCGTAGAAGTGACATCCGAAGAGTTGCTTTGCGACGCAGTTGCCGAGGTGTCGAGTGGGTGCGCAGGAAGCGGGCAACGAGAAAGAGCGTCAGCGTCTTTCTGTTTTTTGCCTGACTTATGAATAATGTCAAAGTCATATTCTTGCAGGCGGAGAATCCAGCGACCCAGGTGTGCAGTCAAGTTCTTGAGAGTGGAGAGGCAGCATAATGCGTGGTGGTCCGTAGCAATTGTAAAATGACGCCCGTGCAAATAGGGACGAAACTTCTGTACGGACCAAACAACCGCCAGGCACTCCTGCTCAGTTATCGTATAGTTCTTCTCGGCATCGGTGAGTACGCGGCTGGCGTATGCAACGACTCTCTCGCGCGAAGAGTTGTCGCGTTGCAGAAGAATGGCGCCGATGCCGTGGACGCTAGCGTCTGTGTGCAAGAGAGTCGGTGCAGTCTCATCAAAATGGCAAAGCACAGGTTCAGACGTGAAGGCGCCCTTCAGAATGTCAAAGGCTGCTTCACATTCTTGAGACCAGAGAAAGGGTACACTGGAAGCAAGTAGCTTGTGTAGCGGCGCAGCGATGGAGGCAAAGTTCCGTATAAAGCGACGGAAATAAGAAGCGAGGCCAAGGAAGCTTCGCAAGTCTTTAGGCCTTTCAGGGCGAGGGAAGCGAAGGACCGCAGCAATCTTTTCAGGGTCAGGACGTATGCCCGCCTTGCTCACGACATGCCCCATGACCTTAATAGATCTGCTGGCGAAACGGCATTTCTTCGTGTTGAGCTGAAGACCAGCGTCGGCAAGGCACGTCAGAACTTCATCTAAGCGTTGCAGGTGCTGAGGAAATGTTGATGAAAAGACGACGATGTCATCCAGGTAGCAGAGGCAAGTTTTCCATTTGAGGCCACGCACCACGGTGTCAATCATGCGTTCAAAAGTCGCAGGCGCATTGCATAGCCCGAAAGGCATGACGTTGAATTCATAAAGTCCATCAGGGGTGGCAAACGCTGTTTTTTCTTTATCGTCTTCGCGCATTGAGATTTGCTAATAGCAGGAGCGCAGATCGAGGCTTGAAAAGTACTCTGCACCTTGTAGTGAATGAAGTGCGTCGTCAATGCGAGGCATAAGGTATACGTCCTTTCGAGTGATCTTATTGAGGGCCCGGTAATCGACGCAAAAGCGCACGGAACCGTCTTTTTTTCGAACCAAAACAACCGGAGATGACCAAGGGCTAGCTGAGAGCCGGATGACCTTCTGTTGTAGCATGTCCGCGACATTTTCTTCTATGATTTTCCGCTCGGCTAGGGACACGCGGTACAGGCGTCGGCGCACTACGGACGCGTCGTCTATCTGAATGCGATGCGCTGCAGCTGTGGTTTGGCCCAGAGTCGACGAATGGGCATCAAAAGAATTTGCGTGTTTGTTCAACAAAGCAAGCAGCTGCTGCATCTGTGAAGGTGGCAAGTCACTGCTGATGGCTGCAGTAAGGGCGGAGGGAGAAGCAGTAGCACAAGTAGAAGGGTCCTTGGAACACTTAGTTGCAAGGGGCACGACGCATACAGACCCTGGGTCGGCCGCGCAAACCACTGTGGTGTTTTGCGGAAGGAGAATTTTCTCGATGTCGCGTTCGTGGCGGTGACAAGCGCCGAGCCATTGGAAAATCGAACTGCACCTGGTGCAAAAGCGATGCTTTTATGAAGACAACGGGAAGAGGGCAAGACCAAGACGTCACCATGGTCGATATCGGTCGACATAATGGTAATAATTCACTGTCGACCGGGAGGCAGTTCGGTATCTTCCGCAGTGATCAGGCGCAACGGCGTGTGCGTGTCTTCCCCAAGTAAGTAGTCGGTGTCCGTAAGATGCACGACGCATTGACCACAACAAATAGCCGCGGAAGCAGAAGACAGAAAATCCCACCCTAAAATAAGTTGATGAGCGCACGGAGACAGCACAGCTAATTGTATATGGTGCCGAATATCATCAATAACGACACGGGCAGTACAAAGAGCGGAAGGTCGAACAGTGTCCCCTTGGGCTGCAACTAGCGTCGGTCCATCGTATGGCGTCGTGACTTTCCTGAGACGGGAACATAAATCTGCGTGAATAACGGAAATTGTCGCGCCTGTGTCCACCAAAGCATCGACGGGCACTCCTTGGACAAACACCGAGAGTATATTGGACGGGCGCGCTGGAGGAATTTCAGTCATGGTGTCGTATGCAGGTTGTCCTCCAAAAACTGCATCGCTTAGTTTTCCGGACGAATGTTAGAGTTGAGAGAGACGGGCCGTAGTAGTGGCGTGGAGCGGCGTCTGGCTGAACGGTAAGTGCTGCGGTCTTCAGTCGATGCGGGCGGAGAAGTAGAGCGGAGCGGAGGTGAAGAGAAACGCCGCTTTGGGCAGAGGCTTCACTGGAAAAGTTGCGTTCGGAGATGTCGTATCCCCGACGCTCGTCCTGCTGGCGCTTGCGGCAGAAACGGGAAATATGGCCGCGATAGCCGCCGTAATAGCACGTAGGACGTGACGGACGCCATGGCGGATAGTACAGGGGGCTAGGTGCTCCGGGAGTCAGTGCAGTCAAATGGGCCGATGAAAGCTCGGGCAACATCGACGAGATGTTCACTGGAGGCGCGGCAGCAACCGACGCGTACGCGGGTAGCGGCACCGTGGAGTTGGCGTTGCCTGGAGGCGTGGCAGTAACTTCCGCGTACGTTGGTAGGGGACGAGACGGAGGGTTGCACGCGCGTGGAGCAGGTCAAGGACGCGAGTTCATGCCTGATGATGTCACGCAAGGCCGTGCTAGAAGGCGCACTGGGGCACCCAGACGGTGACGACAAGCCCATAGATTGTAATTCTTCGCGTATCATAGCTCGTATCATGACACGCACATGTGGGTCCGCCGTAGAAGAATAGTCGCCTAATGTCCGGCTGAAGGCGAACAGACTCAAGTTCGTCCAGGCGCTGACACGTTGTGACGATGTCAGTGATTGTAGCGGGGTTCTTGATGGCAAGGGCGTTGAAGGCGACTGATGTAATGCCTTTCAGAACGTGGCGGACTTTGACTGACTCTGACATAGATGAACTCACACGGTGCCAAAGCGCAAGAACATCCTCGATATACGATGTGTAAGACTCGCCTGGCTGCTGTTGGCGAGTATCGAGGGTTTTCTTTGCGATGGTCGAACGAACAGCCGGTGTACCAAATACTTAGCGGAGCTGCTGCTTGAAGGCAGCCCAGTCACTAAAGTCTATCTCGTGGTTGAAGAACCATGTCTTCGCCACACCCGTCAGGTAGAAGGAGACATGGCGGAGCTTGTGGGGGTCGTCCCAATGATTGGCGGAACTTACTCGCTCGTAGTCATCCAGCCAGTCGTCCACATCTTCCCCACGAAGACCAGCGACGAGATGGGGGTCACGCTGGTCGCTGCTTAAGATGTAAGGGGTGGCTGGTGGTGTCAGAACGGTAGCGGTAGAAGTAGAGGGTGGTGCGTCCTGAGCACGGTGTAAGATATATACTCTTTAGGTGGGGACACTACTCGGCTTGCTTGCTAGACGCGATCGACCAGATAAAGTAGCAAGGGCGCGCGTCTATCGGGGCGGTGACGGCAGCGGATACCTATCGGCGGAACGACGCAACTTCAGTTAGAACGCAGGCGAGAGCGTGCGCCGACAAGGAACGCGCGCATGCCCACTCCCCGGTGACCTACTTTCGTGCGTCACTCAATCATTTCGGATTTCCCGCGAACCGCCGGTTGCTATAGCAACGGGAGATTAAACCAATAAAAAGCTTTCTGTGTTGAAGTTGCGTCGTACTGCCGATAGGTATCCGCTGCCGTCACCGGGCCGATCGGCGCGCGCCTTTGCTACTTTATCTGGTCGATCGAGTCTGGCGAGTGTCCTCACCAAAAGAGTATATATCTTACACCGTGGTCCTGAGACATGCTAGCGGACAGTAGGCGCAAGTGGTGGCCAGAACGTAGCTCCAGGGGGGTAGACTGAGCGGGCAGAGGACTGAGGATCGAAGGAGCTACCTCCACCACTTAAGACGTCTCTGTTGGCACGACGTTTATTCGGCCCGAGTACTCGGGAGCGAACCAGCAAAGGCCCACACCCGATGATGATGATCACACATAACTGAAGATGAGAATCGAGCAACGTAGAATGATGATGATAATATACAGATGAAGAAGACGTGCGTAATAAACGCCCACAATTTATTTATTTATTTATCTATTTATTATTTATTTATTTATTTATTTCAGTACCCTCAGGGCCCGAGTGCATTACAGAGGGGAGTGGGTTACTTTCGAAAAAGTGGAAAACAAGAAATAACAGTAAATTTATATAAATTTAAACACAATTGAAGCTCACGGGAAAAAAAAAGTTACATCAATAAAATAAAGAAAATTAAAAATAGCGCACAGTACCATTGTACTGTGCGCTATTTTTAATTTCCTTTATTAGGACATAAAATAACCAGCTGAGCAAACAAAGCATAAAGAGATATTTTACAACAAAGAAACGAAACAAAATAAATGACGCTCAAAGCAATAATATGTGCTTACAAAACACAGAACGCCCGTTTTAAAAAGATTGGTGTGGTAAAAAAATGAGCTAATAAATAGGAAAAAAGCTGACAATGCTACAATTCCTTGTGTTCATTACAACATCAGGTTAGTTAAAGCAGCTTTGAACTTAACATTATCAGATATTTCGAAGACGTATAGGCGAAGGTGATTCCAACTTGCTGATGTACTGGGGATGAATGAATTGAAAAAGAAAAGATGGCTGGTGTGTCACGAAGGAATACCAACCTTATGACTATGGGCGGTGCGAGCTGAAACGTAACAAGTGGGGGTTATTAATTTATTCTTAATAATGGGGTTGTCATGATATATCTTATGGAACAGGCAAAGACGGAATGTTGTTTTCCTACGTTGTGATTGCAGTGGTAATGATAAGCTTGCTTTGGGGTTACCTGATGCTGGGGTTACGGTTATAATTAGAAAGAATCAAGCGTGCGTCCCGGTTCTGGGCAGATTCGAGTTGATAGATGAAGCATATCCCAGTTTAGTACAAACTAACGATTTGTAAAAAAGTAATTTTACAGAATAAGAAGAAAGATAAAAATTGCGGCGTATGTAGGCCGGCATGCGATTAGCGTTGTTGGTTATATGGTCTAAATGCAAGTTCCAAGAAAGATTAGAATCAATAAATGCGCCTAGATATTTGTAACAGGACACAGATTCGAGGTTACTGGTATTAAGACGATATGAGGACAATGTGGTGTTACGACAAGAAACACGCATGTACTTGGATTTGTTAGTGTTAAGTTCCATGTTCCACATTTTAACCCAGTGAAGAGCATGGCTGATATCGGACTGAAGGAGCCCTACATCGGAGTCACTGTTAATTTCGTGGTATATGACGCAGTCGTCTGCAAAAAGGTTAATTGATGAACATAACCTTTCATGTATGTCGTTGATATAGATAAGAAAAAGCAATGGTCCCAGCACAGAACCTTGTGGCACGTCCGATTAAACTGCAGAAGTGAAGGAGGAAGTGTTGTTAGTTGTGACAAAATCGGTGAGGAAAGAGCGCAGCCCCTGTCAAGGATCCCTGTCAAGGATGGAATTTAGGTCGTGTGTAAACGATAAATGTTGCGTTTCACAGCAAAATAACATGCGAAATCTATGCTGGTGATCTGTAAAAAAGAAGTTTGTAGGAATGATGCAAGCCAAGAGTAAATGACATGTGGTATAATTTTACATGGAATGCACGTAAGTGAAATAGGTCGATAATTAAGTGGTCAATGGCTATTACCAGACTTGTGCCCCCGCAGGGGCGTCTGCGTGAGCAGGCGTTTGGTGTGTTGCGACAGCAAGCACCCGAGCACATTGGGGTTGGCCCCTCCCGCGTGTAGCGGTGCGCGGCTTAGCCGTGTCCTGGGAAAAGGGGATCCTGTGGGTTGAGCAAATGCTGTGTGCTTGGACCTTTTGGCCCCTCGGCGGAGGCAACACGCCTCTTTGGCCTCTGCTTCACGTAGACGGCCCCCCTGGGCTTATCCACCCAGGGGAAATCGGCTGGTCGCCTTTTCCTATCCCCATCTCCGAAGTTTTTCTTTCCGATATGCCCTGTCTGCTATCCTATCTCCTCTTCCCTTCTGTCACTTCTACATTTTCATAGGTGGATTTGGTTAACCTTGTGTATGTTCCCTGTCTTTGGTATGTTAGGTTATAGCAGCATTGCACGGCTGGCGTCTGCAGCCTTGCACGTTAAGTTTTGCAGCGTCCCCTAGTTGGGCTCTGTGGTGGGTGGCCGCCATTGCCACCGCAATGCCTCCCAGGAGGCAATGGACACAATACCAGCACTTTTGGTGCCCAAAAACCGGCGTGGCTCTATCGAGCGCGATAAAACGAACAAAAAACCCATAACTGAACCAAACGAAGGTCCTGTTACTTAAGAGACATTACATACCTGAACACAGAACGCTTGTCTCTTCAACAAGATGGCGGTACAAATTATTCATTAGAATGACCGTGGCATTCGAAACAACTTAGATGGAATCAAGGAAATAACACAAGAATTTAATCCTAGGCCGTTCTGCGTTCAGGAAACACACTTGAAAACATCAAATGCAAATTTCCTTACACGCTATACCTTATTCCGCAAAGATCGCGATGATGGCCATACCGTGTCTGGCGGCGTGGCCATTGTAGCTCAGATCTCAGTTCCTTGTCAACACCTCCACCTTCAAACAAATCTAGAGGCAGTGGCAGTGAGGGCAATACTGTTTGACAGGTTGGTGACAGTCTGCTCATTGTACGCACCAACTGAACATCGTTTGCAACTTAGAGAACTTTAAACACTTGTCAATTAGCTCCCTGAACCATTCATTTTAACAGGTGATCGGAACGCCCATAATATGCTGTGAAGCGACTCGCGCTGCGATGCAAGAGGGCGTACTGTAGAAGACTTCCTTTTATATTTTGTTGCGGTTCTGATGGATAAAAAAACCCCACCTTTAATAGCTCCACATATAAGACATATGTATCTTCAATAGACCTAACCATTGCGTCTCCAACTCCAATGCCATACCTTGACTGGAAGGTCATACAAAACCCTTACGGAAGTGACCACTTCCCTAGTGTTTTAAAGTTAACAAAAGAAGCTGGTTGCCCTCCACAGGTTCCCCGGTGGAAAACCGACTCGTCGAACTGGGAACTGTTCCAAAAGATTACATATTTACAATGGGATCATTTGGTTTCTTTTAATATAGATGATGCTGTGGCAGATTTGACAGGTTTTGTAATTAATGCCACTGAAAAATGCATAAAACAAGCTAACGGACTTGCTAACAAGCGTCGTATACCTTGGTGGAACGACGAATGTAAAGAGGCATGGCAAAAAAATAAAGCTTGGGGCCTGCTTCGCGACTCTCCAACTGCGGAGAATCTCAATAATTTCAAGCAGGCAAATCACAGGGCAAGTTAATACGTCGACGTGCTAAGCGAGATAGTTGGGAAAGGTACATATCTTGTATAAATTCTTACAAGGATGAGAGTGAGGTGTGGAACAGGGTGAACAAAAGGCCGGGAAACACAACCACTTCCCTTAGTTAAGCACTCAATGTGACAACATGAACGATCAGGGCGATTTCTTGTGTGAGTATTTTCAAAGTATTTCTAGTAAATCCCACTATGAGCCAACTTTCTTGAAGTTGAAGGAACACGCAGAGCGGGAGCGCCTCCAACGAAAGTGCGCAACAGAAGTACCTTACAACCGTCCGTTTAGTCTCGCTGAATTTAAGGGTCCTATCAGTTCTTGCAGCAACTCAGTACCAGGTGGTGACCGCATAATATATGAAATGATCAAGAACCTGCACTCAGAAACATTAAACACGCTTCTGTCTCTTTACAATACCGTGTGGATATGTGGACATATTCCATCGTCATGGAAAGAAGCCATTATCGTCCCAATTTATAAACAAGGCAAGGACCCCGCGTTAGCCAGCAGCTATAGGCCAATAGCATTAACAAGCTAGATGTGCAAGTTATATGAAAAAATGGTGAACCGGCGTTTAATCTATTTTCTGGAAAGCAACTGTTTACTTGACCCCTTCCAATGTGGCTTCAGGGCAGGTAGGTCAACAATAGACCACCTTGTTCGCATTGAGGCAAGCATTAGAGATGCTTATATACACAAACAATTCTTTTTGTATTTCTCGACTTGGAGAAAGCCTATGACACAACATGGCGATTCAGAATCCTTCGAGACCTATCTGCGATGGGCGTACGCGGCAACATGTTAAACATGATAGAAAGCTACTTGTCTAACCTCACATTCCGCGTTAGAGTGGGCAATGCCCTGTCCAGAAGTTACACTCAAGAGACTGGTGTGCCACAAGGGGGCGTGCTTAGTTGCACCCTCTTCATTATGAAAATGAATTCTCTCCACAAAGCCATTCCATCCTGTATGTATTATTCTATATATGTCGATGATGTGCAGATAGGATTTAAGTCTTTTAACCTTGCAATATGCGAGCGTCAGGTGCAGCTTGGACTGAAAAAAGTGTCAAAATGAGCAAATTAAAATGGGTTTAAGCTAAACCCCCTTAAAAGCTCCTGTGTACTTTTCTCTAGAAAGAGAGGCTTAACACAAGATCCTGCACGGACAACACATACCAATAAACACTGAACATAAAGGTGAGAAAGTGGGTAACATTTCCGACGCTGCTCGACGAGTGTCCCATTCTGATCTCGTCGAAAACCTCCTGAGCCGCCTCCAGAGGCACCGGCAACAGTCACCAACGCCGCGCGCGTTCGGTGCGAACGCGGGCGAAACGCCGACGGCGTCGACAACAGTTCTGCGCGTTGCTGGTGCTGCTGCATGTCCAAGTTTATACAACTGATAAACTACTATCCTTACTCCGTATAGCTCTCTACTAATTTGCTATCGCAATTGATGCTTCGCCTTTCGGGTGAAACTGCGACAACTTTTTTATTGTTAGCAACTGAAACTTCGAAGCCAAATCTTGAATGTTTGCTTCTAGATACAGCAAAGAGTTCGAACATACCTATTGACGCCAAGACACTGATGTACGGCCCGTCTCTCTGTCATAAATAAAGCTGGCAACTTATAATTTGGAGAGCCAGATATCAACACACAATGAAATTCAACAACAGGTCTTACATAAGCGCGATAAATGTAAAGTAGAGCGTCCCTATGTATACCGAACTTCTTATTGCATTTCCGCGTCAACCGGCCAAGGGCGATTTCATCTTTTCTCGCAACGTTTTTACCTGAGGACGCCAATCTAGGCCGGGGCCGTAAATGACTCTCACCTACCTTATAGTCTCTACCTGCGGAATCAGTTGATTGTGATACACAAGGGATAAGGAAACCGATCGACGCGAAGGGAATACAAGAAAGGCTCTTGTGTTAATGTTAAGGACCATGCACAAATTGTCCAGCCAGACCACAAGAACATTTAAATATACTTGCAACTTTTTTTTCCCTCTCCCCAAGCGTAGGGTAGCCAACCGGGCACGTCCTTGGTTAACCTCCCTACCTTTCCCTTCTCGTTTCTCTCTCTCTCTCTCTCTTGCAACTTTTGCTAGAGCATGTGAATATTTTTAGCGGAAGCAAGGAATGCAATGACATCCGCATACCTAAACAGCTTGAGATCCTGCATAATTGGAATGTGTAGTAGTATATTAAACAATAGTGGGGAAAGCACTGAACCCTGAGGTACACCTCTGGTCTGGGAGAATCACTCAAGATGATGCTTTCCATCTGTGCAATGATCCCTGATCCAAGCCATGATATAAGAAGGAGGGTTTAAGGCAGCAAGTTTATTCAGTAGAATGTTATACTTTAGGCTGTCATAAGCTTTTGCAACATCTAGTGTTACGTGGGCCGAAACTTCAAAGTTTCTCTTAGCTAACCGTATCTTGCTTTCTAAATCGAAATGCGCGGACCAAATAGATAAAAGAACCACTGCGAAATCCAATCTGAGTGGCGCTCAATGCACTCATTTTAGAAATGTGCTCTGAGAGACAATTTTAAAGAGTTGTTTTAATTAATTTTACAAGGTTAGAATTTTAAGCCATATTGGCCGAATGTTGTCCAAATCAAGCAATTTTCTGGCGTTTTTAAAAGCAAGATAATTTTAGCTATCTTCCACTCATTCGGTAGCCATGTTTTCTCAAGGGAAATGTTCACAATATTAAGCAACTCTCCCATAAAGTTATGGGCCACGAATTTAAGCATGCTAACTTATATACCATCATTATTTATTTATTTACGCAATACTAGCATCCTGCGCCATTATGGGGGTGGCGAAATACCACACAGTGGAAAGGTTCGCCTCGCCGTGCAGTTAGACAAATGGCGTGTGCTACTTGAGTTCTTCATAGTAAAGAAGAAGCGTTTATTGAAGACACGGGAACGCATATATAGCCGCGCTTGCGCACAGCGTTGCTCTCCTTGTTCGCCCAGTGTTGCTGCCTTGGCTGGCCGTTGCATCACTGGCAGTTGCTACCTGCAGACGGGATAGGGTGCTGGTCCGACGACGGCAGTCAGGGCGCCCACGGCATGAACTTCAACGTCCGTTGTGCCTTTTTCTGGTTGTTCCCGTGATGGGATTCGTGACAATGTGTCAGCAACAACCAATTTGCTGCCTGGAACATACTGCAACTCAAACTCGTACTTCAGCAGTCGAAGAAATAGTCGTTGCAGACGCGGTGGCATGTCGCCTATTTCCTTCTTTGAAATTGCCAATAATGGGTTGTGGTCGGTTTCGATAACGATATGTCTTCCTATGACATAATCATTGAACTTTTCACAGCCGAATGTTATGCCCAGGGCCTCTTTTTCTATTTGGGCGTACCTTCGCTCGGTTTCTGTGAGTGCCCGCGACGCGTAGCCTACCGGGCGCCAGTCTCTTCCATGTTGTTGGAAAAGCATTGCTCCGAGTGCAAATGCTGACGCATCCGTCGACAGTGTTGTGGGAAGCTCGGGATTAAAGATAGCCAGGACGGGCGCTTCCGTCAGCATCATCTTGAGCTGCGCCCACTCACGCTCGTGAACATGCGTCCATTCGAAAACTGTGTCCTTTCTAATCAGGCTGCGCAAGGCCTCAGTATGGGCTGACAACAGTGGCAAGTACTTGCCGAAATAGTTCACGGTACCAAGCAAGCGTTGAACGTCTTTCTTGGTCGTTGTCGGATGGTGGTTTAAAACGCACTTTATCAGGTCGGGATCGGGCTCAATACCTTTGGAACTAATCTTATCACCCAAGAACCTGATTTCAGTAGCGCTCTGGGGACTTAAGAGTATGCATGGACCCGCGAGCAATTAATAGGGCGGTCAAGAGAGAGCACTTTCAGTTGCCATGTCGGGAAGAAATCGAAGGGGATCTAGCGCATGCAAAGTATTTCAGCAGACTCGATGCCAACATTGGTTTTCATCAAATTCCTCTCGACAAAAAGACATCAGAAATCTGCACATTCAGTTCGCCGTTTGGCCGGTATCGGTATCTCAGACTGCCGGTATCGGTATCTCACAGCACATTTACCGTCATTACAGGGGGGCGGGGGGGGGGGGGGCAAATACATAGGATCAAGCGGATTCGTTTTTCATGACTTAGAAATAGACAATATGGTACAAAAAGTAAGCATAATGATCAAAGAATAACACACACTACTCGCATGCAGAGAAAAAAGAAGCATAATGTCGAATCAATCCAACAAGGCATAAAATGTATCATTCAATAATACATCAACCACTGTCGATGGTTGCCTATTCTACTCCCGTATTGTTCTAGAAAGAAAGTCATCCTGAATAGTTCTGCGTGGCAAAATATTTCTCGTACTTTATGAGCGTGGTCACCTCGAGCTGATACATATTAAGGTTCAAGTATGTACCGTTGCTGCCTACCATCCGCCGATGATTGGTCTTACGGAGTGGCAGAACAAGACCCTCGCCGACATGCTAGCATTAGTACGTCGACGTCGAGCACAAGGCGTGGGATGCCGTCCTTACCAACGTAACCTTCGCGTACAGCACGGTGGTCCAAGAAACAACGCAGGCCCCGCCATTCAAGTTGGTTTACGGAAGAAACCCGACGACGACTCTCGACATCATGCTGCCACACGTTACCGACGAAGAAACTCTCAACGTCGCCGCTTATCTACACCGCGCTCAGGAGGCACGACAACTTGCCGCTTGCGGATCAAGAGTCAGGCCCGGATTCTGAAACACTTCTTTCCTTACTAAGGACGTCTTACAGGCTGTAAGGCGACCTGGCGTCAATTCTGGAACGCCCCTTACTAAGTGGCACTAAGTTAGGGCCTCCTTGGTGCTTCCTCGCGCTTAGGGAGCCGGCAAGCTACCTTCATGCTTCCTAACCGCGCTCCTCTACCTGAACGCATGCTTCTCCGCAGGACATTGCACGCGGTACGCTGGGCTTGGATAGGTGCCGTGCGCAGCCAACGCCGCGGCAGCCAGCCGCCGTGTATTGACGTCCGGTTTGGTTCCGCAGACTGCGCTTTGTGCCATTTCTTTTCTGATTCTGTGAAAAGCGAGCGGCGAGAATGACGACCTTGCGATATTTATCCGAAGACGATAGCTTCGAAAGCTATGCAAGGTTTCTTCGACGGGAAAATGAACTTCTTTACGGGACTGCGTAGAAGCCTCCGCCGTTGACTCTAATGCGGCATCTGATTGACAGGCAGAATCCACTGGAATACTACAACGAAGGGGAGTTTCTGGCCCGGTATCGTTTTTCCAAGCGAGCTGTTACAGCCATACTGGCAGAGCTGCAACTGCATTGCAACACTGACAACAGAGGAGCGCCGCTACCTGCTCTGTTGAAGGCCCTTATCGCACTGCGTTTTTAGGGAACGGGTGCCATGCAAACTGTTGTAGGTGACCTTGTGTGTGTTTCCCAGCCCTCTGTACGCCGATGCATTTGGGAGGTGACGCAAGTGATATGCCTACGTCTGTATCCCAAGTACGTTCGGCTACCAAACGCCAATGAAGCGAGGTCAGTCATGACTAGGTTCTATGCCATTGGAGGAATTCCCCGGGGTTACTGGATGCATAGATTGTACTCATATACCCATTGAAAGCCCCGGTGGAGACGACGCAGAAGTCTTCCGAAACAGAAAAGGGGTCTTCTCCATAAATGTGCAGGTGAGTGGCCCTTTTTTCCCGAAACGTGCTAGAAATGACTGCAGCGCAATTCGCGTTTATCTTCGTTTCCGTACATGCACCACGCAGATGCTGACACTGTACCTTGTGCACAGAAGTACACACGCACACGGTCAGGCAGACAGAGGGCAAACGAAAGGTTGTAAAGTGAAAGCACAGTTAAGTTGTCGCATTTCAAATTTATATATGTCGACGACATATTTATCTAGAGGGCGTGCACATTTGTGGCCATGGCTGTGTAACCTTGCCTCAAAAATATTTGTCCAGCCCAGCAGGCAGGCGGTAAATGGCATAAATGCAGAGGAAGTCCAGCCATTTCGAGCGGTGTTGACAAGTGTGTGGACAACTGTACATGGCATCTGTACACATGCACTACGTCAGCCCATGTGCCACTGTCTGAGATCATTGTTTTGCTTTTACAGGTGGTCTCGGGGCCAGAGCTTCAGTTTTTTTGACGTCGTGGCAAGCTGGCCTGGCTCTGTCCACGACAGTCGATTTTTTGCTAACAGCAGAGTAAGTGTCATGTATGAGCAGAAGGCAGTAACTGGCATCCTCCTTGGTGATCAAGGTTACGCATGCTCGCCCTGTTTGATGACTCCACTGAGGAACTCTCGAACAACTGCAGAGAAAAGGTTAGGAAGAAAGAATTCTGCTTAAGCAATGTAAAATAAGCACGAAGTGATTATTTTGCTATGTTCCTGGCAGGTACAACAGGAGTCACATTAGAACGAGGAATTCCATTGAGCGGACAAGATTGCTTGCACTTTGCGGGATCCCATCCCTATTGGCGATGAACCAGAGCCTAAAGATGCAGGTGTGGAATTGCACGAACCTGACTCACCTCTGTGCACCCTACATCGAAGGCACCTTATCCAGCGTTGCTTCAAAGTGCCCAAAGTGAAGATGACAGCGATATGGACATTGTGTAGAGGTAAAACTGCAATTAATGATGCTGCGCAATTAAAAGTGGAGTAGTGTTTGTGTATCAGACAGGGACGATTCTTTAGGATAAATGAAATTGACTTAATTCATTTATGTGGCATGTGGCCAGGTTTAATATTGCCGCCTCCTCTGAGGAAAATTGCTTTATTTATTAATCTTGCGGTACGAGGTCACGTTCAGTAATGCCTCCTGGCCTGAGGAGTTCAAGCTGCGTTGTTAAAATTGCTTGCTTGAGGTTATGGACCCTCTCTTTAGCTTTTAAAACACGCACCTTCATTCTGTGCAGTGTACGCCGTTTGCGCCGTTCGTCGGCATATTGCTGCTTTTTCAAAGCATGTTCGCCTTCTATTATTTTCATTCTTGCCTCGTGCTCAGTACGTTTTTGATTTCTCTCGTCGTTTACAGCACGAAGGCGAGCCTCCAGCTCCGTCGACAATGCTGTGTCGACAGCGGCAAGACGGCCACCTTGGCGACGGCGGACAACTGGCTGAGCTCCTGAACCTTGGTCCACGAAAGCTTCTTCTCTGTTTTGGCTGCACGACGGCCTTGAGGTTGCCGTTTCTGCAGGCAGTCCACCACTGCTTAGAGGAGGTGCTGGCGAGCTCTGCTGTGTTGTAGCCTCAGCAAACTCATTTTCTGCCTGGCTTAGGTCACGGTTCATCACGAACTCTGGAAGTAACAGTGTTGATAAAAGTTTCACAGCGTTTTTGAAAAAAAAAAACTAATAAATGGTTCACGACAAAAACAAACTTCTTCATGCATCTTTACTCTATGTCCAGGACAGAGAACGGCAGCAACTGGAATGCACAGTACACTCTACCGATTTTATGTGCTAGGTCACACAGGCCATAATGCATGATGTACACCCTATACATGCTCTACAGCTAGTTGCTTGAACACAAGCTCCTGCAGCTGCCTTGCAATGGTAGCTTGAATACCTGCATTCACAACAGGCATAAGGTTTTTGCATAACCACCTAGTGGCACCAGTAGTTCTGCGTAAAAAGGGAAATCGGTTGCCTGTGCTCCTGGAAGCAAAGCAATGCGGCATTGGGAGAGTTGGGGGAAGTAGCCACATATCTGAGCAATGTGCACAGGAATAGACTATTTTTGTAGCGTTAGCTACACTGGCCTAGCCAAGCCCGTTTCGCGTGGCACATCAAGAGCCGTGCTGCGCATGCGCAAGGATCAGTGATGTCACACGGCGTGCGCATCACCGGAGCCACCGGAGCCGGCACCTCTCGCGCACTCCGCCGCCGCCGCGCGCGACTCACCGTCGCCGGTCTGCGCATTCCAGAGGAGTGACGTCGTAGCCGTGGTAGACGCACTGGCGCCGGCGCGCGTTCGCTCGCTGTGCAGTCGCCGTCTGACACTGCGCTGGAGCCGCTGCGCTTCTGACTGGCGTTTGCCAGTGTGGTATAGCCATGGAGAAGGAGAGCGCAAATGCTGCTCAACAGCGCAGAAGAACGGGGAAGCTTGACTCATCGGATCCCGAAGTAGTTGCCTGGCAATTAGCGGTTGAGCGTAGGAGGAATGAATACATGTGCCACATAATACGTATACCGCGTGTGTGTCATTGGAACACCAGTAAGCATGACAATCAAGCTAATCGTTGACAACTAGGCAGCCAGGAAAGCTAAGAATAATCAGCTGAACCTTTGCTAACGCTACGTATATCCTGGCATAGCCGAGCTAAGCCACTGCAACTTTTTTTTACATTATCCGGTCATGTGTTGATTACGTAAAACTTGTGACGCATATCTTATAGCCGCTACAGCAAATTATACTGCCATTGATTAATTCCTTATAGTACACATTGCATGTGGTCCAACCGCTAATTTTGTAGTGGTGACGTTTTGTAGAGGAACTGCCAAAGTAAACGGCCGGCGCTGTTGGAATTGCATTTCTGTTTCTATACCAGGGCATAAATTCCATTTCTTTGGTTAATGACGTAAAAATATTGCGAAAATGATGCACATGGCAGGAAAGCAAACTCATTCTAGCAACTCTGGCAGCATCTGACAGTTTTCTTTCTTTTTTGGCCTGTGTTTTGTTTCGTGCGTGTGTGTGTGTATTTTCCATGCCGGTAAAAACTTATTTCACGAAGGAAGAAAAAGACTAGTGGTTTGATCATGCCTGCTGAGGAGGTCTGTCGGCTGGTATTCCGGCTCAGAGTCGAGTTGCCCAATTTTAACGGCAGGAGCCGAAGCGTAATACTCCTCCGCTGGTACTTCTGTATTCGGCACTTCTTTCATAACGCACCTGTCCAAGATGAAGCATAGCAAGTTCAACGAGTCGGGTCAGCTGCTCATCTTCTGCCTTGCCTCTTCCGATTCCCCATGGGTGAAGCTGACCCAATTGTTCGGGCGCAGCCACGATACCATGCAACCTTCCCGATCTCCTGACGCAGCAGCACTAACAGTGCTGCCACTTGCAGTTTCGGGCAGCCCAGCCGAAGACAGACCGCCCTCCACTGCTCTCGGCAGACCAGGCCCAGTTCTGCTTACCTATGGCACATCCCACTGCACCGGACGTGCAGGAGGGGGTGGACAGCCCGCGCTGAATTTTGCCGGGTGCCTGTTACTTTTTGAGTACAAACGTTTTCCCCCTCACTGCCGCCGTGGTCCGCCGAGTCCAGACACACAGCGTGAGCTCTCCCTCTTAGCCGTGTGGGTCCCTTTGCCACCCACACGTTGCTTTTGCTTTGTTTTGCTTGTAGTGGTTAGGAGCATTTCTGAATCCGGGCCTCAGCATAGGACGGAACGCCGACACTACAGTGTTCGACGACGCTGCGTGGAATACCAGCATGGTGACCGTGTTTGGGTTGGGACCCCGATACGCCGACGAGGATTCAGCGAGGAACTTCTGCGACGCTATTTCGGACCCTACAAGATCATCCAACGTATTGGGGCCCTAGACTATGAGGTCGTGCCAGACGGCATTAAGAAATCACAGCGGCGCCGCGCACGGCTTGAAGTCGTCCACGTGGTGTGTCTTAAGCTTTTCTACGCCCGCTGACAAACTTTGAAACTCTGTTTCTGTGTTGCTTGGTTGTTTTTAGAGCGCAGCCCTTGGGCAACCGTTCCACCGTTGAACGTCGGCGGCCCTCGGCGTAACCGAGCGAATAAACACAGCGAACGATGAAAGAGCAAACGCGAAGCGCAGCGGGGGGTGAAATACGGCATTAGTGATGAGAGCGGGAGGAGGAAAGCGGAGAAGGAGGGTGCAGCGGAACCATGAGGCGTTAAGCCGAGGAGGGTATGGTGAAAGCGTGAGAAGAAAATCGTAGTGCCGAGCAAGACGTGTTCTGCGGCGGCGGCGATCGCTACGAGACGTCGCCAGAGTAGCGCGCGTTGTCTGTTCACCGATGACGCAATCGATAAGGCATGCGGCGAGCGCGTCCACCGATACCATATATGGAAACAAAGCGCTGCATGAGCGGAGGTCTGTATGCGGCTGCTGCTGCGAATAGGGCCCGCGCGTGACCCACACGTTGCCTCTCGCGATCCCCCGATTAGCAAAGCAGTCGCGCCACACTTCGCTCCGTTTACAACGTGCTGCACGAGACATTGTCCGCGCCAGCCAATATATCGCGAAATGAAAACACGTATACAGCTGCGCTTAAGTTTCGCACTAGACAGTGTCGTAGTCGTCAGTAATTTCTTTTCCCTTTACTACGGGTGGTTTTGTTTTCGCTATCGTGTTGGCAACATCGGGACGATACTTGTTGAGAGGGGGAATTGATACGTGTACTTATTAATCGTTTTCTTGGGGACTGCATTTCACCCGCTTGCAACTTAGTTATCGCTGAGCGCAAGACGCGCCTGCGTGATGTGGAACTTAATCGAATGTTATCGTTGATTCTATCTGTTGTTTATGTTCTCGCCAAACCTTGTATAATCAGACTGCATTCGTGACACGATGTGTGTAGAAGTTGCTGGAAGGCACGCTGGCACCATCGATTACCCTGGAACTGTCGACGAGTCATGTGTTGAAGCCGAGGTGCTTCACTCGCAGATCAGTCTTTATACGCTTGCCGACTGTGCTTGGCGCTATCGTTGTGCTTGACTGCTGATTGTGTTTCCTAGGCACAGGTTCGCCCAATGAAATGGTAATTTCGTGAGTCACAGTTTTTGCTTCTGTGTTAGGCCTCATTCACACAGCCGTCAAACGCTCCGTCACGTCACCGTCACGGCATCCGTTTTCGTCAGGGGAGAGGGTTTCCGAGAGGGTTTCCGTCACCGTGCTGGTGACGGAAACGTAGAGCACCGCTCTGCGTCGCCGGCGAGCCGTTTTTGAGGGGAAAACGACTCGGAAACCCTCTCGCCTGACGAAAACGGATGCCGTGACGGTGACGTGAAGGAGCGTTTGACGGCTGTGTGAATGAGGCCTTAGACGCCGTCAGGACAACGCGACAATATTGAAATATACAGGGTGTTCGTTTTTCAGTTTTGCGCAATTTTTAGAAATCGTCTGTGGCAGGTAGCATAATTATCATTGACCTGGATTATTCGATGGGGTGGACATTAGTAGCATGAGAAATCGAAACACATGTTCAAATAATTAACGCATATTCGCTAATTAAGTCTTCCCGAGTGAAGTGTTTCGAAAAAACCAGCATAGTATCCGTCACCTTTCCTCAATGCCTAAGATTCTTATCCAGTCGGTCTTCGATGCGTGTCGTCTGCTTCTTGCGAAACGATTAAATCTTACATTGCTGTCTTCCCACTGCGATGACACGCATAATGGTGCAGAACAAAATTCTTTGGACATCCGTACTTATTTCTTTTCTGGAATGTGGGCGGCGGCATCATGACGATTTGAGAACTACAGGGCAATGTCGCAGCGCACGCTGTAATGTGAGGACCTGAGGCGGAACCTAGATCGGCGGTTTGTCGTCGTGGCCGCTATGGGGCGAACATTTAGTTTTAGTCGCGAATGGCGCCCTAGAAGACATTGGGCATTTTATTGCGATAGCAATTATATGGACACTCCAAAGCGGATTTATGCTGTCGCCGTCGCCGTGAGGTTGCGTATGACGTCAACGGCGATGAAATCGTCGCCGCGATCCGGACGCTGTATGTGCGAATGAAAGGTCGCGAGGGACGCGCGCTTTCACGGGGAGTGAACGCACGTCGGAGCGCAAACGCGCGTTCTGCGCCGTTCTCCTTGAAGGGCTGAGTCTCTTTCCTCCATTACAATCACCATATATAGTGAGCAAGCGTGACTTATTCCGTCGCGCGAAATGCCGCGGGGGGCGGGTGGGAGGTTGGGGAGGCGACGTTTAGCTACGGCACCGAATGCGTATTTATATAAAAGCGTTGCGAGACGAGAATGTGGGCAAGATTTCCGACGAAGCTCGACGAGTGTCCCGTTCTGATCTCGTCCAAAACTCCTAGCCGCCCCCAGAGGCACCGGCAACAGTCACCAACGCCGCGCACGTGCGGTGCGAACGCGGGCAAAATGCCGACGGCGTCGACAACAGTTCTGCGCGTCGCTGGTGCTGCTGCATGTCCAAGTTTATACAGCTGATAAAACTACTATCCTTACTCCGTATAGCTCTCTACTAATTTGCTATCGCAATTGATGCTTGGCCTTTTGGATGAAACTGCGACAATTTTTTTTAATGGCTAGTAATATTTAGCTCATTAAACGACAGAGCGGTGTATATATATATATATATATATATATATATTAAAAACGTCATTCTCAACATTTCTGAGACTATTTCATGGCGGCCGCATAGACTTTAGTGCACCCATTTGTCAATCACTATTATTGAAAGAGTTCGTTAAACGACAGCGCGTTATATTTTTAGTAATGAAATTGACAACATTTATGATACAATTTATGACACTCGGATAGACCTTGCAGCACCTAGTCGAGCACTGCCTCTTTAGCAGGTTTCAATGCAACATATTTGCTGAGCCATAGGCGAGCTCGTAGAGCACTCGAATGTGTTTACAAACACAGGCGAATTCCTCAGCACTATGTTCACGTCCAAACGCAACATCATTTCCGGGATGCTGGCGCACCTCTCGCGTACCCATGTAATGTACACGAGGCGCCCAGCAGACATCTTCGTATCGTTCACAATTGCAATGGTGCTCCACTGCGCCGTTGCAGCGGCATCGATCGCCGACGCCACTGCTAAGGCAGCAGTGGCTGTATCCTGGGACTTCCTATTGTCGGATCCATTGAGGTATCTTTGCGTGAAGCACTCCCGGCGTATGTCGATGTTTTCGCGTGTCTTTGGAGACCAGGGCCTCTCCAGGAGAAAGGACCACATTTCATAGGCCATTTCCATTCCCAGGACAGGAGTGTCTATATCAACGGTCCTGTGAGCTTCGTGATCGAGCAGGGCGTACATGTTTGTTGGAACGTAGATGACATCACCGTTCCTAACTAGGGATGGTAATAAGAGGCTCTCGGTGCTCGGTATTTTTTGCGCCACTTTGGCTCTCCTGACGTCGAAGACGTAAGACCGGGTGGCGAGCAAGTTGTGGGCGAATGTCTTCGACAGGTTTGGAAAGGGAAGATCCGCGGCGATTGTTTCTTCCGGAAGTATCAGCTTCAGCTTGCCCATTTCGCCAGCGAGTTCTTGCTCAGACGTGCCGTCGAACATGGGATGCCCCTTAGCACGCTGGATGACGTTGATGCGGGTGTTGGCGAACGTGGCCCGGATGTGGTTGTCCATACGTTTACTGCGCACCGCGTCCATCACGAGTCTGTCGTCGATTTCACAGATGCCGAGCACCTTGCAGGAAATGCGCACGCCAGCCTCGCCATTGTGGATCTTGTCAAGACTCTTCACAGCCGTGCACACTATTGCGTAGGCGACCGCCGTAGGTTGGCGAGACTCCTCCACTAGGAAGCTCAAGACGCCGCTTACTACCTCCTCCTGTCGCGTGGCGACGACCGTCAGGTTTGGGTATGCCGGGCGGATGACGTCGTCCACTATCGCAACCCAATCACGTTCGGACAGCGCAGAGAAAGGAGATATTCCAAGTCCTTGAGAGAGGGCCTTCGGAACATCAACGCGTGGGGATATGGGCAAATTTTTTTCAAGCTGCGCGAGCTCATCGACAGTGATGGATGCGTTTATTGCCGCATTAACCGTGTGTAGGCCGGGTGCGACAAAGCTGTGGTCGTCATCCAAAAAACAGTCAGCGTTTCTTTCAATCAAGAGAGCGGTGCTAAGTTTGGAGACAGAGAACGAAAGAACCCCTGGCAGGCCGTATCTGAGGCTCAGCTCAGCGAAGAAGCGGACCATGCTCGACCCGTTCATTCTTCGGTTCGCGAGTCCCGTGCTTACGATGGCAGCCGCGAAATCGGCGATCTCTTCCTCGAAAAGCTCGTCCCTTACCATAAAGTGCTTCTTGAGAGAGGCGAGCATGCGGCCGACGGCTGTTGTGCCGGCCTCCATAGCGGCCAGTTCGAGACGCCATCGCTTTATGGCAACCCGGATGGTCGGCGAGAGGTCGACGCTGGTGCCGGCGTCGACTGTTGAGCAGACGTACCCGTAGAAGTCTTCGCAGGGGTCGATGCTGGCGTTGAGACCTTGAAGCACGGCGCGTGCCTCGTCGGGGCAGCAGAAGGCGCTCACGTTCTCGGAAGAGCGGCTCACGGCGGACCGGCCAAGAGCAGCGAGCACCACGAGACACAGCAGTAAAGTGGCAAACACGGCGCCGAGGACTGTGGCCACCACCAGCACGGTGGTATTCGTGGTTTGCTTGACCGCCATCCGATTGGCCGTAGAGCCACCCTGTGTATCGGAAGCTGGCGATACAGCGGGAGTTTGGATTTCCTGGCTGAGAAGCTGCATGCCTGGCAAGAAACCTTGACGTTCTGCTCGCGGGTATGTTTATAGAAGTTGAATCTGTCGCAGACTAGGTTGTGGCGGTTCTTTTATGCAGCTGATGATGATGATGATGATGCACCTCCGTTATGGCTCGCACCCACTAAGGGGGATAGGCCAAGAATCGGGCGGCAGTGGGAATGCTAAAGAAAATTCATATTTTAAAACAAGAAAACAAGAAATGCCAAGTAAAAGACAAAAAAGACAGATGTCGCACTAACCAGATTAGCACGCGAGCGAGCAGTCAGACTGACTGAAAAAGGTGAAAGTGAAGAATTGTTACAATCAGAGGGAGGTAATATTAACAAAACAATTTGGAGAAATCAATTTAGGTGATATGAATGCATCTGATGTGTAGAATACAAATACAATAATTAGCAGGGTAATCGTTTTGTTTCAGTTAAGAAATTAAATACTGCGCAACACACGTCTCTGTGACTATAGCCTAGTGCTGAAGCCCCAATGATAACAATACTGGTATGTTTAAACCTAATCCAATTTTGTAAAGTGGAGCTTCCAGTAATAATTTTCTGTGGCGTGAATAGCGTCTGCATGATAAAAAGTAATGTTCTATTGATTCAATTTCCTTACAGTTGTGACATAGAGGGGACATCGTGAGACCAGCTCTATGTAAATAAAAATTCAATTGCGGGATGCGACAGCGTAGTCTGGTGTAAGTAACTTCCAACTGCCGAGAAGTGCACCACTGTTTATTCCAGCAAAAACCTAGATGCTGAAAGTCTGTAGATGGTTTCAGCGGTAAGTTGCTTAAATCATTTTGCAAACAAAATTTTCTGTATCTCGATGCAGTGACGTAAGAAGTATCCGGTAAAACAGGGATCAAAGGCCCACTTAGAGACGTTCTTGCTAATAAATCGGCCATTTCGTTTAGATATAAACCGCGGTGTCCAGGAACCCACAGCAAGTTAATTTTTTGTAAACTTTTAGGGACTAAATTGTGAAACAAGCTAAGGAGAGCTGCATTCGTTTCCGTGGAAAGCGACACACATACCGATAGAGAATCTGTAACTACGACAGCTGTTGATTGATTTGCAGGGAGTTTACGTAGCGCTAGGACAATGGCCAATAATTCTGCTATGAAAATAGGTGTGTAATCTGGAAGACGAATAGAGAAGGACCAATTAAGAGAAGGAGAGAAAATGCCTACGCCAGCCTTCTCTTCGGACTGTGAAGCATCAGTGGCTATGATATTGTTTGTTTCCAGGTGAGAGAGGTAACTTGTAACTGATCATTTAAATATTGGTATGGCATTAGTTTTGCATTTGAGGGGAAAATATCGTCAAATTCTATCTGGAGGCTTCTTTTTGATTGACTTGTTGGTTGAATGTGTTGAATTTGTACATTCAATGGTGATAGCAGTGCCTGTACGAATACGATCTGAGGGGTGTGTAATCGCGACCAATGACTATTAAAGAATAAACTTGGTTCGTTAATAAAAATATACATAGGTCTTCTTTGAGGAGATTCGTAAATTCTTAAATACGTTTGGACTGTAAGCATCCTCAATCTGCTTTTTAAGCTTGGCATTCGTGCTTCCATATACAGCACGGTGTTGGCAACAAACTTAGGGAGTCCAAGGCACAATCGCAGAGCTTCCCTTTCTAATATTATCAGAGGTTGAATTTTGTAAGCTGGGCTACCAGAAAACAAGACACTTCCAAATTCCATGATCGGTCGGACATACATTTTATATATCATAATGTATGCCTTCGCAGCCCATATCGTTGATGACTGATCTTACGTAGCCATCCCACGGCACGAGTTGCCTTAGACGCAACTCTTTCAATGTGGCTTCTCCAGTTTAGTGACCCATCATACGTGATTCCCAGGTATTTAAGGCAATTCACTTGGGGAATGAACTCTTGACGATACACCAATGAAATATTAATGGGAACATCTAAAGGAAAGACAAGAAGAGCACTTTTTCTAACGTTCAGAGACATATGTATGTTAGCAATCCAGGTTTCAAGCATGCATAAGTAATTTTGTAACGATTGATACAGTGCATTTAGATCATCATTGGACGCGAAAAAAGCGATGTCATCGGCATAAACGTATACATGAATGTCATGGAGCGAAGGGATGGAGCTTAAAAATATATTAAATAAAACAGGAGATAACACTGATCCTTGTGGTACTCCGCGTTTCTGTCTATACCTTGACGATGAACATCCGCTTTGAAAACAATAAAATTCTCTTTCCCTTAAAAATTCTGCAATCCACGCCGTGATGTATTTCGGAAACCTGTACATCTCTAGCTGCTTTATCAGAAGTCCATGTTCCACTGAATCATAAGCTTTAGCTAGATCTAAAGTCACAAATGCTGAATATTCTCGCCTACGACGTGCAAGTAGTACTCGACTCTCTAGATCTATGTGCGCACACCATATCGAGCACCCTGATATAAAGCCAATTTGACTGGGGCTAAGTATTGAGTTTTCAGCTATGTATGTCGTCATGCGGCTATTCAAAATTCTTTCTATTAGTTTAACCAAGTTGGATGTGAGAGAAATTGGTCTAATATTATCTAAATAATATCCACCTCCATGTTTTTTGAGTATCGGAATTACCTTAGCAATTTTCCATTCTGAGGGTATCCAGGCATTTTTTAAAGAATAATTTACCATATTCAAAATTTCGTGCGGAGACAATTCATACAGAATTTTTATCACAGCTGTGGTAACTCCATCTGGTCCTGGTGCTGAAGAAGGCAGAGAGCGAACAACAGCCGCCAATTCTTGAAACGTAACTTCCTTAAATTCTTCTAGCGGTAGTGATTTCAATTGGTATGGTGGAACTATTGAAGAAAACCTATCTTCTAGGCCCTTTCCAATATTTTCCAATAATTCGGACAATTCGCGTGGCGAGAGGACGAAAGAGTCAATATTTGCTGGAACCGGAATCATCTTTCGTGAGCGTAAAAATCTAAAAAGGGCTTTCTTGTTTTTAGAATTAGAGAGATAAGTTGATTTATTCTCGTCATACTCATGTTTGGCTTTAGCTATCGTACGCTTGAAAGATGCAGCAACGAATTGGTAATCACTCCAATTTTTCGGACATTGATTACAGAGAAGTTTCTTCCAAGCAGCTTTCCGTTTTCGGTGAGCCCGCGTGCATTCTGAATTCCACCAGGGGCTAAAAGATTTACCTGTGGCGGAGTTTAAATTAAAAGCTGCACTCTTTAAGGAACGTTTTAAAACTGCACATAGACTCATAGCCCTAATATCCTTTTGCATATTCATACGGGAGAGCATCGTAGACTTCAACTCCTTTTGAAGTTTGTCATAATTTACAAATGTGATATGTTTACTGCTGAGGGGAATCACAGGGAAATCAATCTCAAATATAATAGGAAGGTGGTCGCTGTTGGTTGCACAGTCTATAGTTTTCCACGAGGATATAGTTAAAGATGAGCTGGAAAAAGTAAGATCTAGAGCTGATTGAGAATGGCCGCGAACAAACGTAACAACTTTTGAATTTCGACAAGAAAGGTTATTGTCAAGAGTCCATTCCCACAGGCGTTTTCCACCCAAGTCAGTTTTAAACCCCCAAGACACGTGATGAGAATTGAAGTCACCAGCGAGTATTATGTCTTTTTTGCACGAAGCTAATGCGATGTCTAGGCATCGGGTATCCTGCACTCCTGCCGGGAAATATAAATTAACTAGGGAAAAAGGGGAGCAGTCTGGAAGTGTTATGTCTAATGCTAAAATTTCACATTCAGCAGACATACATTGATACGATATCGTGGCCTTGTGACTAAATTTTGTTAAAATCAAGAAAGCAATGCCACCACCTCTAGAAGGGCGATCCAAACGAAATAATCGATAAATTTTTCAGGAAAAACTTTTGATCATTTGAGAGCCAGGTTTCTTGTAATACAATTATGTCTGGGGAAAATTCAGAAGAAATATATGATAAATCTGTAGCAGCAGAAGCAATCGAACGGCAATTCCACTGTAAGATTTTTAGAGAGCCTATGGTGAAGATAGAACGGTGGCGGAGACCGCCTGCTCTAAAATGCTATCTTTCAAGAAGTCTTTCTTGGAAAGATTCTCTTTTACAAATTTTTTAGGTTTTGACTTAGGGGAAATTTTGGGGGGAGGAGATCTGGTGCGTTTCATACTCTTAAGTTCCATGTCTACATCCTGAAATTCTTCATAATCATCTGTTAGGGGTGCTGGTTCCGTCTCTACACGAGTAGAAGGTCCTGCGCAAGGAGAGTTAGGTACTGGGTTGGGTGACGATGTTTGGTTTGGACCTAGATTTAGAATATTTGGAACTTGGCATGCTTGAACCTGGGTAGAGGTGGTGTTAATGAGCTGCGCCAGCTGACTAGACAGCATTTGTGCCAAGGACTCAAAAATAGTTGTTGCAAGTCGTTCCATGGCCTTTTCTGTAGCCTTCTCTACTGCCTCTGCTATGGCCTTGGATACAGAAATATCTAAGGCAGCGGGTTGACGAGCTGTTACACCTGCATAGCCCTGGGTTCTTCCTTGAACCTCAATAAACGCTTCTCTACGTGAGCATCGCCTGCGTTCCACCACTTCAAGAATTCTCAATTCTTGCTCCTTCGCCGTGCAGTTCGAATAGTCGGCCGCGTGAGCTTCGTGACACAGACAACATTTTTCCTCCTGAGATTTACAGTCTGTGCTGTCGTGATTTTCTCCACATAGTCGGCATCGAGTGACAGACCTGCAGCCTTTTATGCTGTGCCCGTAACGCCAACATTTCGAGCACTGTAGTGGTCGTGGAGTTAGTGGCTCTACTTTGTATATTAGGGGCCATGCCTTAATTTCAGATGGACGGGCTGTTCCCGCGAACGTAACAATGACCGATTCCGTAGGCGACTTCTTGTTCTCGATAATTCGGCTGCATCGGTATACAGAAACAGCACCAGCAACTGAAAATAAGTCTAATACCTCTGATGGGTCCAGGCTCGCGTCGACACCGCGAACTAAGCCTTTCGAGCAAGCAAGGTGTGCTGGAATAAGCGGGCTCACCGGATTTGATGCAAATTCGGAACAGTTGAGAAGTTCTTGAACACATTCCTGGTCTGATGAGCAGCACAGAATACCACCGCGACCAAATTGACGGACCTCGGTGATCTTCTGGAAGTGGGTGGTGGCCTTTCGAAGCTCCACTTGAATGGCTTTCGGGTTTTTCATTTGAATTGATCCCCCATTGGTAGGTACTAGAGCCACAGGGACAATCCTGTTGCCACTGCTTAAAAATTTGTCTATCGGCCACTCTCGAGCCGGGAGAGAAGCTAGCCAAGGGGAATGCCCTTGACCGGGAGAAGAGAGAGACATCAGGTTAGTCTGACTGGCTCGCAACACACTAAACTAGAAGGTGAAAAAAGAAACGATATAAAACTCAAAATAAAAACGAAAACTCCAAACAAACAGTATAATACCGCCGCCCGATACTTGACCACACCGACTTAGGACATGGTCACGTTCACTGATCCAGGAACCAGAGAAAAGGCGGTCAGCGTCCGAGCAGCGTCCAAGTAGGGCCTGACGGGCATGCTCTCGGCGTGCGGCTGCTGTTGATGATGATGCCTTATCTAATGGCACAAACCCACTGTGGGGGATAAGCCACGAACTGTATGGTAATATAATTAAAAAAAACTAAAGAAAAGATGGCGGGGCCCGTGACGTATGTGTCACGCGATCCTCCAGCTCCGGTATATGAGAGAACGCAGGGTAGAAATTTTGCTTGCAGAGGCTAGACGGGGCAAGTGGAGAAAGTGTCGGTGTTGGCAGCACGGTGTAAGCATAAGCAAAAGAGGTGCTGATACTCTCCCCACAACGCACGCGAAAGCGCTGCCCGCTCGCGTCCAGATTATGTTCGGCTCGGCACGGCCGGGCTCGACTGGAGCGCGCGCTCGCTTCTTACGGCCGTCTCACCCGTCGGGGAAACAATGGGAGAGTTTCTCAGCACGTTGCGCCACCCGTCGGCGGTAGGGGCGCTGCGACCCTGACCCTGCTCTGCGTACATGCGCTTGCCTTCGCGCTCGCACGATCGTTTTCCCGCGCATTTTATTCGGTGCTCTGTCAGTGTCGTTCAGTATGAAGTAATTTGTGGGCTCCGCGCCCAGAAGGACACTAATAAAGTTCTTCATCCATCCATCCATCCATCCATCCTGAAGACGGTCGTACAATGCCTTTAGTACGCGCGGCCACAGCCAAGACTTGGCGCCGTTCATTGCAGATCGGTATATAACTGCTGTGTGATGGTGTATTGCTGTCTTCCGTATTGCAAGTCGCGTTCCGGGAAAACACCCGGTGTTTCTTTTCACCAGTTCTCAAGCAATGAGTTTCAAGCCGGAGTTTCTAGCGCTTTTGGACAAGATATTTGGACAAGATAGCATCAACTAATAAAGGGGAATTATAAGATGGACATAACAAAGATCATAGCCTTCTCCTCCGGATGCGCTACTCGGCAAATACATAATTTCACTATAACTCCTTTTTCCTCACGCAGCAACTCTTTTAAGTATTCTTTTTTTACGCGCACAGTAGTGGACTGGAACCAGCTAAAAAATGACGTCGTCTCTGCGCCAACATTAACTTCTTTTTTATCATGTTTACAGTGACATTATTTTGTTTGTGCCATGTTTGCAGTGACAGTGTTTTACTTCTTTAGAGTAACGTTGCGTGTGCCCAACCTGTACGCTTTGTATTTATTCAAATAACAGTTTTCTTTATTACCGTGTGCATTTTCTGTACATAACAATGTATTCGTTATGCTTGTACCACCCTGCTAAAATCACCGCATGGTGATTGCAGTATTGATAAAATAAAAATAAATAAATAATAGCGTTTTTTTTTTCGATAAAGCCTCCGAACACCTGCCACGCAGGAATGAACTAGAAGTACTCGAAAGAGCAGTGCAGCCCTATTTACAACGCGCTCCCATCTTGAGCTGCCCTGAAGGTGTTGACGACAGTCATGCGATACGATCCGCAAACCTAATTACCGAGAAGTTTCTGAGAATACTCCTTGTAAATCAGTCAAACCAACTGACTGAAGAAAACAACAAGCCTTCGGCCTATATGTACACAAGCCGCCAAGGAAACCCTTCATATTGTAATTGTGAATAAGACACATTTGTGAGCTACTGTGCCCGCAAGAGCTTTCGCCTGAAAGTATGGCAACCATTGTAAGTGCCATACGAGCAATACATATTCATTTTCTTTCCTCAAAATGCATTTGATGGCGGAGAGCTGTTCTCCCGGCGCATGCATCCCCAGTGAATTTAAAGAAGCTTGATGTATTAATACAGTTACACTGCATCCATTTATAAGAAGCCTAGATGAACCATTTACGAGTCCTCTACAATTAGGCGACTTGTTCTTGAATGCACGGTGAGGTAAGAAGCGCGCTCGACCCAATCTTCCAGCGTTGCGCGCCTGCACAGATCGGCTGGGAGCAGCTGAGCAAGAGGGTGGGGTCGCAGCGCCCCCCTCCAAGCAGCGGCGATAGGCATGAACTAGCCCCGATGCGAAGGCCGTAAGAAGCGAGCGCGCGCGCCAGTCGAGCCCGGCCGTGAGAAGCGAGCGCGCGCGCCAGTCGAGCCCGGCCGTGGGCTCGGTTACAGCTCGGTTGGCGCCGTCGTAGAGGGCGCTGCTGAATGCGGTCCCAGCCTCGGCGGCAAGGCGCGTGCTGCCGCTGCTTCGTCTTCCTGCTTGCATGTGCGGCCGCGCTGTTTTGAAGGCACGCTTTTTGTTCACGTGTGTTTTATGAGCTTGTGCTTGGCTATTGTCGCCACGGGCCTTCGACAAAGGTGGCAGCGGCCTTCTGAGGGGCGTTTGAAATGGCTAGAAAGTGCTTCGTTCCGAACCGCAATTCTGGATACCGGACTTGTGCGGGGCGTGTGCCTTTATTCAAAGCGCCGTCCGACCGCGGTCGTCTAGAGCAGTGGCGCCGTGCAAATCTGAGTGCAGACCGAACTCTAATGCCTACCGACCACATCTGCGCCAACCATTTTTCAGAGGATACGATTTTGATGGCACATTACGCGGAGCTCAATAAAAGGGTTCCCACCTTATTTCTGAACTGTGCAAAGAACCCCACACGGTGAAATAAACCTCGAAAGCCGCTGCGGAAGAGAGAACCTCCTGTGTGCCAAAGCAGCTCAACTATCATGCACCAAGATTTAAAAATATGCAAATGCCACGTAGCTGGACAGAACTAAGGTAATGTTGTCTGCCGTCACTTGGAGATACTCAGATAATTGTTTTTGCATTCCATCTATTTACATAATTATTTTCATAATAGATTAATCAACTTTTCTAACGCTATAATTGGATAAAAAGTGTGAACGAGAAAAGTGTACAGCAACATGGAAAACTCCCGATACAGCTTTCTGTTTCTCAAACGTGCCACATAAAAGTGTTTTCCGAGCGAGAAAGAAACACGAGCGAGAAATACACGCAAGATCGCCGCGCGACTGGCCGCTCGAGGCACTTTGCGTGTATTGGGGGCTTCTTTCGCGTTCGGAAAAACACTTCTACGTAGCGCGTATTGAGCAGTAGAAAGCTGTATCGGGAGTCTTTCATGTTGCTCTACAATCTTATCATTGACATTTTGATTCCAATTATAATATTTGAGAAGTTGAATTAAGACTACTTATATAATTAGGCGGAATGTAAAAAGTAATCTGAGTATCTCCAAGGGACAGCAACAACATTACTATGGTTCTGTCCAGCTATGTGACATTTGCATATCTTTAAATCTTTGTGCACCCTGTATAATACTGCTGTTTTCTGTGCAGGTGTGTGCCTGGTTTTCAAATTTCTTTCATCCTGGCTACTGATTCTTTTTTTTTTTACAATGCGCGTGTGGTGTATATTACACGCTTGCATGTTTTTATTTAACATTTTGCCATTGTGGGAGTGTATGAGAGCTTAAGCTCCTGGGATGATTAACGTGGAACGCTCTCTAGATAGTTTATTCAAGTTTATTGGGGGGAAGGGGGGGGGGCGCAAAAGCGACAAAGGCCACGCTGCGCCAGCCACAATGTATTAAGAAATCAAAATATAAAGCAGCGAAAGTTCCGTTATTTTATATTCTGTGTAAAACACTGGCTTCATCTAAAAAAGTCGAACAAGTCAGTGAATGGCACTAGCGGATCATCTCCCAATAATGAGGCGGGGTGTAAGGGTAAGTGTAAGTTATACAGATTCTGTAACAGTTTCTGTCGCTGTGTTTCTGTATGTGGGCATGTCATCACAATGTGCATTACTCTAAGAGGTTCATGACACTTATCGCAAGTTGGCGGATTTTATTTCCGAAGTAAAAAATTTTGTGACAGATGTGTGTGCCCTATGCGGAGTCGATATAAGATCACCTCACTGAACCGTTGCTGGTGACTGCACGATTGCCACTCGCAAAGCAGGGGTTTGGTTATATGTGACTTGTTCTTTATGCAGGATCTCCATTCTTGTTGCCATTTTGATGCCAGGGCTGTACGAATTGCTTGGATACTGTCTTTGACTGAAAGCTGTGTATCCCCGCAGGGGCGTCTGCGTCAGCATGCGTTGGGTGTGTTGCGACACCACGGACCCGAGCACATGAGGGTTGGCCCCTTCCGCGTTTAACCTCCCGTACGTGGATTAGCTGTGTCCGGGGAAAAGGGGATCCTGGAGGTTGAGCCGAAGCGGGGTGTTTGGACCTTTATAGCCCCCCCCCCCCCAGCGGAGGCAACACACATCTTTGGCCTTCGCTTCACGTAGACGGCACCCCCGGACTGACCAACCCGGGGGAAATCGGTGGTCGCCTTTTCCTGTCCCTCTCCTAAATCTCTTGCTTTCCTATCAGCTTACCTTTCTGTCCTGTCATCTCCTTTCTTCCCAATTCTTCTCTTTCTCCCAGGCGGCTTGGGTTAACCTGGTGCGGTATATCCAAACTTAAGTATGGCGCATTGGGTTATAGCAGCGGTGACCGGCTGGCGTGGGCAAGTTATTGCTGTGATACTTGTAGCGTCCCCTTGTCGGGCTCCGTGGTAGGTGGCTGCCATTGCTGCCGAAGTAACTACATCCAGCATGCATAGAGCATCATTTTCTCTGCTACCCGATCGTACCGCTACAAAGCGCGCACGCACCGAAGTCTCCTGGCACTTTTTCACTCCACGCAAAGAATCGTTTCCACGATATCACGTTATCCACAGTGATAAACCTGAGAAGTCCGTAAGAATAATATCACCTTTCCTCGTATCTAAATCCCTGACGGACACCATTGGACCAGGCTATAAAGCTAGCAAGATGGCAAGCGGCGGTCTCCTCCTGAGGTTCGTGACAAGCTGCAGCATGAGAAACTCGCAAGTCTCACAACCTTTGCAGACATCCCTATAACGGTGACCCCACAGCATTCCCTCAACACAGTCCGAGGCGTGATTTCAGACTCCGACCTCTTAGAACTAACTGAAACGGAACTGTTAGAAGGCTGGCAAGACCAAAACGTCATTGAGGTAAAAAGAATAAAAGTCAGGCGAGACAACAAAGAAATTCGCACAGAACGTCTGATCATTACATTTGCCTCTAGTGTGCTACCAGAAACCCCTGAGACAGGCTATATACCAAAATCCGTGGAAGACCTTACATTCCCAACCCTCGTCGATGTTTTAAGTGTCAGAAGTATGGCCATGGCTCGCAAAGCTGCCGAGGTCAGCTCACCTGCGCAAAATGTGGTGACAAAGACCACACTTCAGAAAACTGTTCTGGAACACCCCACTGTGTGAACTGCGAATGTCACCACCCCGCATATTCCCGATCCTGTGAAACCTGGAAAAAGAAAAAGAAGTAATTACATAGAAAATCAAAGAAAACGATATATATCGTTCCAAGAAGCACGAAAACGTGTTTCTGTTTTTCATACGGCAAGGTACGCTGATGCGGTGCGCAAGGGGGCAGCGTCGCAGCAGACTCCGGCAACGGCCCGGTCCACAAAGAGTGTGGCTACAGCTGTGCCACCAGCCCCCTCGGCGAAAGCACCTGCCGTTGCTTCGCCGTCCGTGAAGGGGGGCCCGTCAACCTCCGGGTTGGTGGCCCCAAAGGTCTCGTCCGACGTGTCGAGGCCTTCACGCCCAACACAGCGCTCTCAAAGGCGATGGACATAACACCTATTCAGATGGCGCAGCCAGCACCTAAGCAGCGGCGGGATTCTCTCGACCGCTCCAAAAACGACAAAACTTGCGTCACGGCGCCTGGAAAGGGCCCCGTGAGCTAATATTCGTCTCTTAAACACACAGCACAAGCACTTTCTTCATTATGGAGACACAAATACTACAATAGAATGTTAGAGGACTTATTCACAACCTCGACGATATAAGAGAACTCCTACACAAACATAATCCAAAGTTGCTGTGTGTTCAAGAGACACATCTGAAACCTACAAATACAAACTTCTTTCGTCAATACACCATCTTTCGAAAAGACCGCGATGAGGCTAACGTCTCGTACGGCGGTGTAGCAATAGTAGCAGATAAGTCTGTAGCTTGCCAACATGTTCCCTCCATACGCCCCTTGAGGCAGTGTAAGTTCGGGCAATTCTTTTCAGCAAGTTGATAAGAGTATCTTCGATTTATATACCCCCAAATCATCACCTCGAGAAAACAGATTTCTATAATCTTATTCATCAGCTTCCCGAGCCCTACACACTCGTGGGAGATTTTAATGCCCACAACACGATGTGAGGAGACTCGCGATTCGACGCGAGAGGTCGACTCATTGAAAATTTCCTCCTGACCTCTGGTGCCTGCCTTTTTAATAAGAAAGAGCCGACCTACTATAACGCCCAACACGATTCGTACTCATCGATAGATCTAGCAATCGGATCTGCTTCTCTTCTGCCTGACCTCGAATGGAATGTCATTAACAATCCTTTTGGAAGTGAACACTTCCCCGTAACTTTACACTTAATAACGCAGCATGATAACCCTCCCAATATTCCTCGATGGAAATTAACATCGGCTGACTGGGAGCATTTTAAACAATCAACTTATTTACCACGAGATTTTATAAACAATTTTAGTATCGACGATGCTGTTGCATATTTTACTGCTTTTATTATTGATGCTGCTGAAAAGTGTATCCCACAAACAAACGATGGTTCACTTAAAAGACGTGTTCCCTGGTGTAACGAAGACTGCAGAGAGGCGGGAAAGAAACAAAACAAAACATGGGGCATATTGCGCCGATTTCCAACTGCTGAAAATCTCGTTGAGTTCAAGCACGTCAAGTCACAGGGAAGGCGGACGCGCAGACAGGCAAAGAGGGCAAGCTGGGAGAGGTTTCTCTCAGGCATAAACTCTTACACGCAGGAAGCGTAAGTCTGGAATGGCTTGAAAAAACTTAATGGCCAGCAAACCCAGCCATTACCCGTGGTCGATGACCGAGGGAATACATTGAAAGACCAAGCTGACGCTCTTGGCGAGCACTTCGAGCGCGTATCCAGTTAAATTAACTATTCCGAGGCATTCTTAAAACACAAAGATATAGCAGAACTCAACGTAATAAACCGCAGATGTAGACATAACGAACATTATAGCCTCCTCTTCTGTATCGCCGAGCTGAAAGCTTCCCTGACTGCTCGCCTCAGCTCTGCACCCGGACCTGACAGAATAATGTACGAAATGATTAAACACTTTCACGAAGACACTGCTTGCACTGTACAATGCTATATGGGCTGCAGGACACCTCCCATCTGCATGGAAAGAAGCCATTGTAATCCCGGTCTTAAAACAGGGCAAGGACCCATCCTCTGTGACAAGTTATCGCCCAGTTTCGCTCACTAGTTGTCTATGTAAGCTATTCGAAAAAATGATTAATCAGCGTCTTCTACATTTCCTGGAACTTAACAGACTACTTGACCCTTACCAATGCGGCTTCAGAGAAGGCCAGTCTACAACCGACCATCTCATGCGCATCGAAACAAACATTCGGGACGCTTTCATACATAAACAGTTCTTCTTATCTGTATTTCTAGATATGGAGAAGGCGTATGACACAACGTGGCGTTACGGAATCCTGCGAGACCTGTCGGCAATGGGCAATCCGTGGGAACATGCTAAACGTTATAGAGAGCTACTTGCATAATCGTACTTTCCGGGTCAAAATAGGTAATGCGCTGTCCCGTTCATTCATACAGGAAACTGGGGTACCTCAGGGAGGCGTGCTCAGCTGTACGCTCTTCATAGTCAAGATGAACTCACTCCGAACACCATTGCCTTCAGCAATTTCTTATTCCTTGTACGTCGACGACGTACAGATAGGTTATTAATCTTGTAACCTTACAGTGTGCCAACGACAGGTTAAAGTTGCCCTGAACAAAGTCTCTAAATGGGCCACAGAAAATGGCTTTAAAGTAAACCCAAATGAAAGTTCGTGTGTTCTATTCACACGAAAGAGAGGGCTCGTAGCAGACCCTGAAGTGGAACTACACGGACAGCTAGTACCAGTATTAGGAATAATTCGAGACTCTAAACTGACTTTCATTCCCCACATAATGTACCTTAAAGCCAAATGCTTAAAAGCAATAAACATTCTTAAAATACTGTCGCACACCAGATGGAGCAGTGACAGAAAGTGCTTGTTAAACTTATGGAAAAGCCTCATGCGCTCACGCATAGACTACGGTGCGATAGTCTATCAGTCCGCCGCCGCCAGTGCTTTAAGGATGATCGATCCTGTTCATCATTTAGGCATCCGCCTGACTACTGGAGCCTTCAGAACAAGCCCTGTGCAAGCTCTTTATGTGGAACCAAATGAGTGGCCCCTAAACCTTCAGAGGTCCTACTCCAGCTTTAAGCATTTTCTGAAAGTAAACTCGGACTGTCGACATTCTTGTTACTCCATCATAAATGACACTACGTGTGCCACACTTTTACATAACCCACGTACAGCAACGGAACCCTTCTCACTGCGGGTAAGGAAACTCTGCGACGAAAGCAGTGTTCCACTGCTTCAGCATCACGTAATGTCTCCGGCAAAGCCGTTACCGCCGTGGCAATGAAAACTTGTAGAATGTGACACATCGTTTGTTGAGGTCTCGAAGCATGCTCCGGAAGCACATATCCGGATGCACTTTCGTGAACTTCAATCAAAATACTCTTGCCCGGAATTCTTTAATCAAAGTCACATGCTGGCGTGTCCTATGCGGCAATCGGTCCATCCTTCTCTGAATCCGGTGAAATGCATCCAGAAACACGCATATTTACGGCTGAAGCTCATGCCCTATTGTGTGCAGGGAAGCATATAATGAAAACAAAACTTCAAAAATCTTGTTATATTCACCGACTCCTTAAGCATAGTAAAGGCATTAATGTCTCCTCGTAAACACAAAAACCCTGTGCTCGGTGAGCCTATTCAGTGCTGTGCTCAGCATATACGTCTAACCAACGTGTCACAATATGCTGGGTACCCGGCCACAGAGGTATTGAGGGCAACATGCTTGCAGATGAAACTGCTATTTTCCTTGTAAGAAAGGGGAACACCTCCTGTATAGCCGTCCCTGCAATCGATTTGAATCATTTGCTGCGCAAAAGCCTTAGGAGCTATTGGCAGCACTTGCGGGACGCGGAAACAAGAAATAAACATCACGCCATTCAATCACAATTAGGCAATTGGCCACCCACTACGAAAACACGACAAACCGAAGTCATTCTTTGCCGCCTTAGAATTGGCCTCACGTATGGCACGCATTCTCACCTGTTGACTGGTAATGAACCCCCCTCCTGTAGCAAATGTGGCGAGACGCTAACTGTAATCCATGTCTTAATAGAGTGCAAGGAATTAGAGCCTCAAAGAAATATTTCCCCTTAGCATACAAAGAACACATTCCTCTACGCACAGCAATGTTTCTGGGCACAGAACCGTTTTTTGAATACAGGTTAGTTTTAAAGTTTCTTGAAGATGCCGGTACATTGCGAGTCATCAGCCCCCTACATTCGTAGCACAGCCTCTCTTCAGAGGCACCGGTGCTACTGTCACGTACACGTTTCATGACATCACTTCAGAACAAACCATCCATGGTCATTTCCCTCATCTCTAGTCACTGTCATAATTTTAATAGTTATATATTTTACGCAAGTTACAGCGACTGATTTTAGGCCTATTTACATCCATTAAACAGCCACCATTTAACATTACATTCCTGTATCTCATAAACAATTCATTGGAAACTCATTACCATGCGTATGGCGCTCTTTGGCCATATCTGGCCCTTGCGCCGTAAAGCCCCATACATCATCAAGTTGTGTATGAGTTAGGTCTTTGTGCGCTGCCATGGCCGCGCATCTGTCTGGTGCTTCATTCCCTGGTATCCAAACATGACTAGGGACCCAGCAGAATCGTATGATTGGTCCGTATTTGTTATTAACCACCATGTTTAAGATATCGCCAAGCAGCGGTTTGTGGTGTCGTGGCCTACGGGCCCGACGAAGAAGAAAGCCAGCCAGCCATAACCCAACGAATGATCACCCTTTATTTTATGACATCCAATTATATACATGGGGACAACAGCGCCACAGACGTTCCCAGGGTTTCCAGACGGGATACCGAAACCAAAACTAATGACACAACAATTCCCCCGCTTAACTTTTAGTGGGTTAGTAAGCTGTTAGTGGGTTAGTACTGGAAGGTGCTGTTACATTCACAACTCGCTGTCATTAGGGAAACACAAGGCGATAAAAAACAGTGACCCGTCATCAGCAGCAACTACAATTCTATATACAAAACACATGAAAACTGTATTCTCTGTATACAAAAAAATAATTATCTCTACAAAATGTTCAAAACGACATAGACTATACGAGAAAGCAAAAAAAATTAATAGAGTTGTCACACATAGTCGCCATAACGTTCCGGAGGTTGTGTTGCCCGTGGTGGTTGGCGCGAACAGTAGCCGGATCGGGTTGCGGTTCAGGGGGGCCCGGGTCGGGAGTAGCCCGGTCGGCCACGCCAGCAGGAAGAGGCGCACCTGCTTGTGGCTCAGGCGTGTCTGGGTCGCGAGTAGCACGGGTGGCCACAGGAGCAGGCAGAGACGCAGCCGCCGCTTGAGATGCGTCAAAAGCAGCTGGTAGCCCAGGGTACCCCGCTGACGGGAACCTCGGTGCATTAGCCTCTTGCGCGTTCCAGGTCTCCCCTGGACGCAGAGTACGGGGACCTGAAGAGACTTTGCATTCCAAGTCCTGCCATCTTCGAGGCAGACCGAGCTGCCCAAGCACTTTGCGGGGACTGCCAAACGAAGAGTCTCCCTTGAAGGTGACGGAGGGCTTCCTCACCTGCACGAAGTCACCACCTGCGATGTTGGTCTTCTTCGCGGTTCGACGAAAATCTGTCCGCTTTTTGCTGCTCTCTTGCTTATGCTTCATCCGACGACGCAGCTGACGGAGCTCGGTAGCTGCGTCCTTGAAGAAGGAGGACGACGGGTGCCCGACGACATCCAGGCGTGTTCTCGGCAGCCTCCTATGCAGCAACACAGCCGGGACGACTCCCGTGGTCGCGTGTGGTGTGCACCGGTAGATGCCAAGGTATTTGATGACCGCTGGGCGGAGTCTTGGATGTTCCAGCGAAGCTGTCTGCACGAAGTTCTTGAAACAGGGTTGAATACTTCTACATGTCCATTTGCCGAGGGGTACTACAACGAAGATTGCGAGAGTCGAATGGCACTATCGTTCAGGAACTAGAAATGGTTGAATTCTCGGGAACAAAACTGGCACACACAATCTCGTCGGGGTAGCCCTCTCGAGAAAATACTGAGAGCAGTAAGATTTTCACTGTGCGCGTTGACATCTCGCTGCAAAACTGTACTTCAGGCCACTTCGAGAAGTAGTCTACGAGGGCCATAGCGAACCTGCAATCGTGCGGCGCTGTTTCCCTTGGACCGACGATGTCAATGGCGACATTCTGCCATGGACGCTCTGGCAGGAGCGCAGGTTGCAGCGGAGTTACTGCATTCTTGGCACTCTTGTCTGCAGCCTGACAGACTATGCAGTTCTGGATGGTAATTTACTCTTGCTTGTCCATGCCAGACTACGAAAACCGCTCTCGTAGTCGCGCCTTAGTGCGAACTATCCCAGGGTGGGCTGCGTGCGCGCTAAAAATGACCTGCGCGGTAAGGGAAGGAATAACTACGAGCCGCTCCCCACGCGAAAGCGGGTCGTTTACCACAGGCAGTTCTTCGCGCGCGGCGAAGAATGGCTGAAGTTCACCCGGGATGGACTTCTGGGGAGGCAAAATGATGATGCGACGTAAGCCTTTACTTGCTCCAAGGTAGCATATTCATGCAGGGAAGCATCTTCCTGCGAAACAGGCACTGGAAGGCGGGACAGTGCATCCGCAACTTGATTCTCTGACCCCTTGCGGTATTCCACCGTATAGTTGTAGCGCAGAAGACGCTCGAACCAGCGTGCGATGCAAATGGGGCGTATTCCTGAGCCTTGAGACGACAGAAGGGAGACCAAGTGTTGGTGGACCGTACGAAGTGTGAAGCGCCGTCCCCCAGAGGCATGTGTGCCAACCCTTGGAGGCCCAGACGCACGCTCGTGCTTCTCGTTCATCAACTGCATACTTCCTCTCTGCTGGGGAGAGTGTGCGAGATGCGAAGGTGACTGTGCGTAGCTGATGCCCATCCATTTGTTGGAGAACGGCGCCAAGGCCGCAGTCAGAAGCATCCGTGGAGACAACCACCGGAAGAGTGGGATCAAACATCTGAAGTACTTTGCTGGATGACAACAGGAACTTGACCTTCCGAAAACTAGCGTCGACGGCATCACTCCAGATGAATGGTTGGCTCTTGCAGGGCAGTGCGCGCATCGGATCCACGACTCCAGCAAGCAGGGGACAAACTTGGCGTAGTACTCTACTAGGCCGAGAGGGGGCGGGAGTGTTCAGGATCGAATACACTTTCTCTGGCAGCGGTGAGATACCTTGGGCAGTGACCCTGTGGCCCAAGAAAGGCAATTCTTCGTTGCAAAAGGTGCACTTGTGATTGAGCTTTAGTCCAACTGCCTTGATGCGGCGGAAAACAGCGGCCAAGTTCGTTAGGTTCTCTTGTTCAGTCTTGCCGAACGCAATGATATCGTCAATGTCGAATGGAACGCCGGAGCACCCTTTGAGAGTCTGCGACATTAACTGCTGGAAGGCTGCGGGGGCAAGACGCCAGCCCAAAGCATACCCGCTTGAAACGTAACAGGCCGTCGTGAGTCAAGAATGCAGTCAAGTCTCGGCTCTCGGGATGTAGCAGAACCTGGTGTTAGGCGGATGCAAGATCCAGCCTGGAGAAGGTAGTGGCACCGACGAGGCTGTTCAGGAGCTCTTCAGTGTGAGGAAGTGGAAAGCTGTCGGCGATGACTGCTTCGTTAATTCCCCTAAGGTCAACACAGAGTGGAATGCCGCCGTCCTTCTTCCTTACTACGACGATTGATGACACCCATTCTGAGGCATTATCGCGCTCGATGACATCCAGTTCTTCCAACCGACGGAGCTCTTCCAAAACTTGAGGTCGGAGTGTCAGCGGGAGGCGCCGAAGTTTAGATGCCACAGGAGGCATCGCGAGTCGGATATTGATCCGATGGACGAAACCCTTGGCGAGACCAAGGCCTGGGCGAAGAGAGATCCGAACTCACTAGACACAGTCTTCGGTTGGCTAGTGAAACTTGGCGTGGGCCTGAGAGCTAGGCCGCGTGGAATGTCGCTGGCATGGTCGATGTCTCGTAGCGATACAGAGACAACCCTTCAATGTGCAGGTCCAAAGCCTTGATCGCATCAACCCCGAGGATAAACGTGCCTTTCGGCACAGCATAGAACAGGAGGTACGCCGTACGTCCCTTGAACGTGACTTCCGTGAACAAGCAACCGCGTACGGGAATGGACGGCTTAGAGTAATCGAGAAGCTTCACTCGCGGAGCGGAAAGAAGGGACTCGCCAACAAAATACTGCTGGAAACAGTTCTCTTCCAGGACCGAAAAAGACGATCCAGAGTCGACAAACAACTTCAAGGACTTGCCGGTGACGAAAACGTCAACGAAAATGCCGGCTCGAGGAGGACTGACCGCGGTAAGAACGCTTAAACTTTCAGAATCATCGGACGAGTCCTGGCAGTCGACTTCATGGTCGGCAACGATGGAACGACGCTGTCGGTTATAGTCTGAGCGGTAGTGCGCAAGCCTCAAGGCGACTGCAGTGACAACAGCGCTGACCTTGTGCTGGACAGGAGGTTTACGAGGCGTGGTGCTGGTGGGAACCGAAACAAAAACATCATCATCATCAGCCTATATTTTATGTCCACTGCAGGACGAAGGCCTCTCCCTGCGATCTCCAATTACCCCTGTCTTGCGCTAGCGTATTCCAACTTGCGCCTGCAAATTTCCTAACTTCATCATCCCATCTGGTTTTCTGCCGACCTCGACTGCGCTTCCCTTCTCTTGGTATCCATTCTGTAACCCTAATGGTCCACCGGTTATCCATCCTACGCATTACATGGCCTGCCCAGCTCCATTTCTTCCGCTTAATGTCAACTAGAATATCGGCTATCCCCGTTTGTTCTCTGATCCACACCGCTTTCTTCCTGTCTCTTAACGTTAGTCCTAAGATTTTTCGTTCCATCGCTCTTTGTGTGGTCCTTAACTTGTTCTCGAGCTTCTTTGTTAACCTCCAAGTTTCTGCCCCATATGTTAGCACCGGTAGAATGCAATGATTGTACACTTTTCTTTTCAACGACAGTGGTAAGCTCCCAGTCAGGATTTGGTAATGCCTGCCGTATGCACTGCATCCCAATTTTATTCTTCTGTAAATTTCTTTCTCGTGATCAGGGTCCCCTGTGAATAATTGACCTAGATAAACGTACTCCTTTACAGACTCTAGAGGCTGACTGGCGATCCTGAATTCTTGTTCCTTTGCCAGGCTATTGAATATTATCTTTGTCTTCTGCATATTCATCTTCAACCCAATTCTTACACTTTCTTGATTAAGGTCCTCAATCATCTGTTGTAATTCGTCTCCATTGTTGCTGAATAGGACAATGTCATCTGCAAACCGAAGGTTGCTGAGATATTCGCCGTTGATCCTCACTCCTAAGCCTTCCCAGTCTAACAGCTTGAATACTTCTTCCAAGCATGCAGTGAATAGCATTGGAGAGATTGTGTCTCCTTGCCTGACCCCTTTCTTGATAGGTATCTTTCTACTTTTCTTGTGGAAAACCAAGGTAGCTGTGGAATCCTTGTAGATGTTTGCTAAGATATTCAAGTATGCCTCCTGTACTCCTTGATTACGCAATGCCTCTATGACTGCTGGTATCTCTACTGAATCAAATGCCTTTTCATAATCTATGAAAGCCATGTAGAGAGGTTGATTGTACTCCGCAGATTTCCCGATTACCTGATTTATGACATGGATATGATCCATCGTAGAATATCCCTTCCTGAAGCCAGCCTGTTCTCTTGGTTGGCTGAAGTCAAGTGTTGCCCTGATTCTATTGGAAATTATCTTGGTGAATATGTTATACTATATTGAAAGCAAGCTAATGGGTCTATAATTCTTCAGTTGTTTAACGTCTCCCTTCTTATGGATTAGTATAATGTTGGCGTTCTTCCAGCTCTCTGGTACACATGAAGTTGTGAGGCATTGCGTATAAAGGGCCGCAAGCTTTTCAAGCATGATATCTCCTCCATCTTTGATTAAATCTACTGTTATTCCATCTTCTCCAGCAGCTTTTCCCCTGGTCATGTCTTTCAAGGCCCTTCTAACTTCAGCGCTAGTTATAGAAGGAGCCTCTGTATCCGGTTCATCACTATTTTGAATGAAAGTAGCTTGGCTGTTTTGGGCAGTGTACAGGTCAGTATAGAATTCTTCCGCTGCTTTTACTATGTCATCGAAATTGCTGATGATATTGTTACGTGTGGAAAGACACACGAAAGAAGCTATTTACAATATATTTACACTGGAACCAAAACCGCCAGGCCGACACCTTGCTCGAGCCAAAAAGCCCAGCCACACTTCATCGTCTTTCTCGCGGCGGCTCGTCTCTTTAGCATCTCTAGATGGTATCGTAATACTACCCCCCGGCGGCGAAAGCACCGTCACGGTGCAGTTAAATATCTAAGGCGCTTGGAGAGGTGTAGGGTTTCAGTCGGGCGACGTGGACAATATCACTGGTTGTCCCAGCGGAGGACGTAGTGGGCGTGGCTAGAACGATTTAATATGTGACATCGGTCACTTGGCGGAGCACGCGATATGGGCCTGTGTAATAGGAGAGCAGTTTTTCACAAAGGCCCACTTTACGCGATGGTGACCAAAGTAACACAAGGGTGCCGGGCGCAAAACGCACATCACGGTGACGGAGGTCGTAGCGTTGCTTCTGTTTGTCTTGGGACACTTCCAGACGAGCACGCGCAAGTTGACGAGCATGGTCAGCACGGGCGATAGCATCACGGGCATAATCGCTAGTTGAAGCCGTGGTGGACGGAAGCACAGTGTCTAGTGGTAGCGTCGGTTCTCGGCCATACAAGAGATAAAACGGGGAAAATCCAGCAGTTTCAATACGGGAAGAGTTGTACGCAAAGGTAACGTAAGGTAGAGCCAGGTCCCAGTCACGGTGGTCGGTTGAAACGTGTTTGGATAGCATGTCTGTAAGGGTGCGGTTCAAACGTTCAGTGAGGCCGTTCGTTTGTGGGTGGTAGGAGGTGGTAATTTTGTGCTGTATTGAGCAGGCACGCATGATGTCGTCAATGACTTTGGACAAAAACATACGGCCGCGGTCGGTGAGCATTTGACGCGGAGCACCATGCATCAAAATGATATCGTGTAGGAGGAAGTCCGCAACATCAGTAGCGCAACTGGTCGGAAGAGCGCGTGTTATGGCGTAGCGGGTCGCGTAGTCCGCAGCGACGGCAACCCATTTGTTTCCTGATGTAGATTCCGGAAATGGGCCGAGAAGGTCTAAGCCGACACGATGGAAGGGTTCGGCAGGGATGTCGAGCGGCTGCAGGTAACCAGCGGGGAGCTGGGAAGGCTTCTTGCGTCGTTGGCAAAGCTCACAAGCGGCGACGTAACGCCGTACGGAACGGGCAAGGCCCGGCCAGAAAAAACGGCGACGTACTCGGTCATAGGTTCGAGATACGCCAAGGTGTCCTGCCATTGGAGCGTCGTGAAGCTCTTCTAGAACGGTTGAGCGGAGGTGTTTTGGTACTACAAGTAGTAACTCAGAGCCGTCCGGATGAAGGTTACGACGGTATAGAGTACCGTCGCGGAGGACGAAGAGGCGTAGAGTAGCATCGGCCGGAGCGTCTTCAAAACGGTCGATGAGTGCTCTGAGGTAGGCATCACGACGTTGCTCGTCGGCGAAATTAAGGAGCTTGGACACTGAGAAAACGCAAGCAGCACTGTCAATATTGGAGGAGTCAGAGTCGTCAACAGGGTAACGCGACAAGCTGTCAGCGTCTTGGTGCATGCGGCCAGACTTGTACACCACGGAATATGAGAACTCTTGTAGCCTCAAAGCCCATCGACCAAGCCGGCCTGTAGGATCTTTTAGCGATGAGAGCCAGCAGAGGGCATGATGGTCAGTGACTACACAGAAAGGACGACCGTAAAGGTAAGGCCGGAACTTCGCAACTGCCCAGACTACAGCAAGGCATTCTCTTTCCGTAATGGAATAGTTGCGCTCCGATGGTGATAGGAGGCGGCTTGCGTAAGCAATAACGCGATCCTGGCCACGCTGACGCTGGGCTAAGACGGCACCGACGCCATGACCGCTGGCATCTGTACGCAATTCTGTAGGTGCATCAGGGTCGAAGTGGGCGAGAATGGGTGGTGAGGTGAGAAGAGTGACGAGACGAGAGAAGGCGGTGGCTTCTGAAGTACCCCACGAAAATTGTACGCCTTTCTTCAACAGATTAGTGAGGGGTCTAGCAATTGCCGCAAAATCTTGAACAAAACGACGAAAGTACGAGCATAGCCCAACAAAACTGCGAACGTCTGCGGCTGTCTTCGGAACCGGGAAGTCTCGGACAGCACGAGTTTTGTCGGGATCAGGCTGTACTCCGGTAGCGTCGACGAGATGGCCCAGAACCGTAATTTGGCGGCGGCCAAAACGACATTTGGACGAGTTCAGTTGAAGCTTCGCCTTTCGAAATACATCAAGTATAGTTGTTAGACGCTCAAGGTGAGTGTCGAACGTTGGCGAGAATACGATGACGTCGTCGAGGTAACAGACACGTGGACCATTTAAAACCCTGGAGCAAGGAGTCCATCATACGCTCAAATGTGGCAGGGGCATTGCATAATCCAAACGGCATTACTTTAAATTGGTATAGGCCATCAGGTGTTATGAACGCGGTTTTTTCTCTGTCCATATCGTCAACAGCAATCTGCCAGTATCCAGAGCGAAGATCAATAGAAGAGAAATAGCTGGAACCATGAAGGCAGTCAAGGGCGTCGTCGATACGTGGGAGCGGGTAGACGTCCTTCTTAGTAATTTTGTTCAAATGGCGGTAGTCTACACAGAAGCGCCACGTGCCGTCCTTCTTCTTAACCAACACCACAGGTGACGCCCAGGGACTCGAAGAAGGCTCAATGATGTCTTTGTATAGCATTTTGTTTACTTCATTTTGAATTATTTGGCGTTCCGACGCAGAAACTCGATACGGTCGTCGGTGAATAGGCGCAGCATCGCCAGTAGGAATCCGATGCTTGACCGCGAGTGTTTGGCCTAAAGGGCGATCGTCAAAGTCGAAAATATCTCGGTACGACGATAACACTTGGCAAAGGTCTTCAGCCTGCGTAGAGGACAGGTCTGCCGCAACCATTTTCTTTATGTTGGGATCGTCGCTCGAGGCTGGTGCGAGGGGCCCGCCATGTTCGGAAGAACCATCGGCTGATAAAGCTGCCACTTGATGGTCGGCAAGACAATCAACGTTGGCAAGGCAAATACCTTGCGGGAGAATTGCGGGAGAAGCAGAAAAGGACGGCCGGGGACGAGGAGGGCCGCTAGAGAACTAATGAACGCTGGGTTGAGCCGTTGAACACACGGAGCTTAAACCCATGTGCTCAAATTCCTGCCTGACGACGGCCTGAATCATGGCAATCGTGGTTGCAGGCGGATCGGGAGGCGTCGCGGAGAAGGCTGGCGAACTGGTGGCCTCGAGCTCGCGGCGAACAATACGGGTTACGTCGTCACAGGTGGTCGGCTGACGCAGTCGGCCCTCACATGTCGACGTAGCAGCAGTGTTTGGTAGCCGCGTGATGTGGTGTGTGATACGGCGGCTCTTAGCCTGTTCAAGGCGACGGCATTCTTTTATAATGGCGTCGATAGTCGACACGTTGCCGAAAACAAGCAAATGGAAAGCGTCGTCGGCGATGCCCTTTAGCACATGTGCCACTTTATCTGCTTCAGACATGGTGTCGTCAGTTTTGCGGCATAGAGCCAAAACGTCGAGGATGTAGGAAACGTAGGGCTCCGTAGATGTCTGAACACGAGACGCAAGAGCCTTTCTCGCGGCAACCTTGCGCCCAATGGGGTCGCCGAACAGTTCCCGTAGCTATTCTTTGAAAATGTCCCAACTGGTTAACTCATCTTCATGCGTTTGGTGCCACACGCGGGGGGTGCCGCCGAGGTAAAAGATGGCGTTGGCGAGCATAATCGTTGGGTCCCACCTGTTATTAGCACTGGCGTATTCATATAGCTTGATCCATTCGTCAACGTCCTGTCCCTCCAGGCCATAGAAAACACCGGGGTCGCGATGTTGGGCAACCGTGACGATTGGAGCAGGTGGACGAGCCGAAGCCGTTGCAGATGTGGTCTCGTCACCGGGAGGCATGGTGACAAGCTCGATGTACCGACCACTTCGGAGTTCCGTGGCGAGGACGGGAATCGCAATCCTCCACCAGAATGTTACGTGTGGAAAGACACACACGAAAGAAGCTATTTACAATATATTTACACTGGAACCAAAACCGCCAGGCCGACACCTTGCTCGAGCCAAAAAGCCCAGCCACACTTCATCGTCTTTCTCGCGGCGGCTCGTCTCTTTAGCATCTCTAGATGGTATCGTAATAATATTACCATGCTTACCTTTCAGTGCATACATCTTGCCTTGTCCTATGCCAAGCTTTCTTCTTACTGATTTAATGCTGCGTCCATATTTTACGGCTTCCTCAATCTTTCCCACGTTATAATTTCGAATATCCCTTACTTTTTTTGTTGATTAGTTTTGACAGTTCAGCGAATTCTATCTGATCTCTTGAGTTGGACATTTTCATCTTCTGTCGTTTCTTTATTAGGTCCTTTGTTTCTTGGGAGAGCTTACCTACTGGTTGCCTTGGTGCCCTACCTCCCACTTCAATTGCTGCTTCTGAGATCAACCTAGTTACGGTTTCATTCATTACTTCTATGTTGTCTTTATCTTCCTTTTCTAAAGCTGCATATTTGTTTGCAAGCACCAGCCTAAATTGGTCTGCTTTTACCCTTACTGCCTCTAGGTTGGCCTGTTTCCTCTTGACTAATTTCACTCTCTCTCTTCAAATTGAGAGAAATCCGAGGCCTCACTAACCTATGGTCACTGCACTTAACCTTACCTAACACTTCTACATCCTGCACTATGCTTGGATCGGCAGATAGTATGAAATCTATTTCATTCCTTGTTTCTCCATTAGGGCTTTTCCAGGTCCACTTCCTGTTGCGGCGCTTCCTGAAGAAGGTATTCATTATTCGGAGCCTATTCCTTTTCGCGAATTCTACTAGCATCTCTCCTCTTGCATTCCTAGAATCGATGCCGTAGTTGCCAATTGCTTGCTCACCAATCTGCTTTTTCCCCACTTTTGCATTGAAGTCGCCCATGACTAAAGTATACTGAGTTTGCACCTTTTTCATTGCTAGTTCAACATCTTCATAAAACTGTTCTATTTCTTCATCATCGTGACTAGAGGTTGGGGCATAGGCTTGTACTACCTTTATTTTGTACCTCCTATTCAGCTTTATTACTACAACTGCTACCCTCTCATTTATGCTGTAGAATTCATCAATGTTGCCCGATATGTTGTTATGCACTAGAAATCCTACCCCGGATTCTTTCTTATCTGGAAGACCTCTGTAGCTGAGGACGTGGCCGTTAGTCAGCACTGTGTAAGCCTCACCAGTTCTTCTAACCTCACTAAGGCCAATAATATCCCACGAAATGCCTGATAATTTCTGACATAGTCCTGCTAAGGTAGCCTCACTCGAGAGGGTGCGCGTGTTGAACGTTGCCAGGTTCAGTTTCCATTGGCGGCCTGCCTTGACCAAGAGATTCTTAGCACCCTCTGCCGCGTAGCAGGTCTGACCGCCGCCTTGGTCAGGTGCTCCGCAGCCACTGGGAACTGAGGGCCATGGGTTAATTGTCGGAGTCATGCGGGAGGTAGTGGCCGAATACTGCACCAGGGAGGCCAATTCCTGTTCTGGTGAGGGAGTGACTTTGATGAAGCTTTATGGGCCTTCCTAGTTTGGTTGCACCTGAACTAGTATAGCCCCACTAGCTCTCGGCGATAAATTCTTTTTCTTGCCGGTGTCAGGCACAGAAACAAAAACAGTGCGGTTCAAGTCGCATGAGCGCCCAGGGGAAGCAGACCGACAGGGAGACGAGCGCGGCAGCGTTGTATCCCCTGAACGCTGAACCCCTCGTTGAGTTACCTGCTGAACGTTCCCGGGAGCAAGATTGCGAACTTGCTGAGTGTCCTGCTCCAGTTGCTGTGCCAGAAGCACGGCGCGCGATAAGGGGAGCGATGAACCTTCTAGAAGCAGCCGTTCACGAACGTGTTGTTTCGTGATTCCTTCTAGGAACTGATGGCGGAGGGATTCGTCAAGGGCGACGAAAGAACACGAAGCACCAAGCTCTCGTAAAGCACCGATGTGCTCTTGTATGGACTCGCCTGGTTGCTGGGTGCGGAGGCGGAAGCGATGGCGCTCCACGACGACATTGCTTGCACAGGCAAAACGCTGCGTTAACGCAGCGACGGCTTGGTCGTATGATGATGGGGCAGTGGGCGACGTTTTGGCCTCATCGGAAGTTGTCGCGGTGGAAGCCGGCGGGCCGGGTTCGGAGACGTGGGATGACAGAGCGAAGACTGAAGCAGAAGATGTGTTCGAATGCTATTTTCCCAATTTTTCGTTACGGCTCCCACACCCGCGCATTCTTGTGTTTTAGAATCATCTGTGTAAAATTCTGTGATTTTTATATTTGTCTTGTATAGCGCGGAACTCTTGCATTATGTGTTCTTGTGGGGTGTCCTTTTTCTTTAGATGGGATAGTGTCCAATCACATAGCTGTGTAAAATCGCACCATGGGGTCAGCCTTTACGACTTTCCAGCAACATGCACTGGAAAGTCTGACTCATGAGGAATGTCTGACTCATGAGAAATGTTATAAATCTGAAACTATTCATCGTGTCGTAAGACAAGTGACCGAATCATGTTTGGTTTATTTGTGTAGTGCAACCGTGAGTTTCATTCTGTTACGATGTTGTTGCATATATGTTGTGGTGTTGACCGAATTTCAATACACAGGAAATGGTAAGTATTGCTCTGCGGTGCTGTAAAGAAGGCTCATTGCAGTCAATTTTGGACAGGCAATGTTCTGCAGGCACCGCTCGCCAATCGTAGGCCAAGATTATGAATTGAATCGAGTCGTTTAATGTAGGATTACCTAGCTGCACTATAAACTACACTACCGTATTCGAGAATGCTACGCAAAAGGGACCGGTAAATACATAGTAGGCATGTTCGGTCAAATCACCAGTGCTTGTGCCGATAACACTTTCAGAATATTTAATGCTTTATTTGCCTTAATTTTTGTTGTGTTAATGTGGCCAAGGAAGTTCAGTTTTGTGTCAAATGTTACGCCTAAAAATTTGTAGTCTTGTTTCACCGGCAGTGTTGCACCGTGCAGTGTCAGAACTGGGTCGCAATGTAAGCCTCGCTTCTGGGAAAACAGTACTGTAACAGTTTTGTGGGTTCAAAAGCGGAAACCATTTTTGTCAGCCCATTGTGTGAGATTATTTATTGTTATTTGTAGCTGTCTTTCGCAGGTGGACAGATTTGAGGCGTGGCAATCCACTTACCAATTGTCGACATGAACGCATAACTGACGATGGAATGATTTTGTCAACAGGGTTCATTTTGACCATGAATAGTGTCGTGCTGAGAACGCAACCTTGTGGAACACCATATTCCTGTGTAATTGTACGTGAAAGTATTGTGCCGAGACGTACCTGAAATGTTCTGTTTGACATGAAATCAGATAGGCAGTTGAGTATTCTGCCACGAATCCCCAAGTCAGTGAGGTCTCTCAAAATTCGATATCGCCATGTGGTATCGTACGCTTTTTCTAAATCAAAGAAAACCGCGAGAGAGTGTTGTTTGTGTAGAAACGCCTCACGTATTTCATGCTCTAGTCGGACGGGATGGTCAGTGGTGGAGCAGCCGTTTTTGTATCCGCACTGGCGCATGTCTTCAAGGATGAATGTGAGTCTCATGTTTATAATGCTCTCATATGATTTCTCTAGACAGCTTGTTAGTGGGATGGGTCTGTAGCTGCTTGGGGTGTTGGGGGTTTACCAGATTTTAGGAATTGCACAACTGCTGCGTTTTCCCAATCTGTAGGCATTATCCTAGATTCCAATATCTTGTTGAAAAACTGAAGCAGTGCCTCTTCCGATGCTTGAGGTAGGTGTGCCAGCATTGTATAGTGGACACGGTCAAGACCTGTTGCTGTTTTTTTACCGGCAGAAATAACTCTGTTTAATTCCTGTATCGTGAGAGGGTCATTAAACTGTCAATTTGAAGCACCGGTGGTATACAGTCGGTTTCTCAGCCAATCCATTGTATCTTAAGAATGAATTTGAATACTTCGCTGAGCGTAAAAGTGTTCGCCTAATGAGTTGGCCTGGTCTTTCAGTGTTTGTGTGCCTGGACATGTAAGTAGTGGCACTGTATATGATGTGTAATTTCCTTTAAATTTTCTCACCTGGTCCCCACATTCGTTTAGATGTGACCGTACGTTTAATTGAAAATATGTTGTTTTGCCACGATGGTTTCTCCGCCTGCCTTTCAATAAATCGTGCTTTGGCTTTGGCCTGTTCGAAGCCTAAAAGGTTGTTATAAGTGGGGCACCTCCGTAGGATTCCCCAGGCCTTATTTTGTTGTTTTATTGCGATAGCAATTATATGGACACTCAAAAGCAGATTTCTGCCGTCGCCGTCGCCGTGAGGTTCCGTATGACGTCAATGGAGATGAAATCGTCGCCGCGCGCCGAACGCTGTATGTGCGAGTGAAAGGGCGCGAGGGACGCGCGCTTTCACGGGGAGTGAACGCACGGCGGAGAACAAACGTGCGTTCTGCTCTGTGCTCCCTTAAGGGCTGCAGAAGTAGGCGTCTCTTTCCTCCTCTACAATCACCATATATGTAGAGCAAACGTGCCTTCTTCCGACGCACGAAAGGCCGTGGGGGGGGGGGGGGAGGGGGAGGGAAGGGAGGCGACGTTTAGCTGCGGCACCAAGTGCCTATTTATATCAGAGGCTCCGGCAACAGTCACCAACGCCGCACGCATTTTGAGCGAACGCGGGCAAAACGCCAACGGCATCGACAACAGTTCTGCGTGTTGCCGGTGCTGCTGCATGTCCAAGTTTATACAGCTGATAAAGCTGCTATCATTACTCCGTATAGCTCTCTTCAAGTTTGCTATCGCAATTGATGCTTCACCTTTCAGGTGAAACTGCGACTTTTTTAGCTTCGGTACATTCGTCTTTCGACCAGGGGATTAGTTTCTTGCGCAAAATACCGAATGACTGAGGTATCGCCGTTTCTGCGGCTGAGATTTCAACCTCGATGGACGTTTTATTGAGTTTGTGAACACTCAGTTCTGGCGAGAAGACAACTTCAAGTTGCGCATTATGCATAAAAACAGGCCAGTCAGCGAGCTGCAGTTTCCACCGGCGTGGCTTAGTGCCTAAGGTTGGTGGTGATAGTAAGATTTTGATGATTGCGGGCAAGTGATCACTACCATATGACGTGTCGAGGGCTTCCCATTTAAGATCACTAAAAAAGTTGTCGCAGTTTCAGCTGAAAGGCGAAGCATCAATTGCGATAGCAAATTTGTAGAGAGCTATACGGAGTAATGATAGTAGCTTTATCAGCTGTATAAACTTGGGCATGCAGCAGCACCGGCAACACGCAGAACTGTTGTCGACGCCGTCGGCGTTTTGCCCGCGTTCGCACAGAATGCGTGCGGCGTTTGTGAGTGTTGCCGGAGCCTCTGATATAAATAGGCACTTGGTGCCGCAGCTAATCGTCGCCTCCCTTCCCTCCCCCACCACGGCCTTTCGTGCGTCAGAAGAAGGCGCGTTTGCTCTACAGATATGGTGATTGTAAAGGAGGAAAGAGACGCCTACTTCTGCAGCCCTTAAGGGAGCACGGCACAGAACGCCCGTTTGTTCTCCGCCATGCGTTCACTCCCCGTGAAAGCGCGCGTCCCTCGCGCCCTTTCACTCGCACATACAGCGTTCGGCGACGATTTCATCTCCATTGACGTCATACGGAACCTCACGGCGACGGCGACGGCAGAAATCTGCTTTGGAGTGTCCATATAATTGCTATCGCAATAAAAGAGATGGTGAGCAAAAAGCTAAATCTAAACAACTAAAAGTACGTGAAGTCGGTGAAAAATAGGTCGATGCACCTGAGTTTAAAAGTCGGATATCATTGGACAGAATGAAATCTTCAACGAGCTGCCCTCTTTGGTCAGTTTTGAACACTGGGCCAAAGAGTACAATGGGTATTAAAATCTCCCAGCAGTACAAAAGGCTCCGGTAACGTTCAAGTTTCTAGGTGTTTAGTAGTAAAATGGGCATGGGGTGGCATGCACAGTGAAGAAATGGTAATGGTTTTGTGTGACAGAACGGTGACGTATTCTTTGTGTTCAATTAGGTTCTTTGTGTTCAAAAGATGTGTTCAACTGTACATTTCGGGTCGGAGTGCCGCCCTGCACGACTATAGCGGCTCCTCCTGACAAACGGCTCGAACATTCGCGGTCTCCTCGGACAACGGGGAAACCACGGTGTTAGAAGTACTTTAGCTGGACTAACGGCGCCTCCGGAAAGGGGGAACTTTGGTCGGAGTTTTGTGCAGAGGGCCCGAGATGGCGCCACAGTACCCGTGGCCGCTGCGAGTTGTCATGCATGGTCGCTTCGGGGCCGCGAACGCCGCTCGAATTAAATAAAAAAGTCAGCCTTCACCCTATCACGAGCGCGAAAGGATAATAACGGCGAAAAAATACGAGATTTTGACGATACAGCCATAGATATCCGTTGAATATGTTTAATTCACCGCCTCGAAGGTTCGCGATAGGAGGATGCCTTCACATTCGGCCATGTGAAATCGTGCCTTTAAACATATGACAGGGAAGTCGCGTTGAAATATGACAGAAGTTGGTTCTCTTTGTTGAAGGAATGTTTACCTAGTTAGACAAAAATAACGTATTAGGTGTAGTATTACAGCAGTAAAACGTACTGCCCATTGCTGTCTCGAACATTGGAAGCAATTAGCGGTCGTTGATTACGCATAAAAAATTGTCGCAGTTTCACCCGAAAGGCGAAGCATCAATTGCGATAGCAAATTAGTAGAGAGCTATCCGGAGTAAGGATCGTAGTTTTATCAGCTGTATAAACTTGGACATGCAGCAGCACCAGCAACGCGCAGAACTGCTGTCGACGCCGTCGGCTTTCTGCCCGCGTTCGCACCGAACGCGCGCGGCGTTTTTATATAAATACGCATTTGGTGCCTCAGCTAAATGTCGCCTCCCCTCCCTCCCTCCCGTCCCCCCACAGCCTTTCGCGCCACGGGAAAAGTCGCGTTTGCTCTCTCTCTCTCTCCCTCTCTCTCTCTCTCTCTCTCTATATATATATATATATATATATATATATGGAAAGGAGGAAAGATACGCTTAATTCTGCAGCCCTTCAGGGAGCACGGCGCTGAGCCGTGCTCCCTCAAGGGCTGCAGAAGATAGCGTCAACCTTTCCCTTTCCCTCAAGAACCACTTATCATATCGGCGCAGGGAGTTCGCCCTGACTGTCGAAGAGAGAGGTTGTGTTGCGTCTCGCTCCGACGACCTCGCCTCGCCAGTCGCGCCTAGCTCTTCTCCCGTGCGGTCGTGCCTGCACATCGCCCCGGCGTGTGCTGCACGAGCCGCGTGGCTCACCATCGTCGGCGACGTCACCTGCAGCCGCGCACGATTCGCGCGTCCCAACGCGCAACCTCGTGTGTTCCCTGCGGGCTTGCATCGTGCGACGAGTGGATTAACTTCAGTGTTGTGCTCCGCGAGTGGCGTGCCCAACCCGACATCTGTGCCGCGTCCCCGGCTGTGCCGCCTCGTGCGCGCATCGCGTGGTCGGTGCTGTGCGCGCGACGTGCGTGTAGTGTGTTTGCCCCCTGTGACGCGCGGTTCGCGTGTTGACTGCGGAGCCGAGCGGCATGGAGGGCTTCCGCAGGCCAGGAGAGCGCCCGCCGCGCGCGGGCCATCGTCGAAGTGCGAGCGCGTCTCTCGCGACCCTTGTGCCCGTGACGCTACAAGCGCTACAAGCGTCGCGTGAGCGAGGCGAACTAGAGGTGCGCGCCGCCGAGATCGTGGACGCGTGGATAAAGAAACAGGCCACCACCACCCAAGCAGCTGCCGCCGCGGCCGCGCCCGCCGTCACCGAGACACACGTGGCGCCGGCTATACCTTCCCCGCAGGCGAGCCTTCCCCCTCGGAGCAGGACGCCGCCATTGCTGCCATGGCGAGCACCCCGCTGCCCCCATCCGACGACGAGGAGGCCATGGACTCCTCCTCCTCGCGCAAACGCATGCGCGAAGCAGAGAGCGAGGAGGAGGAGCAAACCGGTCGCCGCAAACCATCGCCGCCCCTCGGACGCCCGGCGAGTCGTCCGCTGCCTCCTTCGCGCTCTCCCCGAGGGAGGGCGCGCGCATCAACACGGTCGCTCCTCCGGCTGCCGGTGAGGCTGGCGCGAGCCCTGCTGCGTCGTCTGCTACGGCGGATGCTCGTGACGCGCCCGAGTCTGTGCCGTTGGGGCTCGCGCACGATCCCCGAGCAGACACAGCCCCAGCCGGTCCGACGCAGCACGGCCTCGCCCACCCAGCGGCGAGGTTCCTGAAGGATCCCCCCCCCACCACACTCTACCGAGGCAGGAGGGGAAAAACAAGAAGAAGCAGAAGAAGGCGGGGAAAAGCTCTGCACCCAAACAGGCTTCCCCCCCTGCTGCCCCTCCGGCCCCGAGGCCCACTCTGGCGGGCTCCGGCACACCCACAGCAAAGGCTGCTGCACAGGAGGCCCCATCCACCCATGCATCACCAGCTGAGGGCTTCCAGCTGGTGCTGTCCAAGGCCGATCGCCGCCGCGCAAGGGCACCAGTGAGTGCTGCCATCCCGGTGGACCCCGCGGTCATTGGCACGGCCCTCTTCCGCCCATCTGTGGTGGGTGGCACTTTCAGAGGAGCACCACGCCTCTCTCTTGCGGCGGTGCTCTCAGCGCGGCCAGGTGTTGCCGCTGTGAGAGTCAATCACAGGCGCAACATCGTGGCCGCCGACGCCACCACCCAGAGGTGCTTGGAGGAGCTGCTGGCCACCACGGAGCTCCGGGGAATACCGGTGACTGCCCGGCAGCCTGCCGTACGAGGCAGGAGCACTGGTTTTGTCCACGGCGCCGACGGCATCCCCGCAGACGCGGACCTGCTGGGGGCCATCGAGTCGGGAGTCCCAGTGCTGGCTGCTACCAGGGAGGCCGACACCATCACCATCCGGTTCGCGGGGCCGGTCCCCCCTGAGCATGTGAGCCTCTACAAGCTCCGGTTCAGGGTGCGGCCGTCCAGACCGCGTCCACTGCAGTGCCAGCAGTGTGGCCGCTTTGGGCACGTGGCTGCCTCCTGCGACTCGCCATCCAGCTGCCGTCATTGTGGGAGGTCTCACGAGCAGGGTGACAGCTGCCCCAACGCGGCCCACTGCCGCAACTGCGGTGGCCACCACCCCGCAAATACTCCTGCCTGCCCCAGGTGGCAGGAGGAACGCAGGGTGGCCACCATCTTGGCAACTGCCCCTGCTCCCCTCTCCCGCCGGGCAGTCCGCGCTGGTGTCCGGGAGGAGAACCTGCAGGCCAAGGCCACCTCAACGCCTGTGCAGGGCCTGTCTTATGCACAGGCACTGGCCAGCCTCCCACAGGCGCCCCAGCAGAAGGCAGCCCCCCCCCCGGACGGCCCCCCACACCGGCCCCACGGAAGCAGCGACGCCAGCCGCCTGCCACCCCTGGGAGCGAGCCCACCACAGCCCCAGCATCACTGGCAATGCCTGGCCCGGACCCTCGGGACCAGATCATTGCCAGCCTGCAGCTCGCCCTGAAGGCCATCGGGGAGATGCTGCCTGCCGAGAGCCCCCTCCGAGCCATCTGCCTGCAGGCAGTGGCAGTCCCGACCACAGTCAACCAGCATGGCTGATCCCTCACCAGCCACTGCTGGGAAATGCCGTCGCCGCCCGAGTGTTCTCCAATGGAACACCAACTCACTGCGGCGGCGGCATGCAGAGCTGTGCGCGCACCTCCTGCGGTGTGATTTCGACGTCCTCGCACTGCAGGAGGTGTACACTGTGGCCGAGGACCTGCGGCTGCCGGGATACACGGGCTACTCTGGCGCTACCACCTGCTCGACGCAGAGCTGCACGGACGCTCCCTGCCTGGAGGGTGCCCACAAGAAGGGGAAGCCGAGGACTGCCATCTACGTCCGCAGCAGCCTGGCCCACTCGGTGACCCCAGTCTCGGACGTCGTGGGCGGCGCCATGGAGTGCTGTGCTGTCACGGTACGCCTTGACAGACAGGACACGACCGTGGCGAGCGTCTACGTTCGTCCTGGACAACAGTGGGACCCCTCCAGCCTGGTGCGGCTTGCAGCACGCCTCGGCGGACATGCAGTCCTGTGCGGTGACTTCAACGCCCACCACACCGACTGGGGCAGCCGCAGGTGCACCCGCCAAGGCAGGGACCTCTGCAACGCCATCAGCCGAGCAGGCCTGGTGGTACTCAACAAAGGAGGACCCACGTACGTCCGCCGTGGGGTGAGCACAGCCATCGACCTCTCCCTTACCACCGAGCAGCGCTCCTATGACTGGGCTACAACTCCCGACACTTGGGGATCTGATCACTTCCCCATCTTGATCACCCCCGGGTGTGGGAAAAGGCCGAGGTCACGAACATACCACGTCACAGACTGGTCCCTGTTCAGGAAGCGCTGCAGTGAGTTGGAAGATGGCTGTGACCTCCTGAGTGACATCATGGAGTGCGCCCAATCAGCCACAGTCCAGTGCTCTGCTCTGCCCGATACTCCTGCCCCGGATCTGCTCCTGCTCAACCTCCGTGCGTCCAGGCGACGCGTGGAGCGCCGAGCAATCCGGACGGGCAGTGCAGAGCACTAGACCGAATACAGGAGAGCGGATGCCCGCTGCAGACGACAGGCCAGGCGCAGAAGGAGCCAGAGCTGGGGGAGCCTCTGCGCCACCATCGAGAACCGCTCCAAGGGCCCCCTGGCCTGGCGCCTCCTAAAGTCCCTGACCGGCAGGAAGGTCAACCGCCACCCCGTCCTCGCGGTGGCTATCTCGCTGGGCATCAGCGAGGCGGCCCTGGCGGAGTTGCTAGCGGACCACTTCGCCCCCCGGCTGCCCTCGCTGCGGCCATCCTGCCGGTCGGACTTCCCCCTGCCAACCCGCCTACCTGCCTGCTGGAGCTGCATCCGGAGTGGGCGACCAGCCAGATCGCGGCCATCTGCCAGGACCCACTGACTCTCCACGAGCTGCAGACGGCCCTGAGGAGGGGGCAAGCGTCGCAGTGCACCGGGAGCAGACGGAGTGACACTCCAGATGCTCCGCAACCTGGCCACCAGTGAGCAACGACGCCTGCTCGACTGCTACAACAACATCTGGTGGTCAGGACAGGTGCCGGAGGCCTGGCGCACAGCCATCGTGGCCCCCATTCTGAAGAGCAATAAGCCGGCTAACGAGCTGTCCTCATACCGACCGGTCTCTCTCACCTCCGCTGCCTGCAAGGTGATGGAGGCCATTGCTCTGGCACGGCTCGAATGGGTGGCCCGCGCCTGCGGGTTCCTCGCGGACCAGCAGACAGGCTTCCGGCGCCGAAGGTGCACTGCGGACTCCATCGCAGACGTCGTCTCCACCCTGGAGGACGCCAGGGCCAGCGGAGACCTCGCCATGCTCCTCCTCATCGACGTCAAGGGGGCGTTCGATGGCCTCCCACATGCGGTCGTCCAGCAGGCTCTGGACCTCCTGGGCATTGGCGGCAACCTGCGGCGGTTCCTGTCATCGTTCCTGAACGACCGCACCCTCAGGGTCCGCGTGGGCCATGCAAGGAGCAATCCCCGTCCGGTCGCAGCAGGCGTACCACAAGGGTCAGTGGTGAGCTCGTTTCTCTTCAACCTCGCCCTGGCCCGGTTGCCTGCTGCACTGCCGACCGACCCTCACTACAAGGTGGAGTGCTCCATCTACGCGGATGACATCGCCCTGTGGGTGCGGGGACCGCCGCAGTCAAGCCGCCACGTGTGCCTGGCCCTCCAGAGAGCCCTGGACACCACGGCCGCCTACCTGGGAAGCATCGGACTCTCGGTTTCGACGGGGAAGACGGTGGCCCTCCTTGTCCACCCGAGAGCAGCGGCACGGCGCTCAGCTCCCCGGCTGCAGCTGGAAGGCGTGCGCATCCCATGGAGTACGACTGTGTCGTACCTTGGGCTGCGCATCGACCACCGGCTAACCTGGCTACCGGCAGTCGGGGCCATGCAGACCCAGACCATCATGGTCCGCAAGGCCGTGTCGCAGCTCCTTGCCCATGGAGAGGGCTGCTCGGTGAAGTGGGCCCTGCGGCTCTACGAGGCGGCGGCCACATCACGCCTGCGGTACGCCCTCCCGCTGGTGGCGCTGCCGCCACGCCGCCTCGAAAAGTTGGAGCTGCAGCACCGGGCGGCCATCCGACTCTGCCTGGGCGTCCCCCGGAGCTCCCAGATTGCCGCTACCCTTGCGGAGGCTGGAGCATGGCCCCTGTCGCTCCTATTCCTGCAGCAGGGGCTGAGGCACGTCGACCGCCTCCACCATGCTCCTGATGGCAGAGGTCTGCTGCGTCGCCTCCAGTCCCGGCCTTCCTCAAGGATGGGTCAGCTGTGCCGCCTCTACGAGGAGGTGGTTGGCAACCCACCGCCGAATGCGGTACAGCTGCCCCCACCGCAGAGGCCTCCTGTCCCCATCGCCACGGAGCTGCCCGGGATTTCGAAGAGGCGCTCGCCCGCTTGCGCCCTGCAGCAGACGGCCGCCTGCCTCCTGGACGAGACCCTCGGAGACCACCTCCTGGTGTACGTCGACGGTTCGGTGGTAACGGACACCGGCTCTGCCACGGCGGCCTGCACGGCACCAGCCCTGCAGAAGAGCAGGCAGTGTCGACTGCCCAGACACGCCAGCTCGACTGCAGCGGAGGTGGCAGGCCTCCACCTGGCCGTCGACCTACTCTCCGAGGAGCTTCCTGGGGTACCAGCGGCCATCCTCTGCGACTCCAAGGCAGCCCTCCTCGGCCTGCAGAGGCCAGAAAGCGCCAGCCTTGGAGTCGCACTGCTGTCTACCCGGCTGACAGCGCTGCAGGACGCAGGCCACCCGGTGTCCCTGCACTGGATCCCCGCCCACGTAGGGATCCCGGGCAACGAGGCAGCCGACACCCTGGCGAAGGACGCCCACCACACCACTGTGCCCCTCAGTCGGGCCGTGACGGAGGGCGACTTCACAGGACTGAGGCTGCGGCGACACCTGGCGACCCACCACCCAGACAAACGGGTGGCACTGGGATGCCCCCCACGACCACTCCCCCAGCGAGGAATGGCTCGCAGGGAGACCTCGCTCCTTCTCCGGCTCCGCATCGGCTGCAGCTGGACGTCAGCACGCAGCTACCGACTGGGACGAGCGACGTCCCCGGCCTGCAGCTCCTGCGGGGAGCCGGAGACGATCGAACATCTCCTGCTGGCCTGCCCGGCGTACCTCCAGCAGCGGGGCCCACTCCTGCAGGAGTTCCGCCGCCTGGGCCTCCCCTCTGGCAAGGAGGAAGATCTCCTCTTCCCCGGCCAACACCACCTTTCTGCACTTCGAGGCGTCGTGGAGTTCCTTGACTCGTCAGGGCTCTCCGCACGCCTCTAAGGACATTTCTACAAGCGGGAAGGCCTCACGGCCTCCCACCCCACCCCGGGCCTGACCGGCCTGGCACAACACCCCTGCAGACTCTGCAGCACACCAAGGCCTTCCATCTCGGCCTGATACGTGCCGCCTATGCCTGCCGGTTTTGCTTCGCCCAGCCATGGCGACTCCACTCTATCCCTTCTTTCGCTCCCACTTACCCCTCCCCGTTGGCGCTGAGCCGTGCTCCCTCAAGGGCTGCAGAAGATAGCGCCAACCTTTCCCTCAAGAACCACTTATCATCACGGCGCAGAACGCGCGTTTGCTCTCCGACGTGCGTTCGCTACCTGTGAAAGCGCGCTTCCCCGCAGAGGCGTCTGCGTCAGCAGGCGTTTGGTGTGTTGCGACACCACGGACCCGAGCACACGAGGGTCGGACCCTCCCGCGTCTAACCGTGCGCGGCTGAGCCGTGTCCGGGGAAAAGAGGATCCTGGGGGTTGAGCCAATGCTGAGACCTTTATGGCCCCTTGGCGGAGGCAACACACCCCTTTGGCCTCGGCTTCACGTAGACGGCACCCCCGGACTGACCCACCCGGGGGAAATCGGTGGTCGCCTTTTCCTATCCCCCTCTCCAACCTTTTGCTTTCCTGTCTCCTTTCTTTAACTATCCTATCATCTCTTCTCTTCTGTCACTTCCTAATTTTCATAGGCGGCTTGGGTTAACCTTGTGTATGTGCCCTCCCTTGGGTATAATATATTAAGTTATAGTGGCAATGTACGGTTGGCGCCTGCAGCCTTACGCGTTAAGCACTGCAGCGTCCCCTAGTTGGGCTCCGTGGTGGGTGGCCGCCATTGCCGCCGAAATAAAATAAACCGTTATGGGAACACCAGCATTTCCCCGCCTACTTGATCGTCACCCTCTAAAGAGGGGACGCACCGATGAACATAGCCTGTATTCTAACCGACCAAAAGAAATCTATCCGAAATACCATGTTGTATACAGTGAAAACGCTGCAAAACCGGCCAGATCCATTTCTCCATTCATAGTTGCGAAATCTTTGACGGAAGCTTCAGGCTCAGGTTACAAAGTGATCAAAATGGCTAGCGGAGACCTTCTTCTTGAGGTCCCTCAGAAACAACAGTACGAGAAACTCGGCAACCTTGTGACTTTCGGCAACATACCAATTTCTGTATCACCACACCGATCAATGAACAGCTCACGTGGTGTCGTATCAGAAGCAGACCTCCTAGAATTATCAGAAGCAGAACTCCTGGAAGGGTGGAAAGATCAAAATGTCACCAATGTAAAACGTATCATAATCAGACGGGACAACAAAGAAATCCCCACCAAACATCTTGTCCTCACATTTGGATCTAGCGTTCTGCCTGAAACCATCGAAACAGGATACATTAGGTTAACTGTTCGACCTATGTCCCTAACCCTAGACAGTGCTTCCAATGCCAAAGATTCGGCCATAGCTCACAGAGCTGTCGTGGTCAAATAACTTGTGCAAGGTGTGGAGTACAGGGCCACTCCTCCGACAACTGTAGTGGCACTCCTCACTGTGTCAACTGCAGTGGTGACCACGCATCCTACTCACGTTCCTGTCCAAACTGGAAAAAAAAGGACATAATCGCACTAAAAGTAAAAGAAAATATTTCTTTCAAGGAAGCCCGTAAGAGGTGCTCACTTTTTCACAGCACATCTTATGCTGATGCGGCGCGTCGGGGGGGCAGCGTCACATCGGCCACTGCCACCAGACCAGCCCGCACACACCGAGCTGCTGCTTGTGGCCCCTGCCACCGGGGTGGAAGGAGCTAAGCCTACCCCACCCAACCAGCAAACAAGCCCGGTTACCCTAGGGTTACCGGCACCACATCAGTCCACGGCGACATCCTGCGCTTCGCGTAGCGAACCGGCAGGACCGCCAGCAGCGCCCACGGTGGGTGCAGTCAAGGCTGCCTCACCCTCTCCAGCCCCTGCTGCCGCTGGCAACAGCCGGCGCAGCTCAGGCCCAAAGACAGCCCCATCAACCTCCGGGCTGGTGGGCGCAAAGGTCTCGTCCCTCGCGGCGAGACTTTCTCGCGAAATTTCTCGCTCGCAAGAGCGCGTGTCCGGCGCCCCCAGGGGCGGATCCAGGTTTTTTCTGAGGGGGGGGTCAGCTTCTGTCGATGATGATGATGATGATGATGATGATGATAGTAGCCTTTATCATTTACCGAAATTCACCGTTTCTGCTCACGATAAACCCGCGTTTTATACGGCTAGAGCAGCACCTGTAGCCTACAAGGCTTGAGAGGGCAAATCACTTTTTTTTTCTTCTTTTTTTGTATTTATTGCCAAGAAGTTCGCGCTGTTTTTATTCCCCGGCCGCCACTGTCATCATGAAAACGAGTGTTACCTCGCGCCATCTAGCCCGCCGTGGTGGCTCAGTCAGTTCAGGCATTGCGCTGCTGAGCACGAGATCGCGCGATCGCATCCTGGCCGCGGCGGCCGCATTTCTATGTAGGCGAAATGCAAAAACGCCCGTGTGCTTGCGTTGTAGTGCGCGTTAAAGAACCCCAGGTGGTCAAAATTAATCCGGTGCCCTCCACTACGGCGTGTCTCATAATCAGAACTGGTTTTGGCACGTAAAACCCCAGAAAGAGGAAGAAGACCTGTAGCGAAGCCAGGTACGGTTTCTCCGTGCTTATAGGAAAATGACGTTACCCAATACAGCCATGTGCTTGGCGGCTGTGCCTGATCATGCAGGTTGTTCAAAACTAAGCTTTATGGTTTTCTTAAAATTAGGCACTGGGAGGCACGCGAAGATCACCTGTGCAAATAAGTTATGTGGCCAGGGGGGCACAAAGTGAGATGATAATTATCGCTGTGAGCAGCCCAATTAACTAAAATTGAACAATTATTTTTGTCGACTGCAGTAAGTGGGTATGTTTGTATTGTGAGACGTTGACCAATGCGATGCCTTTATTTCCGAGCAGTCGCCCGAGTCAGAGACGAAGCACCGCACGAGACAAAAGATGATGATGAGTCGTATGTACAGATGACGACGACGATTTGCACAAATAGCGCTCACACAAGATGATGAGTCGTTTGTGGAGATGACGACGACGATATGCGCAAAATGCGCTCACACTAACTTCCCCCCTTCAGGAAAGCGGTCAGCAAGACCGCAAACTAGAAAGGGTAGGTACGGCGAATGTAGGGTTTCAGGCGAGATACGTGAACGATTTCCGTAGTGCGGCGGCGGCGGTCAGTAGCTGAGCTGACAGGAGTGACGCTGTAGTTAACGGCCGAAGTTCGTTGCAAAACGGTGTAGGGGCCGAGATATCTGTGGAGAAATTTTTCACAGAGCCCCGGTGCGCGAACAGGTCTCCACAAAAGAACTTCGTCGCCTGGGCGGAACGAAGCAACGCGACGCGTCGCATCATAGCGAATTTTCCTTTTGTCCTGAATGGTATAGCGGTGTTGGCGCGGGCAAGTTCACGGCACCGGGAGAGGCGAGCGGCAAATTCCTCAGGAAGAGACGCGGATGGAGCAGCAGGTGCTGAAAGGAGTGTAGTGTCCAAGACGAAAGACGGCGCACGACCGTACACCAGGAAGAAGGGACTGTAATTGGTTGTACGTTGGACGGCAGTATTATACGCAAACGTCACAAAAGGTGGGATGGTGTTCCAGTTGGTGTGATCGGGTCGAACATACATTGACATCATGTCAGACAAAGTTCGATGAAAACGCTCCGTAAGACCATTTGTTTGCGGATGGTACGATGATGTGGTCTTATGGATGGTGTCCGAGGCCTGAAGGACTTCACGGAGGACATGCGATAGGAACGTCTTGCCACGGTCACTCAGGAGGACACGAGGTGCGCCGTGGCGCAAAACGATTCCGTGCACGAAAAACTCGGCGACTTCGGAGGCAGTACCAGAGCGAAGAGCCGCTGTCTCAGCGTAGCGCGTTAGATGATCCACTGCGGTAACGATCCAGCGGTGACCAGCGGGCGTGAGTGGGAGGGGTCTATACAAGTCTATGCCCACAATTTCGAAGGGGGTGTACGGGCATGGTAGAGGCTGCAGAGGACCGGCTGGAAGGGATGTCGAGCGTTTTCTGTGTTGGCATGATGCGCAGGAGCCAACGTATTTGTCGACTGAGGTGGAAAGGCCCGGCCAGAAACAACGCGTTTTGATGCGGTCGTAGGTCTTATGAAAGCCCAAGTGGCCAGCCGTCGCGTCGTCGCGAAATGCTTCCAATACTTGGAGTCGAAGTGAGCGAGGTATTACTGGCACCCACCGGTTACCGGAAGGATGGTAGATTGATCGAAATAACGCTCCACCTTGAAGCTTAAAACGCGAAAGTTGTCGTCTTAAGCGACTGTTGGGGGGTCGTGCCAAGCCAGTAAGTCGGTCGATCAGCGTACGGCAGTATGGGTCAGTACGTTGGAGTGAGACGAGGTCAGTAGACGGGAGAAAGTCAACTGAGGCAACTGACTGTCCCGGGCTACTGGGCGTGCGCTGAGACGTGTGGCTAGATGGTGACGTGCATACCGAAGGTGAAGCATGGGCGTTTGGGGACAGCGGGCAGCGCGACAAAGCGTCGGCATCTTGATGTTGTTTGCCGGACTTATACGTGACAGTGAAGTCATATTCCTGTAAGCGCAGTACCCAACGGCCGAGGCGTCCAGACAAGTTTTTCAGGGACGACAACCAACAGAGAGCATGATGGTCGGTCACAACTGTGAAATGGCGGCCGTAGAGATAGGGACGAAATTTTTGTATTGACCACACGATGGCGAGGCATTCCTGTTCTGTAATCGTGTAGTTGCGCTCAGCAGGAGAAAGAGCACGACTTGCATAAGCCACGACTTGCTCTTCGGACTTCTGATTCCGCTGCAGCAGGACAGCGCCAATTCCATGCCCACTGGCATCAGTGTGTAGAATAGTCGGGGCCGTTGCATCGAAATGACGGAGCACGGGCCCTGACGTGAGAACTCGTTTGAGGGTCTGGAAGGCGGCTTCACAGTCGTTCGACCACACAAAGGACGCGCTCGAAGTCAGAAGTTTGTGTAGAGGAGCGGCGATGGTGGCGAAGTCACGGACAAAGCGGCGGAAGTAGGACGCCAGTCCTAGAAAGCTGCGGAGTTCTTTAAGAGCGGTTGGTGGCGGAAATTGCAGTACTGCAGCGATTTTATCGGGATCAGGCTGGATGCCATGCTTACTGACGACGTGGCCCAATACTTTAATGCTTCGGCTTGCAAAGCGACACTTTTTAGTATTGAGTTGGAGACCAGCTTTTGCTAGACACGCGAGAACTTGGTCTAGACGTTGTAGGTGCTGGGAGAAACTCGACGAAAAGATGACAATGTCGTCCAAGTAACAAAGGCAGGTCTTCCATTTTAAGCCACGGAGTATTGTATCTATCATACGTTCAAACGTAGCTGGTGCATTGCACAATCCAAAAGGCATCACGTTAAATTCAAAAAGGCCATCAGGTGTAGCAAACGCAGTCTTTTCTTTATCTGGCTCATGCATGGGAATCTGCCAATATCCGGAGCGCAAGTCGAGGCTCGAGAAATACTCGGCACCTTGTAAGGTATCCAAAGCATCGTCAATACGAGGCATTGGATAAACATCCTTACGGGTAATTTTGTTGAGCGCCCTATAATCGATGCAAAAGCGCACAGAACCATCCTTTTTTTTTTTAACAAGCACAACAGGAGAAGACCAAGGGCTTGCTGAAGGCCTTATAATGTTGCGTGTCAGCATGTCGTTCACTTGTTCTTCTATAACTTTTCGCTCCGAAGGTGACACACGGTACGGGCGACGGCGAATGATGCGAGAGCCGTCTGTTTCAATTCGATGAGTAGTTACAGTGGTCTGACCCAGGCCTCGCGAAGAAACGTCAAAACAAGCTTCATGCTTCATTAAAATGGTGAGGAGTGCATTGGTCTGGGCCGGATTGAGATCTGCACTCAAGGTGGCCTTAATAGCACCAGTGTGGCCTTCTGCGGGCGTACAATACGCGGAAGATGTGGCAGGCGAAACACTGACGACACATACCGGCGCAGCCGTACTACTCTCCGTGGCGGTCGTCGCGCCCGGTTTGTTTCTACTGCGGTATTCGCGGCCACATTTCTCGCTACTGCCGTCGGCGTCAGCAGGATGAACGACGGGGCTATGCTACCTTTGAGCGAGACAGCGCACCTAGGTTGGATTACTACGTTCCCGGGCGTCACCCAGGTGACAGGCGCGGCTACGCCAACTTTGAGCGAGACAGGACACCTGGACCAGATTCCTCCGTTCCCGGACCGTACACAACCTCCTCTGGTCGCTCTCCTTCACCTACCCAGCACCTCCACCACTTGTGAGACGTTGACCGATGCGATGCCTTTATTTCCGAGCAGTCGCCCGTGTCAGAGACGAAGCACCGCACGAGAGAAAAGATGATGTGTCGTATGTACAGATGACGACGACGATATGCACAAATAGCGCTCACACAAGATGATGAGTCGTTTGTACAGATGACGACGACGATATGCGCAAAATGCGCTCACAGTATTGAAAACCTAGAGGCTGTCGTGTTTCTACACAGTATCAGTCGGAAGAATTATTCTAGCGTGTTCGTGCTCCGAGATATCCGACTCCAAATTTCAATTGCACTGCGCAGAGTTATCGACTCGACGCGAGAGCGGTTTATGCTTTGCGTTGCTGTGGAAGGGAGGCATTTTGGACATTTTTAGGGCATTGACATCTTGATGGGTGAAGTGTTGTCATGAGATTTGTGCATGACAACACCAAAGTTAAAGCGGCAGTATGAAATATTCGTTAGCATAGCTAAAAAGGTTTCTGCTGTTGATGGTGCAGTTGTTGCTTTTGATTTCAATAAAGCTTACAATACTTGTAAATCAGCAGTCACTTTATTTGCGTAGCCCAAACAAGGACCATGCCCGGTCGTCTAGTCACCATTACGCACGCGCACTGGCCTCCGGCTTCTCCGCTCGCGCCATTATCTCGGCATGGCAGCTGCCGCCATCTTTACAGGCTGCGCGGTCGCGTGTTACGACAGCGGTTACGGGTTCTTCGATTTTTTTTTTTTCGCCAGCCGTGAGGGGAAGGGGGGCAGTTATTATCTTTGCCAATGCCTCCGCCGCGTTGTCAGACTAAACGCTGCACCCAACAGCCGCGTCACATCAGGGAGGAGCTTTGCGCTGATCCTCACTCTCTTGCATGCGTAATCATGCAAACGACAATTAAAATTTGGAGTTGGATATATCGGAGCATAGACATGCTAGACGAATTCTTCCAAGTGAAACTGTGCAGAAACACGACTGCCTCTAACTTTTGAATACAAACATACACACTTACTGCAGTCAATAAAAAGTTAATTATTCAATTTTAGTTAATTCGGTTGCTGACAGCGATAATTATCTCACTTTGTGTCCCCCTGGCCACACAACTTATTTGCGCAGGTGGTCTTCACGTGCCTCCCAGTGCCTAATTTTAAGAAAACCATAAAGCTTAATTTTGAACACCCGGTATATCAGCCTGTATTGTTTCTTAAAATAAAATTTGGGATGGTCTGTCGCAGGTTCGTTATAAATGCGTAAGCACGGGTCCGGCTTTGGAGTTCTGTTGGGACACCTTGATTTCCTTAAGAAGATTCTTTGTGTTCGGCTGAGACACCTTCGTTTCAACGCGGCAACCACTACGCTAGTTGTTTACGATATGCGAATCACCGCGTGTGAAGACTCACGACGCCACCTACAAGAAGAACGATGTAGCGTAGTAGCCGTGAGCGCGAGCCAGCGTCTTCATGTTTTGTTTCCCACGCGACGTCATCCTTTTACACAAGGCGCGCATCTGCTCCCATTTCTCTAACCACGCGACGCCATCCTAGGCCCGCGCGCTGGCGTTGGCCGCTGACGTCACGCTCCCCCATTTCGCAGCCCATGCTCGAGGCTTCGCCCCGCTCCGCGAGAACGCCCACTCAGATAAACGGATCCGGTGGGCTTGAGCCTCCTATGCTTAATGTACGACAATAAAACTGCGAAGTTACAATGAAAAACTTGTAGCGTACGAACGGTACTGTGCTCGTACTGGATATTGTCAACGTGTAACTGTGATCACAATGAGTGCTACAGTTAAAAAAAAAGTTGTCTATGCGTAGTTCTTAGTTAGGCTGTTAGTTGTTATATATATATATATATATGAACACTTGAGCGAGAGATCTCTTTCATTAAGCAGGTTGGTCGCGGAACCGATGACAGCAAATGAGGCAACCGATGACACCCCAATGGGGAACTAAGTTGATCAGGCGCGAAGGCGCTCGCGCGGACATCGGCGTGCTTGGCAAAAGGGACGTCCCCTCGTTCATTCGACGCCACCGACGGGACGAGTAAGGCACGGCCGGCGCCAGGAGGTCCAAGGTGTTCATGAGAAACAATAACTACGGCAACTTCGCGACACCACACCCCTACGGAATATAACTAAGCTTGTGAGCGAGCTAGCTTTACTTCTACATGGCTGCTACCACTGGTATTCGCGAAAAATACTTTTGAAAAATGCTGGTGGCCATATTTTTTTGCGACAGGGCCGTCCCCGTGTCAGCAAGGGGGGGGGGGGGCGATGCAGAAATCTGAGGGGGGGGTCAGGACATCCGGACATCCCCCCTGGATCCGCGCCTGGGCGCCCCACATGAGGCAATGGACACTACACCCATCCCGACAGCGCACCAAACGCCTAAGGAGCGGCGAGGCTCCCTCGACCGCTTCAGAAAGGACAAATCCCGCGTTACAGGGCCTGGAAAGGGCTCTGTAATCTAAAGCAATATTTCCTTTTCTAGTACAAACAGCACCAATTTACTTTCAATATGGATACACAAATCATACAATGGAACGTCAGAGGTCTTCTTAGGAACCTCGACGATGTCCAAGAACTTCTTTACCAACACAATCCAAAAGTGCTGTGTGTACAGGAAACTCACTTAAAATCGGAACATGCAAACTTTCTCCGACATTATGTTACGTTTCGTAAAGACCGCGATGATGCTATTGCATCTTCAGGCGGTGTTGCCGTTATAATTCACAAAAGCATAGCGTGTCAACGTTTAAAGCTGCAAACGCCACTTGAAGCAGTGGCAGTTCGACTTGTTCTCCTAAACAAAGTCGTCACCGTCTGCTCGCTTTAGATACCCCTACATTACCACTTACACAAACATGAATTTCAGTCCTTTATAGACGAATTGCCAGAACCTTATCTTGTGCTTGGGGATCTGAATACACACAGTGGTCTGTGGGGTGACTCTCGCATCGATGCGCGAGGCCGTCTAATTGAAGGCTTTCTCTTCTCATCCGGTGCGTGTCTGCTGAACAAAAAGGACCCTACATATTATAGTCTTGCAAACAAAACTTTTTCTTCTATAGATCTCAGCATAGCTTCTCCATCCATATTTCATGAACTTGAATGGGAAGTTATAAAAAACCCTTACGGGAGCGACCATTTCCAAATACTGCTCAAAACACCAAGACAATACGAATCTCCACCACACGCCCCCCAGTGGAAGGTCGATGCAGCGGACTGGAAGAAATTCCAAACACTTACCAGTACGCTCTCGTGGGCTTACATTTCATCGCTCGGAACTGACGGTGCCGTCGAATATTTTACTAATTTCATAATTGATGCAGCTCTTAAGTGTATTCCCCAAACAAGTGGACTTTCTAGCAAACGCCGTGTTCCGTGGTGGAACGAACAATGCCGGAACGCACGTAGGCAGCAGAACAAAGCATGGAGGCAGCTTCGCGATTCTCCTACTGCTGAAAACCTTGTCAATTTCAAGAAAACCAAATCCCAAGGTAGGAGAACGCGCAGACAAGCCAGGAGAGACAGCTGGCAAACATTCTTATCAAGCATCAATTCATACATGGATGAGGCCAAGGTTTGGAACAGGGTCAATAGGGTAAGAGGACGACAAACACATCCGCCTCCCCTGGTACATACGCAGGGAGATAGCCTGGAGGACCAAGCGAACCATCTGGGTGCACATTTTGAACATGTGTCCAGTTCATCACACTATTCTCCAGCATTTACAAAATACAAAGCAGCAATAGAAAAACAAAAACTAGACCGAAAGAGCACTGGGAACGAGCCACATAACCTACCTTTCTCCCTAGGAGAGCTGCAAGCATCACTCACCTGTTGCAACCAATCTGTTCCAGGCTCTACGAAATGTTGAAAAACCTGTCCTGTGAAACAAAGAAAACCCTTCTCTGCCTGTACAACTCTATATGGACCTCCGGCGAGATCCCCTCTGCCTGGAAAGAGGCCATAGTAATCCCTATCCTGAAGCAGGGCAAGGATCCATCGTCCGTATCGAGTTATCGGCCCATAGCTCTAACAAGCTGCATCTGCAAAGTCTTTGAGAAGATGATAAACCGCCGTCTGATACATTTCCTAGAATCAAACAAGCTGCTTGACCCATACCAGCGTGGATTCCGCGACGGCTGATCCACCACTGACCATCTGATACGCCTAGAGGCTCAGATTCGTGAGGCTTTTGTCCACAAGCAATTCTTCCTGTCTGTTTTCCTTGATATGGAAAAAGCATACGACACCACGTGGCGATTCGGAATACTAAGAGACCTCGCACACTTTGGAATACGTGGCATTATGCTGAATATCATTGAAAGTTATCTGTCCAACCGCAGATTCCGTGTTCGTGTGGGTAATGCCCTATCAAGACCATATGTGCAGGAAACTGGAGTACCACAGGGTGGTGTGCTTAGTTGCACCCTTTTTATCATAAAAATGAACTCTCTGCGTCTGTACATCCCACGCAACATATTTTATTCAGTATATGTCGACGATGTACAGATAGGCTTCACGTCATGTAACCTTGCAATGTGTGAGCGGCAGGTTCAGCTTGGACTGAACAAACTGTCTAAGTGGGCAGACGAGAATGGTTTTCGGCTTAACCCACAAAAGTCCACATGCGTCCTCTTCTCCAGAAAGAGAGGTCTGCACCCTGATCCCGACATCGAGATACAGGGTGAGGGTCTACCTGTAAAAACTGAACACAAATTCCTAGGCCTAATTCTGGACGCGAAGTTAACGTTTATCTCACATCTAAAGTATTTAAGAAACAAGTGCCTGAAGACAATGAGCATCTTGAAAGTGTTGTCTCGCACTACGTGGGGTAGTGACACAAGATGTCTATTGAATCTATCTAAGAGCCTCATTCGATCACGTATAGACTACGGTTCCATTATATATCACTCTGCGACACCGAGCGCCTTGAAGATGTTAGACCCTGTCCACCATCTGGGTATCCGACTCTCTACGGGTGCGTTCAGAACAAGCCCCGTAGAAAGCCTTTATGCCGAATCAAATGAATGGTCGCTACATCTACAGAGAACTTACTTATCCTTTGTATATTTCCTAAAAGTGAACTCAAACAATACGTACCCTGCCTACACAAGTATAAACGATCTGTCCAGTGCCCAAACCTGTCTGAACAGCCCTTCCGTGAGAAAGCCCTACGCCCTGCAAGTAAGAAGTCTTGCCGAAGAAATGGATGTGTCGCTCCATGAGCACGATGTCATGCCGCCTCCTGTAGAGCTGCCGCCATGGCAGTGGCAGCTGATTGACTGTGATCTGTCCTTCATTGAGGTCACAAAGCATGCGCCGGTCGCACATATCTGTATGCACTTCCTCGAATTGCAGCACAAATACTCTTGTCCAGAATATTTTACTGACGCTTCAAAGTCACACGCTGGCGTGTCTTAAGCGGCGGTCGGTCCGTCCTTTTCTGCTGCGGGAGTTCTACACCCAAACACAACCATCTTTACAGCGGAGGCCTACGCCATCCTGGTGGCGGTTAAACACATCAAACAGCTAGACATACGCAAGGCAGTCATTTACACAGACTCTTTCAGCGTGTTGAAATGTTTAAACACTTCAAGTAGGCACAGAAACCCCGTAATTATAACTCTTTATTCCATCATTTGCACCGCGTATGCATCCAAGCACCAAATTGTGCTCTGCTGGGTGCCAGGGCACCGCGAGATCGAAGGGAATGAGTTGGCCGACAAGCTAGCCACATCAGTTCATACAGACGCTGCCACTTCACCCATAGCCGTCCCTGTAATGGACATAAAACCCTTTATTAAGAAAAAGGTCAGGTCCTACTGGCAACGTCTGTGGGACAGAGAAACGGGCAACAAATTACACACTATCAAGCCTCATCTCGCTCATTGGCCACCAGAATCAAAGACACGCCGCACACAGGTTACACTTTGCAGACTCAGGATAGGACACACATACAGTACACACGCATACTTATTGTCTGGTGGCGATCCCCCTGTCTTTGATGAATGTGGCGAGCCACTCAGTGTACTTCATGTCCTTTTGCAGTGCCCTGAACTGGAGCCTCAGAGGAAAAGACATTTTCCATTACCATCACGGCAAAATCTCCCATTACATCCTTGTATGTTTTTGGGCAACGAACCTATTTTTAAATACCAATCCATCATCGCGTTTTTAAAAGATATACAGAACTTTCGTGTTATATATCCAGGTGACTTGTAGCACGGCCTCTCTGGAGAGGCCGCTGCTGCGGTATTTTATTAAAGAAAGCACGTGCCTCGTAGTCTTTGGCCACAAAGGCCTTCGGTAGGCGTCGTGCTACTTTTATAGCCTTAAATTTTAGCACCATGACCACTTATACATTCACGACCCACAGATCACTCCACACGTCACTGTCATAATTCTATTCGATGTATGTTTTACGCTCATATACCGCGATTTGTTCTTAGGCCCCTTTACAGCCACATAGCATCCTATCATCGAAAATCACTGATCATGGCAAACATACCATTCATCGTCTTGGCGCTCTTTGGCCACATTTGGCCCTTGCGCCACAAAACACCAAATATCATCATATCATGTGAAAGCGCGCGTCCCTCGCGCCTTTTCACTTCTATACTCTGCATGTCATAAAAAGAATTATCTTTTATGAATGAGGTCCAGTTAGCTTGTACACACACTGCTTCAAGAAGAGTGTTTCTGAATAGATAAGTTTGCACGTTCCGACAAAGTATTTACTGTAGTGCTTAGGTTGTGTACTGCATGTCTGTTTTTGTGCTGTAATTTTAAAAAAGGTATTGGTATGGTTTTGGTGCAGACTTTGTGTCTACAGTAAAATGTTCATGTAGTTGAAGGCAGATTGTGTAATCTGGCGAAATTGCAATATGCTTGCAAGGATATTTTAAAAAGAACAGTCAATTCGGGCATGCGCATCCATAATGGCATGCAAGCAGAAACTTGACTTGCATAAAGCCGTTCGTACATCTGCGAGCTGACTTTAGTAATACTTCTTTAAATGCATTTTCCTAGCAACAAACAGTACAGTTAGAACTCTCCAGTAAAATGAGCTTGGTTGAGTTTGCTCGTTAGTTGATCAAAACTAAACATATCCGCAAAAGAAGGTTGTATTGATATTAATAACTGTTACGTATGCTTCCTTGCATACATAAAGACATTTTTATCATCCCTTCTAGGATGTACCACTGTCCAGCAGCCATGCAGTCCTGGCAAAGCATGCATCCCCAAAAAGCATTGACCATTCACCACAGCCATCAACCAGTGCTCTAGCAACAGCATCCAGCACCTTTGACCACGAGTACTGCTCAAGAGATTGTCCAGAGACCAAAGTGAAGAGGCTGGGAGATATGCTGACAACCGCTAGAAACAAGATAAAGGCACTCGGAATGAAAACAGCTCGGGCGAACGAGAAAAATGGTAGCCTGCAGACTGTCATAGGAAAAATGAAAGAAAGAAACATTTTTTCAGATGAAGCACAAAGAAAATTAGAAGAATTTGGAAACTTGCCACTGCAAATTATGCAGAGCTGGAGCAAAAATGCCGCAGAACAGCCTCGTGGAAGAAGGTACAGTGATGAGATGAAGTTTGCATCAACAGTGCATTACTACTCTCCACGAGCATACTGAGTACCTCAGTACCTTGTTTCCTATGCCAAGTGTACAGGCCATACGGAAGTGGCTGAAGGTTGTGCAAGGGTGGCCAGGCTTCACTGCTGAAGTTTTAGAAGACCCGAAGGTGCGGCATAAAAATGATGCCCCAAGGCAGCGCCTGTGCAGCATTGTGCTCGATAGCATGAGCATTAAGAAAAATTGTGAGCTGGACACTGCAACAGGACGCCTCATTGGCTTTGTTGACCTGGGCCACAGTCAGGAACCCACTGATGCAGATAATGTGCCATTGGTCACCGAAGCACTTGTCTTCATGGTGGTCGGAATGGCAGCGCCCTGGAAGATGCCATTTGGATATTTTTTGACTGATAGTCTCTCAGGAGAAGTACTTAAGAACCTGCTAACTGAGGCAATCCACTGCATCAGCGAGTGTGGGTTGCAAGTTGTAGCTGTTGTATGTGACTGCCTTGCTGCAAATGTGTCCATGGCAAAGCTACTCGGCTGTCGCGTGCACGAGCAGTCATTTGAGGCACTGAAGACATTTTCCCCACATCCAAGCAACGCAGAGGACATCATCTTCATGATTTTTGATGCCCCTGCCATGGCCTAAAGCTTCTGAGTAACCTGCTTGGGGACAAAGGTGTTCTCTTGAGCAGCACCCACGGGGTGAGAAATGCGACTTTTCACATGATATCTGCTTTAAAGAAATATACGTAAAACCCCGAATATTCTCGTTGTTACAAGCGTAGCTCTCGCATGGGGAGACAAGCTCTCGCACGGGGAGACAATTTTTCAATCTGACACGGCTACGTTTGGCGGCAAAAAAAAACGCAAAAAGAACGAAAACTAGGGTACAACGTGGCGACAACTGATTCGACTAGACGGCGACCGCTCGTCCACAAATGCGCAATAGGGGCCGGCTCACCCGGATGTCGGCCACGCGACCGCTCCTGCCATCTCGCGGCGTGATGGAGCGGAGGTACCGAAGTTTGACGCAGCGAGTGCACGGCCAACGTTACTAGACCAGGTTCAGTTTACAAACTGCGCCGCGTTGCGCGGAACCGCCACCGATTCCGCTTCGACTGGCGCTGCAGTCGCATCGGGATCGAGCGCTCCTCCGTGTAGTCCCCGTTGGAACTGTGTGTGGCCATTAACCTACCGCATTCTTTCTTCTGTTGCCATGTGTTCGGAACTTTTCCGGTGCTTCGTAGCTGATGTGTTTACGTGACTGCTAATTCGATCAAGTGTTCTGTGTGCATCTAAGCCGACCAAGTCATGCCGACGTGTTGTGTGCCCGGTTGTACGAGCGGGTACCGGAACGACACAAGCCGGTCAGTTCGCCATTTCTTTGCCGCTCCTAGCGACGAGAAACTACGCCTAGCGTGGAACAGGACCATACCCCGCGCCGACAAGGACCTCACAACCAAGTCCAGAGTATGCTCTTTGCATTTTCACGACCAGGACATTCTCACAACGTATGTGCACGTGATCAACGGAGAAACTGTCGAAATCCCGAGGGGTAAGTGGAGTCTCGTCGACGGTGCGCTGCCGAAAATCTTCCCTAACTTGCCCTCGTATTTATCAAAGCCAGCGGAGAAAAGACGAAAACGAAAGCGAGAAAGCAATGGGGCCACTAACCTTGAAACAGCGTCACTGCAATCCGAACAAGCTTCTTGCAGCACCATTCCTGCTGATGCCGTGGAAGACGATATGCCCGAGCCGTCCGCGCCATCGTTTAGCGAAATAGAATGTGTAGAGCTGCCACCATCTTGGCAGAGAATCACCGTGGAGAACAGCAGCGGTAAATTTGCAGCATTTCTCACATTGAAGTTCGAACGTAAGGCGCTGCAAATTGAGAAATGCGTTGTTGTGGGCAGTGACAGAGTGGCAACCGCAAGTGGAAGAGGCCGCGAGACGAAGGCTTTCGTGAGCGTGAACATTGGGACTATGCATGACCTCAGTGACCTCTTGAGCAATGTGCACAAGCTTCATGCATGCTCCGGATACGATGTACAAGGCAACAGCTGCATGTCACTCTGAGCACATTGGCTGCTTGGAAAGTGCCTGGCATCTTTCTGCCGTACTGAAAAAAACAGGCTTTTGAAAAGATCTTCTCAAAAGCAAAAAAGGCACGCCTGGCGACAAAAAAAAGTGAGGAATCTGCAAAAGAAAGTCATCAGGGCCGCAGCTTCAAGAGTGTCATTCATGAAGAATATGGCACAACTAAAAGAGCACCTGACAAGTGAAAAGTCTGCATCAATTAGTAAACATTTAATGTCGCTTCCACCTCTTCAACAGCTGGCATTCAAGACCTCCTTGAAACAAATGGAAGCAAAGGGTCCACAGGGAGTACGCTACAGTAGGAGCTGGGTGCTGAACTGCCTTCTTCTTCACATTTCAAGCCCGAAAGCCTACAATTTGATCCGGAAGATGAACTTGCTTCCCCTACCAACCTGCAGCCGACTTAACCAGGTACTTTCAGGTGTACCGTGCGAGTACGGTTACAACCATGTAGTCCTGCAAGCGCTCGAGGCATTTTTTGCGGACAAGCGTGATGTTGAAAAGTATGGCACACTCGTGCTTGATGAAATCAAACTCAGAGAGGGAGTCGAGTTCAATAAGTCCACATACAAATTTGACGGCTTCGTGGAGTTCGAAAGCACAGGAGAGCAAAGCAAGGCTATCTTGGCTGACCACGCCCTTGTAATTATGTTTATCCCTCTATTTAATAATTGGGTTCAGCCCATCGCAAGCTTCGCAACTAGAGGTGCAGCTCCTGGTGCTGCGTTGGCCAAGATTGTTGTCGAGTCAGTGCTGCAGCTTGAGCGCCATGGTGCATCAGTTCTGGCCGTTGTGAGTGACGGTGCGGGAAACAACCGATCAATATGGACGCATCTTGGAATATCGGGAAAGGTACATCAGCCTGTGAACAAGATTCCGCATCCTACACTCGAGCATGGACGCTTTCTTCATTTCCTGTGCGATGTGCCCCACATTATAAAGTGTGTGAGAAACCATCTCCTGACGCACACATATGCAAAGGTAATTGAAACAAGATTGCACTAATAGTTGCTGATTTAATAATTTGGAAATAGCATGTGTAAAACTTAGTTTTGTCTTTTATCCCATTGCTTTTTCTACCAGGCTGGTACCAACTGCATCAATTTTAAGCACTACGAGCGCCTGTACGATGCTGAGAAGGACAGCCATCTCAAGATCGTTCCCAAATTGTCCTCCTCCCGCGTCAAGCCAAGCAAGCTGGAGAAAATGAGCGTTAGACTCGCAGCACAGGTACGTTACCAATGTCATTCCTCTAGCTTGCATATTCTGCGGCGTTTTTTTTTGGTATTATAAATGCAAATATTTGACTTCTTAAAATCTTTCTTCCAGTTGCTCAGCAGGAGTGTTGCCATTGGGCTCAAGTTTTACAGGGAGCAGCGTGCACCAGGCTTCGAGGACAGTGAAGGAACGGAAAATTTCACGATGCAGGTGAATGACCTGTTCGATGTTCTCAACGCCAAACTCCCTGCTGCTGGCATCCATAAGAACTCTCCGAAAATCCAGGTAACGGGCGTTCTTATGCTTGTAGTTTGTTGTGTTATATTGTGAGCCAAATATATTCATGGAGGCAATTGTTTCCCGTGCTGCAGGTGATAAAAGACTTCCTCATCATGCTGAACACGACCGAAAAGAACAGCATTGAGAGAAACACAAAGCTCTTTGCATCTCAGCTGACGACGGAATCCCTCCGAGTGACATTGATGTCTGTGCTGGATGTAATCACCCTCCTGCATGACAAGGACGTAAGATACGTGCTGACTGCAAAACTCAACCAGGACCCATTGGAAGTAGGTATTTAATATGTTAATTTGGATGTAGTTATGGCTGCCTTGTTTTGCAATTTACATTTACAAATGTTTCCTTTTCTCTTCCCAGCGCTTTTTTGGAGTCGTGAGGTCGTTTGGCGGTGATGAAGATCACCCTACGATAGGACACTTCGGCCAAATATTCAGGCTTTTGAGCCTCTACACTCCCTTGAAGATGGCGACGAAAGGAAATTGTGCTGGCGATGCAGATCCCGTTCTTGTCAGCGTGGAGGAGAGCCTAAGCTTGAAGAGGCTTGAAGTTCTTCAGCAAAAAAAGGAACGAGAGGAGAGGACAAGCTTGGACAGCTCATCCACACAATTGCGTTAGAGAAGTTGCCAGAAGGGGACCCAAACCAGCACAGCTATGGCCGACCCACTGCAACTGATGCTGCCCTGTACTACCTTGCAGGATACGTAGTAAATAAAGCAGGAAAGTTTTCCAGCTACCATGAGTGTAAGGCCACTCTTCTTGCCACGGATGGTGTACCACCTGCAGCCATTTTCACCGAGATGCGCTCCGTTGTCCCGGATGCCCTCCAGCTGCCATCGAAAGCCCTGACAGCACTGCTTACGCGCATTGAGAAAGCTATAGCTGTAAGAACCAAGTCCAACGTGGTGTTTGGAGACTTGTTTTGGTGCACTGTCGAAGACTTGACAAAAGGCGGCAGCATTGTAGAGGTTGGGTGTTCTAGTCATTCTGAGGAGCTCTCTGCACGTATTTTAAAGTTTTATTTAGTAACTCGCATGCATTTCTATGCAAAGTTTGTACGGCAACACAAAGACACAAGTGTGCAAGTTAAGGTTGCCAGAAAGCGTGCAAAGCTCTTGTAAGTACCGGACAAAGCAATGCTATCTGGGGTTTTACGTACCAACACCACGATATGATTATGAGGCCCGCCGCAGTGGAGGGCTCCGGAAATTTTGACCATCTGGTGTTCTTTAACGTGCGTTGACATCGCACAGTACACAGACCGCCACGGCGAGAATCGAACCCGCGACCTTCAGGTTAGCAGCCGAGCACCGTAACCGCTATACCATTGCGGTGGACATATGTACCGGCCAGTACTTGAGGTTTGTGGAGTGTGAACTTAAGTTTACAGAAAAGTGGGAGGACAACCAGTGTATTTATCCTTTATTTTGTAGCAGTAGTAGTAGACAGAAGTGAATACACCTGAATAAACTGATGAATGAAAGCCCTGTTGCTTTGTTACTTTCAAATCCATGCTGAATCGCTAGTGAGGGCAGTGGGCCCGATTTGCCCGCCGATTTAGCATGAAGCAGCATTTACATGGAAAGGGGGGTGCTCACAAGCACGGAAGCCACGGCCGTTAGTTGCGACGCGCGTGTGTTTCTGCGCGAGTCATTTGTATCGGGGCGTAGCCAGGGGGGGGGGGGGGGGGTTCAAGCCCTCCCCCGAAAATTTTCAATTTTGCTTGCGTATATACACGCACACATACAAACGCACGCATGAACATACATGCAGATTGTTGAACACCCCCCCCCCCCCCTGAAAAAAGGTTTCTAGCTACGCCCCAGGTTTGTATAGAAACACAAATGCACAATGTTTTGTTCAAATGACGCTCGTTATAACCTTAGGCGAATTGCAAAAAAGCAGGGCATGCGGGAGAGTAGCGAACAACGTTACTAAAATGTAGCGAAACCGCGCACGCATTGCGAAACGCCTGATGTTCCGGGCGCTGTGGACTCGAGACTGTAAAGCACGTCGCGCTCACATGTTTTGAAGCAAGCACAGAAGAAGCGCCAGTGGCTGAGATATGTTGCAGCGATGCATTTGAAGTTTTCCACGCGGTTAAACGTAAATAAACGCGCACGTTGGGCGCCCGAGCACAGCCTTGCGAGCGGCGAGGGTGGATCTCGATGGAACGCTCCCGCCACCCGTGGGCCAAACTGAAAACAGAGACACAAGCGAAGCACGGCGCCGGCGGAGAGTTTGTAAACTGAACCTAGTCTAGTAACGTTGTGCACGGCGGCGGCGCTCCGTCGTTCCACCTGTACTTCTAACACCGTGGGTGAAACCATAGGCGCCGACTACGGGGGGGGGGGGGGGGGGGGGCTCTGGGGCTCGAGCCCCCCCCCCCCTCCCGGAATTGCGAAGCCCATTTGCGGTTTCTTTAGAGTTGCCTCAACGTTTCACTACAAATTTTATTGTGGCTGAAAGCTTACTGCATCAGCGCGGACATGCACGGTTTTACATTCACACTTTCGCTTTATTTCTGCAAATCCTGACCATAGGACGACAAGCACATTAGAAGCGCCAGCGGCGGCAAATGTGATATATTACACACAGTTAACCCTTGCCGCCGGGAATTTGGGAAGTGAGAGAAGCGACTAGAAGACAGGAACGATAGAAAAATGAGAGGAAAAGATGAAGATTGGAGAGAGAGACAGGCGAAGGCGATGTTTTTAGGCAACAACTACCGATTTCCCCCGGGTGGCTCAGTCCGGGGGTGCTGTCTACGTGAAGCAGTGGCCAAAGAAGTTTTTTGCCTCTGCCGAGAGGCCATAAAGGTCCAAACACCCGGATTTGGCTCAACCCCCAGGATCTCGTTTTCCTACGGACACGGCAAACCGCTCACGCCTGCAGACGAACGCCTGCTAACGCAGATGCCCCTGCGGGGGCTCTCTAGAGGGCACGTTACAGCTTCCAGGGTAAAGCCAAAATTTGTTCTGTAGCCTGGGGTGGGGCCCTTTAACTACACAAATTTTGTCACGTATCAAATCCTTCTCTCAAGCACATTGTTCTACGTAGGCCACACGGGACGCTGTCTAGATGACAGATTACGAGAACGAAGAAACTGTAACGTGTAAACACGAGAACGTGTAAACACGAGAACGTGATGGCTGGCTGGCTCTACAGTGTAGCACGTGTTGTTCTAAGGCGTTGTTTAAGAAATCATTGCTCTTGACGACACACAGAAATGAACTCGCTAGGCTGAATAATGAAGCAGCAAAAACAGAAAGCCTAAATGACAACTGTGTGAGAATGTCCCGGCATGCTATGTCAAGAAAATAACATTTTTTAATATGATACAGTGCGCGCGTGGCTCCTTTGCTTCCGCGTGAGTGTGATATGCATGCGTATAAAATATTTGCGCCTTTTTCTAATAAAGCCTTTGCTGCCGTCAGCGCTTGTGTGGGTCCATTTGCTTGCCATCGTTGTCATTGTGCTTAAACAATTCTAAGTACGCTTTGGGCAATGTAGATTCTACCGCATGACAGAGGCAAACACAACAAGACAGAAGTCCTATACACACGGGGGATTTGACAAGCCATAGGTATGAACTGACAAGGGAACTCGCCTAGGCATTTCCCATCGTCGAACGCAGTAACACTTGTATAAGCCAGCCATTAGTCCCTCAGCAAGAGCTGTCATATTTGAAAGCCCAGCGTGGTGCGCTGATGTATATAGTACTATCGATAAAATTCGAGCAGAAATCATCTACGATGACAATTCCAAGTGCTCCAATAGCCAAAACGTGTCAATTATGAGGCGCGCACTGTAGCCGGGCTTCCTCTCTCTCGCTTCTCTCTGGACACATTTACTTTCCGGCGCCCCACCGTGAAATCGACGCACACCTGGTGCCACATAAAATGCGACTAAAATTGGGCATCAAAGAGGTTCATTGAACACCGACACGTACTCTGTGGAACATGCCCAAGTTGGCGTCATAAAGTTTAATTAACTGTAAGGCGACACTTACCCAGTGGCACACACCCGCACGAACCGCCCATATGTTTGGGCTTCGCTACTTTCGGGATCACCGCACATTTTATTGCGATAGAAATTATATTGCTACACGCGTGTGGTACTTGGTTGTTTGAACGAGGCGCGCGGGCGCCTAGACGAAGAAGACGAACTGCTCTGGGCTCTCGAGCTATCGGCTGATCTGGCCAGCGCTGCAGCTATCATTTGTAAATATACTTGTAAATAGTCTCCTGTACTTAATCCTTCGTTCGCGTAACATTTTGGTGGAGCGTGCCGTTCCCCGTCCTCGCCACGGAGCTCCGCAGCGGCCGCACCGTCCAGCTTTCCGACATGGCTCCCGCGGACGACAACTCGTCTGCTGCTACTACTGCAACTCCAACCACAACGTACGTCACGGTTGCCACTCCCCGCGATCCTGGCATATTCTCCGGCCAAGATAATGTCGACGTTGATGACTGGCTACGCATGTATGAACTTGTTAGCCGCAACAACCACTGGGACCCTACCATAATGCTAGCTAATGTCCTCTTCTACTTGGGCGGAACGCCTCGTGTCTGGTTCCGGACACACGAGGTGGAGATCTCTAGCTGGGACGCTTTCAAGGAGAAGCTCCGCGACCTCTTTGGAAATCCGACCGGTCGGCAGCAGGCTGCAAGGAAAGAGCTTGCTACTCGAGTGCAGTCTTCCACTGAATCGTATGTCTCGTACATACAAGACGTCCTAGCTCTTTGCCGGAAAGTCGACGAGAACATGGTCGAAGTTGACAAGGTTGGCCACGTTCTCAAGGGGATCGCGGACGATGCGTTCAACTTGTTGATCTTCAACAATGTGTCTACCATCGACGTCATTGTCAAGGAATGCCGCCGCTTTGAGCTCGCCAAAAGCCGCCGCGTCATTCCACAATTCTCCCGGCTCCCTAACACAGCTGCTACGTCATTCTGCGTCGCCTTTACCGCTTCGCTCCCCTCCAATGAGACCGTCACGCGTATTGTTCGCCGTGAGATCGAGGCTGCCAGTCCTGCCACGTTCCATCCGCGCCCACTTGACCCCACCATTGACCAACCAGCCCCAGCGATCTCCCTCATTCAGGAGGTTGTGCGGCAAGAGTTTGCCAACCTCGGTTTTCCTGCTGCCTGCTCCATCTCCCGACCTGACGCCCGACTGGTGCCGACAGCTGCGCCTCGCAGCGATCTGTATTCCGGATACCGCAACCCTACAGAATGGAGAACTCCGGACGACAAGCCCATTTGCTTTCGTTGCCGCCGCATTGGCCACGTCGCTCGCCACTGCCGCACCTCCTGGTCATCGCCATATTCGAGCTACTTTTCGCCGTCTCCTCGCCCATATGCCGACCCTCGCCGCTACTCGCCTCGCCGTATGCCTTCGAGCTCTCCCGTATCCGTCGATGACAGTCGTCCCACTCGCTCGCCGTCACCTCAGCGCCGTCGGTCCCCGTCGCCCCAGCCACGCCGCTATTCGTCGCCGACCCATTATGGACCCTCCCGGACGGAAAACTAGGCCATGCAGCTCTTGGAGGTAGTGCTGCATCACGTTCGTCCTGTCCAAATCCTCCGTTGACGCTCCTCACGAACACGAACCTAATTGAAGTAGATGTAGATGGTGTCCCGTAGACGGCATTGATTGATACTGGAGCCCAAGTGTCTATAATGAGCGCTAACCTATGTCGTCGCCTCAAAAAAGTTCTTACGCCTGCCGTCACTCGAGCCGTACGCGTCGCCAATGGCGCCACTGTTGCCGTCTGTGGTATGTGCACTGCTCGCGTAGGAATTGCTGGCCGCCAAGTTCCCGTCCTGTTCTCCGTGCTGACCAGTTGCCCTCATGACCTAATCTTCGGGCTCCACTTTCTGACGACGCATTCTGCCCTCATCGACTGTTCCGCCGGTACGCTGTGCCTCGAGCTTCCTCTTGTTTCCGACGTTCGCCCCGAACAACCGCACACCCTATGCACTACAGCGTTTGTTCGGTTACCTCCAAAAGCCCTAACCTTCGTCGAATTGGCCTCGACGGCAACCGTGCCTGATGGCAACTATGTCGTCGCCCCTATTCGTGATGTCCTCCTGGCGCGCGACATCTCTGTGCCACACTCCGTCGTTACCCTTGCCGCTAATCGGATGTGTCTCCCCGTTGTCAATTTTGGCTTGACGAAGCAAGTGTTACCTGAAGGCATAGCGGTGGCCACGCTCCGCGTAACAATATGGACCCTCCATGCGCATTTCCACCGTCTTCGTCGGTGTCGCCGTGATGTTCCGTATAAAGCCCAAGTGCGGTAACGCTGCGACCCCGCGCCGTGGGTGCGAATGAAAGCGTGCAAGGGTGAGCCGAGGATGGTGGCTCGATGTCTCACGCGCAAGAGAGCACGGTGTAAGAATAAGGAGAGGTGCTGACACTCTCCCCCCAACGCGCGCGAAAGCGCCGCTGGCTCGCGTCCAGATTATATTCGGCTTGGTTGCAGCTGGTTCGGCGCCGTCGTAGAGGGCGCTGCGGTATGCGGTCCCAGCCTCGGCGGCGCGGCGCGGGGAGCGACTAAATCCCCACCAGAACACGCCAGTGTTGCCAGATCTCGTCTTGTGCGGTTCCCTAGATTTACGAGGCGGAGATATCCCTATTGAAGTCACGCGACTGCGTGCCGTGCTCGCCTTCGCCTCCCCCTCCTCGTACGTGCGTGCGCGCGATTTCAACGTGTGTGCACGCAGGAGATGAACGTGGGCGCAAGGTTTACACTTGCAGCTTATTCTGAAGAGAAATGAAACTATGTTGCATTTATTTATGAGAAATCTAAGTTAGCACGTGTAACGACAGGGTAGGTGAGCCTCAGCTAGGCGACTGGCCACGGCCGTCTGGTGTTGAGCGATCGGGCAGTGACGAGACACTCTCTCGACTCGTTGTTGACGCCTTTTATGCGGTTCCCCCCCCTCCCCCCACCATTACTCTTCAACATTCACCTGATCTTTGAACGGCGTGGAGGCGCCTAGCATTCCTATATTTGTTTCTGCGTGGACTTCAAAGCCATTCTCCTACCTGCCGTCCCACCTGTTTGTTGTAGCGGTTTCTTAGCTTCCCTGGCCCAGCCCACCCGTCCTTGACATATCTTGCTGTGCGTAAATCAGCGTTCTGTAGGTCGTTCGATCTTGTCGATGCTCAAAACATTTAGCTAATGTAATACTATCTATTCCGCGAGGCAGTTGCTAAGCTTATGGTGGTGCAGTTTATTTTGCAATCGCCATGTCATCAGCACTGCATGGTTCCAGCTAGCAGGCTGACCTGAACCGATTATTATAAAAATTTTGCACCTCTGAGAAAACTCGATCTCGGTTCCCTTTGTGCCTTTGCATATTCTGCATCTCATAGCAGCACACACTGCCCGACTTATCGATTCACAAGTTCAAATAAAGTCAGCCTATAACCTGCGTTGACAAACGCGCTCATGATCTACAGGTGCATTGCAACAGTCGCCTTACTTTTTCGACCTGCCACGCGGACTTCCCGTAGCTCTAACCGGCAACAGCTTACTGGTTCAAGAAAACGGAAAGATCATGTTTCAAACGTGACTTTTTGGAATCATGAGGTTAGTGGGCGCACAGATGTGAACAGATTGCGCAATTTGAGAACATAGAGCCTGAAGCATTACGGCGGAGCAAACTAAATTTCTGGTCAAATAAACACACACACAGGTTAATGCGACTAACCTATTCCTTATCACGCACAATCGACCACTTACATACACAAAAAGGGTCAACAATCGTCGCCACCAAGACAATTCATGCAAATGATCGCACATGTCACACAAGACATAAGGCATCGCCGAAGATGAAGTTGTTGACAGTCTTAACAATCTACGCGTGAATTTATGTGAGCGCTCGCGAAATAACGCAATCCTGGCTAAAACAAACAAACACAGAAAATATTATAAACAGAACAATGCGCATTGGCGGGTCCATCATTAATCATATCGGCAGCAGCGAAAAAATGTTCAACTGGTCTACTTGACTAGGGAATTTCGGCCTCCATTCTGGGTACATGAAAGAGCTAGTTTTGTTGAGCAGCCCAGAGTTGCCAGTATGATGTTTTCTATACCGCTAACCTTGGGCGATGTTATGGTCGGTATTTAGTCTCGCGCCAAGGCGCGTGCTGACGCTGCTTCGTCTTCCTGCTTGCATGTGCGGTTGCGCTGTTTGCGAAGGCACGATTTTTGTTCGCGTTCGTTTCATGAGCTTGTGCTTGGGTATTGTCGCCACGGGCCCTCGACGAAGGTGGCAGCGGCCTTCTGAGGGGCGTTTGAAATGGCTAGAAATTGCTTCGTTCCGAACTGCAATTCTGGATACCTGACTTGTGCGGAGCGTGTGCCTTTATTCAAAGCGCCGTCCGACAGCGGTCTAGAGCAGTGGCGCCGTGCAAATCTGAGGGCAGACCGAACTCTAACGCCTACCGACCATGTGTGCACAGCCATTTTTCAGAGGATACGATATCGATGGCATATTGTCACGACGTCGAAAGCTCGAGGGGCAAACGAAACGCATTTGTCGGCAGAGGCAGTAGCAAGAACGGACGGTTTTAAAATAGTGCGCGCTAGTCACTGCTTCTTCTTCTTGCTATGTTTTTCATAAGTGCCGATGTGTCTTATGCCGTCGTCATCGCCGCGCTAGACACGAGGCAATATTACGCGGAGCGCTCGATAGAAGGATTCCCCCCTTATTTCCAAACTGTCCAAAGAACCTCACACGGTCAAATAAACCTCGAAAGCCGCTGCGGAAGAGACAACCTCCTGTGTGCCGCAGTAGTTTGTGCATATTTTGCTGCATGTAAAAGATATATACTGGGTGGTTGACTATCATGCACTAAGATTGGAAAATGTGTGAATGTCACGTATCTGGACAGCCCTTATAAAAATGACTATTGAAATGTTGTTGGCATATTGTTGAGGAATTGCTGACACAATATCCTTTCAAAAATGTCTCAATAGTTATTGAACGTACACAACAATACCTCAACAATAAAGTTGTTGAGCGCTTCACAACAGTAAAGTCATTGACTAATTGTTGTTTACATATTGTTGAATAATGTTGAGTACTATTGAGAATTGTTGAGCAATATTGACATTGAATATATGTCTGAAACACACACACGTAGACGTGTATGTGTTTTACACATATATATTGTTTTATTGTTCGCTTAACCACCACTAAATATATAGAGTGTCACATAACTTGAACCAAAGGCCTATCTCTCGAGTCGTAACTGGGGGAGCTTGTGGCAAGACGATGCTGCCGCAGGCGTTCCGCTTCGTTTGCCCTAAATTCAGGGTCGGCGGCTCTTCGCTGACGTTTCGCCTGGGCTTCGGAAGCCGTCACGCTAGAATCAGCATGCTAGAATCGGACGACAAGCTTCGCTTCCTAGAATCGGACGACAAGCTTTGCTTACGTAAGATATGCCTTTGCTTAAGTAAGATGCTTACGGCGACAAGCTTTGCTTTCAGATATATATTTAATGTCAATATTGCTCAACAATTCTCAATAATACTCAACATTATTCAACAATATGTCAACAACAATTAGTCATTGACTTTACTGTTGTGAAGCGCTCAACAACTTTATTGTTGAGGTATTGTTGTGTACGTTCAATAACTATTGAGGCATTATTGAAAGGATATTGTGTCAACAATTCCTCAACAATGTGCCAACAACATATCAATAGTCATTTTTATAAGGGGTACTCCATTTTCTCGACAGAGGAAGGGCTGTTGATTTTGTCTCTTCGGGTCCCACGTATCACAGGGACAGTTCAAAGAAGCGTTACAGGTCCCCGTGCCCACAGGGGATATGTGACATTGAGCTTGGACCCTTTCTGCACTGCCTCCAGGATCGGCCCACTTTATCTGCCCCTGTATCTATCTGCCTTTTGAACGTCGCTATTGGAAATGACAAATAAAACTTCAGCGTAATAGAAGTTGCAGCTTGAGTGATATTGTCAAGAAACATTGGGAAGAACCCGCAAGCAATATTTTTTTGTAATTTGTTTGGAGAGTAACTAGCATGTTAGTAAAGGGTTGGTGCCAGAGACCGCATTTTTTCAAGTTTGACTGGTTGCTCGGATCATATCGTTTTGTTCTCGCAACTTGTCATAGTGGTTTTTGATGTGTGGCAAAGCCAGTGTCAAGCAGACACCATTTACTATTTTGTTTGCTCATATGTTTAGTTTATATCAAGTACAATGTATTGCACGTACGGTACGTTATATTGCACTCTACGTCCATACCACAGTTGTACTCGTGCCCTACGGGTGACTAAATTTCATTTTCAACTTGCCGGCATCTTCTCGTTTTGAGTGCCCGGATAAGAGCTTCGGCTTTTGGCTCAAGGTCACTTGAAGATGGCCGACAACGGGAGCTAAAAGCATTTCATGCTTAAAAGAGTAGGCAACCTTAAACTTTGACTTACGTGTTTGTTTTTGGCACTCGCATCCCGGCCTTGGTGTTCTGTGCTTTGGTAAGCAGTAATAATTTATTTCTGATGAATTATAATTATTCCAGACACTTCAGTAACTCAACTTGAACTAAGCTTATGCTTTGATATCATGTCTATAAAGAAACCGATGGATTTTGCACTGTACTACTTCTTTTCTTTTTTTTTCCTGATTTATTTTTAATCTCGTCTCAGCTAATTTTAATTATCCCAGACACTTCAGCAAGTCAGCTTGCAACAAAACTTATGCTTTCATATATCTATAATGAAAGTCATGAATTCTGAACTGAACCATTTTTTTTTCTATTTTTCTGGTTTACTTGGATTGCGTCACCGGTTGTATCAGCTAATTAATTCTAATTATTCAAGACACTTCAGTAACTCAACTTATAGCTTAACGTATGCTCTGATATCATATCTATAATGAAATTCGTGAATTTTGTACTGTACTATTTTTTTCGATTTATTTGCACCTCCTGATCATCTCAGGAGGTGAACCGGAAGTGCTGTCCAAAGAACAAATGGCACTCGACGCTCCTGCCACTAAAAACTCCCGATACTGCTTTCTATTGTTCAATACGTGCAACATAAAAGTGATTTTTTTTCTTTTTCTTTTTTTTCCCAGCGTGAAAGAAGCCCGCGAATACACGCAAAATTGCCGCAAAACTAGCCGCTCGAGGCACTATGCGTGTATCCGCGGGCTTCTTTCACGCTCGGAAAAACACTTATGTACCACGTATTGGGCAACAGGAAGCAGTATCGGGAGTTTTTCCTGTTGCTGTATAATTTTCTGATTAACAGTTTTCATCTAAATATAATATCTGAGAAGCTAATTATTTTTTATTAATTGAATAATAATTATTATTTATAATGATTATCTAATTATTTATCTAATGCAAAAAATTGAGCATCTGTAAGCGACGGCAAACAACATTACCTTGGTTCTGTCCAGCTACGTGGCATTTGCATATATTTAAGTGTCGGTGCAAGAAAGTTGGGACACCCTGTGTATACTGGGTGTTCAAAATTATAGGCATTACGAAAATTTTTAAAAATCGCTTGTAGCAGGTACCATAATTCTTATCGCTTATCCTGGTTATTCGAAGAAACGGACATTAGTAACACAAGAAATTGAAACTAATATTCTAATAATTAACAAAAAATGACCAATGAACTTCTATAGTTAATTACTTTACGACACATATTGCAATTTACGAATTATAGCCGGTGAGTTTGCAAGACGCATCCACCTAATATGAATTTCCAGGATAACAACAGTTTCGAGATATTATTGCCCAAAGTGTAGGACGAAATACATGGGCGTTTTAGTTACTTTTGTGCTTTAATGTATAAACCAGCATTTTGGTAAACGATTAAGTGAAACAACTAGTGCATTTTTACTGCGAATTTGATGGCGCATATCTCCAAATTGGTGTCATTCTGGAAATTCATTCCAAGTGGATACGCCTGACAAGCTCACCGGCTCAAATTCGTAAATCGCGATATGTGTCGTAAAGTAATTAACTAAGAAGTTAATTAGTGATTTCTTCTTAATTAGTTGAATCTATGTTGCGATTGCTCGTGCTACTAATGTCCGCCTCATCGATTAACCCAGCTCAATGACAAGAATTATGCTACCTGCCACAGGCGATTTCTAAAAATTCCGTAAGACTTAAATATCACCACCCTTAATATATATATATATATATATATATATATATATATATAGACACAAAATTGGAGCACAAGACAAACGTCCCAACAAGCAGTGACCAATGACCGATGATTGGGGCACCTCCTGGATTCCCATCGGCTTCTATTGTAAGTGGCCAGTGCCCTGTCTGTGTCAGAAAACGGCATTGCCTCCATGTTCAATATGGGCAAGATGGTGGGAAAAGTAGTATGTAAGCTTAATAAATAAATATGTTTTTTAAAGAGTGGGTTTCGTTTAGTTGTTAGCCCTTAGCGCACAATAGAATGAAACAAGTTTGGGTGATCTCTGCGACGTGGTGTCCATATTTTACATGAAAGCCTAGGTCTATTCTGTAACACGTAGAGCCGGGGTGCTGGCCAGTGTGCTGCGAAACTGCTTGGCCACCACGCACAATCTACGCTGTTATACTTTGCCGGTGGCAAATCGTAGCGCAGAAGCACAGGTACAAATGTTTAATCGATGGGACGGCCTGCTGTCTACCGTTTGTCATGATGTCAAACTAACAAGCACGAACAGCGACAATTGTGTACGTTGCTGGTCCGTAGTTCATTTCGCGCCGGTTGCTTCACGTATTAAAATAAATATTTCTTTTTAATACAAACGATGAAAGCTGTGCGCGCCCACAGGGCGCGACATTTGCGACGTTTGAATTTTGCACTATTTCCCGCGCGCTCCGTACGTGACCGGCCGGCGCAATGCGTTACCGCGATAAAGAAAATAGTTCCTCAAGGAAGCTAAACAGAAAGCTTTTATACTCTTGAAAACCACATAAATTGTTAAGAAATACCATTAGATTACAAGATTTGTTAATAAATATTGCAATTCATGTCTATGAAAGCGTGGATTTGTATGCGCGATCTTGTGTGAATGCGCGCTTGCGCTGTTGACTCTTTGGCGCATTCCGGAACTTTGTGCGTGCGGCGTATGGTGTGCGGGTTGCGTGATGAGTTTGCTGCCTTTTGCTGTGCCCTTAGCCTTGCTGTGACATCTTTGGTATATTCCAAGTTGTTGCTCGCTCTTTATGGGCTACACGTTGCCTCGAAGATCACCATGATCGCCTCCGACTCAGCCACATCGAAGGTGAGTGAGTGTTTCGAATTCCACTTGCTCGTTCATTGCGACGCTATCAGCAAAAGTGCGTACAGAGCCCGTGCGTGTCTTTCACGCGCCTCTGTGCTCGTTTTCATTACTAGTACTATCCTTCCGTTGCGAGAATTGGTTGTGCAGCACTAGATTTGTGATATTGAGCATGAAGTTTTCTCCTGATTTAACTTCACAGCACGCTTGCGGCGACGTAAAGCAGCTATGTGGAGCCAGCTAAAACAGGGCATGTTGTGCGCGCCACGATTTTTGGTATGGTGTTCCAGCACCGATTGAAATTAGCCTTATTAATGAGCGCTCGTGCTCTGCCGTTTAGGTGAGCAGCTGCGTGAAGCCAGCTAAAGCAGGGCATGTTGTGCGCGCCACGATTTTTGGTACGGTGTTTCAGCACCGATTGAAATTAGCCTTATTAATGAGCGCTCGTGCTTTGCCGTTTTGGTGGAAAAAATGCGACGTGAAATAATCCGAACTGTACTGTAATCAAGTATATTTCGTTCGCGCAACGCCGTCCATTGACGTGCATCTACTACATTGCGTGTCGGGATCGGCGAAAATATGCGCGGGGCGTTTTGCCGTTCGAATGTATTCTGCTGCGCTGTTCGCTTCAGGATCGAGTGCCCAGAGTCCGCTGACACACCGTGCGGTAGACACGCGCTGTGGCGCGATAATAATAAAGAATTAAAAGGGTGTATATGTGATTCTATGTGATAGGTGAGATAAAAAAGGGCTGATGCCAGCGAATGCTGTGAAATCATAAGGTTATGTGTGGTTTGTTTTCCGCCGGTACGCGCGCGGTCAACTTTTTTTTATCCATTATCTCCCTTCGACGCCATCGAGTGCTTCGCGCTAACGCAGTCGCGTAGGCGCTCTATATTCGCGGGAAAGGCAGATTCTATGTTCTGCTTTAGTGGGATGAAACATTTAAAATAATGTCATCGTGTGAAGTTTAAGCCTTTGGCCCTTCAGTAACTGATTGATTTAACTAAGTTCGAAAATCAGTAAGGGAACGAGATGGGCATATTTGCCGTGTCGTCCCACTGTGCTTCCAGTGGAATGTAGGCATTATCGACAAATGTCAAAAATTAGCAAGGCTTTTTATGAGATAGAAGTAGACAGCTATTTCAATAAGTTATTTTTGCTTTGAATTCACACACTCAAGAGGAGAGAGAGTGAAAGGGGAGCGTATCCTTGTGAAATAAATGACGCTTTGACATAAGCTTGGAACAATGGTTTGTTGGTGGAGCAGTTCTGTGGAATACTTAGAGAGTAAGCAAACTGCAGTAGCAGCAGTTAGACGGGGAGTAAAAAAATGCAACGCTGGTTTTATATGAACGAGCTACCTTTAAGATGTGGCCTCAACAGTTCAGTAGATGAGCAAAAATGATTTTAAAATTTAGGAGAGAAATTAAAAATAAATTATTTGTCCACCTTACACTGCCAGTCACAAGAGCAGCGATGATTTAATGTTTACAATCAGTCATTTATATCCATCCATGTATGTCGGCCTAATCGTCCATGTAGATGTTTTGATTGTTGCTTTTGAGTTATCGTGGCGTCATATTTTAATACTGACATCTGTTTTCAGAATCAAAATGAGCCTGGAGACGCCACAGCCGGAATGCGAAAGGTGAATTCTTTGGCCATTCATCGTCTAGCGTCACCATGATCAAATGCACTGTTGCCAGGAGAATGTATTGCCGGGAGGTTTTATCCTTAAGATTTAGTAAAAATGGCAGCATTACGTGTCTATTTTGCGATTTTCCATAGCCTTTGATTGCGAGTCGATTCATTTATTTGATGAGGTGGGCAGTTGGCACACCCTGCCTTTGTGTCTTACGTACACATTCAGCTGAGTAGGTCTGGGACACAGCAAGCGAATCTGATGTGTAGTGGTAATCGCATTAACGTCGACAGTTATCTTCCTGTTTGAGCTGCTACTGCTGCTTGCCAACACAAGCAGCAGTTGCCCAAGATGGCGTGAAAGAGGTTCATTGAAGAGTGGCACATACTCTGAGTCACATACCCAGAGATCCAAGCAGGTCCATCAGATGGTTATTAACCCACTTCCCGTCTACATAGCAGCCCTACCCATTAGGCCATTGACCACCAAGTGACACAAATTGACTGGAAAATAGTTAGAGACAGACACCCGAAAGTATGTGAAGTATCCTAAAAATGCTACTTGCATTAAAGTTTTCGATGCCTTGGTTTACTTACTATTTTATTTTGTACGGGGTGAATCCTTGTTTTTCTGGAGCACATGGCATCCTAACAGGATAACAAGCTATGGCATTAGTTTTAGTTGTTTTTGTTAGTGACATTAGTTGACATTTTAGGTCTGGAGCAGGCAGTATTTCTGTGATTTATTTGGAGTGTGGCTGTTGTGTAAATGTGCTTAAAATCCTTAAACTACCTCACTAATATTTACATAAACGTGCCGTTTCACATAGGTTGGAGAAGTGCTCATTCAGATGATCCTGGCACAGCTTGCCATGGTGGACCAGGCAAGTTTGCAAGGGCCTTGATTCACCATGTGTTCACAGAGAAGAACCTCATGGGCCACTCACTTCTCGGAAACAACACCACCAATAGGCAAAAAGAGGCTCTTGGCCTTATCAGGGTCAACGCTGTTATAGGCAAGTACCGTACATCCTTTTTCCCATTGCACATTTGCATTCACATTTTGTACTTGGAATTACCAGCTTGCTATTAGCACAACAAATGACTTTTAAGTAGCCTGTGTCTGCAACTACGTTCTACAATAGCCTACTATTTGGAATGAATGTTCATTTAATCTCAAGTCTCTAACGCCTCCTACTAAAGTGCTAAATTTTGATAGCAGCCTTAACTGCCAGAAGTGATTGGTGGCTACAAGTGACAAAGTTAGGTGTATTTGCACATTAGTTGCACTACTTGACTGTCATTGCAATGAACAGTTGCAATGAAGCAACTACCAATCTGTAGTACCAATCTGTGAAGCATGCTACCAATCTGGTGGTATAGGGGGTGTGCTTAAGTAGCCTGAAATTGTTATAATATAGGAATTGTGGACAAGCTATGCTCAAGTGCAGTTACTGCTCAACTCGAGGGACAGCACTTCCACCAAATTTCAGCAATCAAAATGGCCCTCCAGATTCTGTAACGCGCCCCGCAGGGGCGTCTGCGTCAGCAGGCGTTTGGTGAGTTGCGCCACCACGTACCCGAGCACACGAGGGTTGGACCCTCCCGCGTGTAGCCGTGCGTGGCTTAGCCGTGTCTGGGGAAAGGGGGATCCTGGAGGTTGAGCTGATGCCGGGTGTTCGGACCTTTAAGGCCCCCCGGCGGAGGCAACACACCTCTTCGGCCTCTGCTTCACATAGACGGCACCCCTGGGCTGACCCACCCAGGGGAAATCGGCAGTTGCCTTTTCCTGTCCTCCTCTTTAATCTTCGTCTTTCTCTCTCACTTTCAATCTATCCTGTCTTCTTTTCACTTCCTTTTACTTCTGTTTTCCCAGGCAGCTAGGGTTAACCGTATGTGGGTAGCCAACCTTGGATATTCCATATTTGGTTATAGTAGTGGCGTACAGCTGGCGTTTGCAGGACCAATCTTTCCCAGGTATTGCAGCGTCCCCTCGTTGGGCTCCATGGTGGGTGGCTGGCGCCGCTGCCGAACATTCACCTATACGTATGGCAAGTTCTTTCCCCCCACTCCCTGATCGCCGTCTGAAAAGAGGGCGCACCGAAGATGTGTTCCAGTTTTTTGGACGCCAAACACAGAATTTCCCCCGATTTCAGGTAATCCACTCTGAAAAGTCAGGCACATCAGTACGCACAATTTCACCTTTCCTTGTCTCAAAGTCTTTGACTGATATTTTTGGAACAGGCTACAAAGCATCCAGGATGGCAAGCGGGGATCTCCTCTTGGAACTCCGTGATATCAAACAATACGAGAAACTGCTCAATCTAGTGTCATTTGGAGATGCCCAATTAACAGTAACCCCACACCGTACTATGAATACCACCCGTGGCGTTGTCTCAGATGATGACCTGTTGCAGCTGAGTGAGGCTGAACTCCTTGAGGGTTTCAGTGATCAGAATGTCATCAATGTTAAACGGATTAAAATGAGGCGAGATGGCAAAGAACTCCTGACCAAACACCTAATACTTACTTTCAACTCAAGTGTCCTGCCCGAGTCCATCGAGGCCGGGTACATCAAGCTTCGTGTTAGGCCATACGTGCCAAATCCTCTTCGATGTTTCAAATGCCAGCGGTTCGGCCATAGTTCCCAGAACTGCCGAGGCCGCCAAACTTGTGCGAAATGCAGTGGTCATGAACACTCCTCTGAGTCTTGTGAAAGTTCTCTACATTGTGTTAACTGTGATGGGGAGCACGCCGCATACTCGCGGTCGTGCCCATCCTGGAAAAAAGAAAAAGAAATAGTGACAATTAAGGTAAAGGAAAACATAACTTTCAAGGAGGCACGCAGGCGGGTATCGTACCTGCCGAAAACCAGCTTTGCCGAAGTGGCGCGTCAGGGGGCAGCGCCACAACGGCCCCCGGCGGCTGTCTGGCACACGCGTAGTGAGCCGGCGGTGACGCCATCCGCCCCCCCCGGCGGCTGCAGCTAGCGCTGCATCGCCACCCCAGCAGAAGGGGCCATCAACCTCCGGGCTGGTGGCCTCAATTGCCTCGTCCCTCGAAACGAGGCCTTCCCGTCAAAACAACCGCTCGCAAGAGCGCGTGTCCAGCGCCTCGCAAGAGGCGATGGACACAACAACCTGCCAGACAGCGCCGCAAGCGCCAAAGGAGCCGCGAGAATCTCGCGATCGCTCCAAAAAAAGAAAAAGCCCGCATCACAGGGCCCGACAAGGGCTCTGTAAGTTAAATTAGTCTCTTTTTTAAACACACAGCACAAAAAAAACACTTCCAACATGAATACACAAATAATACAATGGAACGTCAGAGGACTCCTACACAACCTCGATGACGTCAAAGAAATCCTACACAGGTTTAATCCTAAGGTGCTGTGTGTTCAAGAGACACACCTTAAACCTACACAATCAAACTTTCTCCGGCAATACGCCATTTTTCGTAATGACCGCGATGACACAGTCATGTCTTCCGGTGGTGTGGCTATTGTAGTCGATAGAGGTATTGCCTGCCGGGAATTAAAACTTCGTACGCCCCTAGAGGCAGTTGCTGTCCGAGGGGTGTTGTTTGACAAGCTAATCACTATTAGTTCCATATACATCCCTCCCAGCTATCCACTTAATAAAACGGAATTTCAAAACTACATAACTGAGCTTCCGGAGCCATACATAGTTCTCGGAGATTTCAATGCACATAACACCTTGTGGGGAGACACGCGTTGTGATGGAAGAGGTCGCCTAATTGAAAACTTCCTTTTTTCCTCGGGAGCATGTTTACTTAATAAGAAAGAGCCAACGTACTACAGCGTGGCGCATAATTCACACTCCTCCATAGATTTGAGTATCGTGTCGAGTTCACTAATTCCGTACCTGCAGTGGTCCGTTCTGAAGAACCCCTTTGGGAGCGACCACTTTCCAATTAAAGTAAGCTTAACAAAACAAGATGGTTGCTCGCCACATGTTCCCCGATGGAAGGTTAACTCTGCTAACTGGCAACTTTTTAAAGAAATAACATATTTAGGCCGGGATGACATTGCGTCTCTTAACATAGACGATGATGTGGCGTATATAGCACGTTTTATCACTGACGCTGCAGAAAGGTGCATACAACAAACTAATGGACTAGCTAATAAGCGTCGCCTGCCTTGGTGGAACGAGGAATGCCAAAAAGCACGTAAAAAGCAAAACAAGGCCTGGGGATTGTTTCGCAACTCCCCAACAGCCGAAAACTTGATTAATTTTAAACAAGCAAAATCGCAGGGCAGGAGAACGCGCAGACGTGCTAAAAGAGAGAGCTGGGAAAAGTACATCTCCAGCATAAACTCGTATACAGATGAAACGAAAGTCTGGAATAGGGTGAATAATTTAATAGGTCGGGAGTCACATCCCCTACCCTTAGTAAATAGCCAAGGTGATAGCCTGGAAGACCAGGCGGATACTCTAGGAAAACACTTCGAATATGTATCGAGTGAATCGCACTATACACAATCTTTCCTGAAGTTCAAAGAACGCGAAGAGCGGCAGCCCCTTAATCGCAAAGGTTCATCAAATGAGGCTTACAACCGACCATTCAGCTTAGCCGAACTTAAATCATCTCTCGCTTGTTGCAACAACTCAGCGCCAGGTGGCGACCGTATCATCTACGAAATGATTAGGTACTTACACCCCGAAACACTGACAACACTCCTCTCTCTCTTTAATGCCATGTGGGCGGCTGGATATATTCCTTCCTTGTGGAAAGAAGCCATAGTCATCCCGATTCTTAAACAAGGCAAGGACCCGTCTTTAGCTAGCAGCTACAGGCCAATAGCGCTAACAAGCTGCCTGTGCAAGTTGTATGAAAAAATGATAAACCGGCGCCTAATCTGTTTCCTAGAAAATGACAAAATACTAGACCACTTCCAGTGTGGCTTCCGAGAAGGTAGGTCAACAATAGACCACCTTGTTCGCATCGAGGCAAACATCAGAGATGCGTTTATACATAAACAGTTTTTACTTTCGGTCTTTCTAGATCTAGAGAAAGCGTACGACACGACATGGCGCTTCGGGATTCTGCGAGATCTTTCCGCGATGGGGGTCCGTGGAAATATGTTAAACACAGTCGAAAGCTACTTGTCTAACCGGACGTTTCGCGTAAGAGTGGGCAATGTTTTATCTAGAACATTCACCCAGGAGGCTGGCGTGCCACAAGGGGGTGTGCTTAGTTGCACGCTCTTTATTGTAAAAATGAACTCCCTGTATACAGTTATTCCACGCAGCATGTTTTATTCTGTGTATGTCGATGATGTACAGATAGGTTTCAAATCATGCAACATTGCTATCTGCGAACGGCAGGTACAGCTTGGATTAAACAAACTGTCTAAATGGGCTGATGTAAATGGATTTTAAATAAATGCAAAGAAAAGTACGCGCATACTTTTCTCAAACAAAAGAGGCATGACACCAGTGCCAAATCTCACGATTAATCAAGAGGAACTATCCGTGAGCAGTGAACATAAATTCCTGGGAATAATTCTAGACTCAAAGCTCACCTTTATCCCCCACCTTAAATATTTGAAGGCAAGGTGTCTAAAGACGATGAACCTTTTAAAAATTTTGTCGCGCGCAACATGGGGTAGTGACCGAAAATGCCTACTGAACTTGTACAACAGTCTTGTCCGATCACGCCTTGATTACGGGGCTATAATTTATAATTCCGCAACGCCAAGTGCATTAAAAATTCTAGACCCTGTTCACCATCTGGGCATCCGCCTCGCGACCGGTGCTTTCCGAACAAGTCCGATCCACAGCCTCTACGTAGAGTCGAATCAGTGGTCACTTCATCTGCAGCGTTCATACAATAGTTTTACATATTTTCTTAGAGTACACGCGAACATTGAACATCCCTCTTATTCAACCATAAACGACATGACCACTGCCACACTCTTTCAAAATCGACCGGCATCGAGAAAACCGTTCTCTTTGCGTGTGCGGAATCTTAGTGAGGAAATGGGTGTTCCGTTGCTTGAACACTGTCTTATGGCTCCAGCGAAACTGTTACCGCCGTGGCAGTGGCAGCTCATAGAGTGTGACACATCATTCGTGGAGGTCACTAAGCACGCACCAGAGGCACATATCAAAATGCATTTCCTTGAACTCCAGTCCAAGTACACATGCACAGAGTTTTATACAGACGCTTCTAAGTCACGTGACGGGGTGTCGTATGCAGCCGTCGGCCCATCCTTCTCGGAATCCGGTGTACTCCACCCGGAAGCAAGTATCTTTACGGCTGAGGTATATGCTTTATTGTCAGCTGTGAGGCATATAAGGAAATCTAAACTTCAAAAATCAATCACATTTACAGACTCTCTAAGTGTCGTAAACGCTTTAAAGTCACCCTGTAAACAGAAAAATCCTACACTCATTGAGCTCTATTCCGTACTGTGTAGAGCATATGTATCTAACCAGCATATCATTATATGCTGGGTGCCTGGCCATAGAAGCATTGAGGGTAATGTGCTAGCTGACCGAATGGCTACGTCAATAACATCGCACGCTACTAATCCTACAGCTGCTGTTTCTGCAACAGATTTGAAACATTTCTTCCGTAAGAAATTGCGAAGCCATTGGCAACGTCTGTGGGATGCACAAACAAATAATAAGCTTCACTTGATCAAGCCACAGTTAGGTTTCTGGCCCCCCGTAACGAAAACACGACGAACTGATGTCCTATTCTGTCGTCTCAGAATAGGTCATACATTTGGCACCCATAGTTTTTTGTTAACCGGGGATGAACCACCAACCTGTGGTAGATGTGGTAAGAGGCTAACCGTCCTCCACGTTCTCCTGGAGTGTCGGGATGCCGAAGCAGATAGAAAAAAACATTTCCCTTTAGCTTACCGCTATCATGTCCCTCTGCATCCCAGTATGTTTCTTGGTGAGGAACCACTGTTTAGCACTAAAGCAGTCCTCGCTTTCTTAAATGACGTGGTACTGCATGTTGTAAGCCCAACAAATTCATAGCGCATCCTCTCTCCAGAGGATGCCGCTGCGATGGTAGTTTTGTATAAGCACATGCCTCCAGGCCCTTGTGATTCAAGGGCTCTGTTTAGGCAGTAGTGCTTCTTTCCAACTACTACATCTTAAATATTTTAAATATCGTGTCATTCTTTGTCAGTGCATTCTTCATTTCATAGTACACCTCATTAGTCATTGCCATGATTTTAGTGCATGTATATTTTACGCATTTTACAGCGATTATTTTTAGGCCCCTTTACAGCCACACTTCATCTACTTCTCAGATTCATCGCTCCACTGCACACTCACAAACACTGGCATGGCGCTCTTTGGCCATAACTGGCCCTTGCGCCATAAAACACCACACATCATCAGATTCTGTAACGCGAAATATAGTGGTTTCACCTATTTCAACAGACCACATTGAATTAAAGTTGCTCCTGTCTTGAAGGCGGTCCATGTGGTGGCAGACAGTAGCCTTTCAGCAGAGGGAGCTTAAGTTACGGGGCATAATTGTTTGGTTGTTTCGATCAAAGCAACAATAGGAACAGTTGCCAACTTCGTTGTCAACATTGGTATGTTTAGCAATGTCCATTCATTCTAGGCACTCAACCTATTAAGATCCAATTTATCACATTGTATTCTAGGATGTGGAAAAAACAAAGGTATTTATTTGACTTTTCCTCACGTTCCCCTAAAATGATCAGTACTCAATGGGCCCTTGGCAGCTACTATATAAAGCTTCTTACAGAACATGAGGCATGTCCACAGCTCCCACTCTGAAATTGTTGGAAATGTCTCCTGCTTTCTTACTTCAAGGATGCACTTGCCTCTTTTCAGCGTTATTATAAACCAGTGCTCAAGTACTATGGGTTTAGATTTATCAAAGATTGAATGAGCTTTGTTGGTGTTCATGCTTAACCCATTGAGGATCACATATTTTCTGGAAATACGTCCCCAAATTTAAGCGTTATATTTTTATTCTGGATTGTTCTTCAGAGTGACCTTTCGAGAAAAAAAATGGGTAAATAATTTTTTAGGTCACAAAGTGACAAAGGTTTCTTAGTGTCCGCTGTTTTACACCATGTTTATTGTAGCATGCAGGGCAAACTAGCATAATCACATTTTTTAAATGTAATAACACTCACAAAACATTAAATTAGACGAATACTCCCAAACTGCTGCAGTGATGAGCACCATAGAGTAAAGAGAAATATCAGTTTTGGAAGAAGCCAAGGGGCAACAGCACAATCAGGATTTTTGTAGAAGTCGCAGAAGGTTACAGAATCTGTAATGTGATGCTTGGGGACACTTCATTCTTAAAAGGTATGCTTATTTATGTGCTCTTTTGCCGCCTCATATTTATGGTCCTGACCACACGATTTGTTTCTGCCACTCTACATGCATGGCAGTGACCCTCAAAGGATTAGCAGAGCCAGTCTACTTGCATACTTCTGTTGTAAGACTGATCATTTCTTCGTATTTCTTCTTCGCATTTATTTGTGTTAGTGTAACCAGGTTGGCGTGCAACTGCAGTAAATACTCGTTATAAGCAGTATTTTCTTTTAAGTAGAGAGGCATAAGAATGGCCATCATAATGCGAGAAGTGCCCTCCAGTAGCATATGAGCTCGTAAAACAAATTCAGATATACCATACTCAATTCTGGCCGCATAACCGTATTTGGAGCAACTCCTGCAAGGAAAAGTGCAATAAAGTGCTGCACATTTTTATTATGATTGTTGAGAGAACTAATTTTAGTTGCCAGTAGTCTACCTTTAAGTTTTTTCACCAACAGTATGAAGTCTTTTTTCCACAATTTTGTTCCTAAGCAAGCAACGTTCACATTTTTCACACCAAGGATATTCATGAAGTTATTCTGCCACAGTGGGCTTTTCCTGTTTGCCTTCTGCATATTGTACTTAGTCGAGTCCTCCGGCGCCACTGCACTTTGAAAGTTGGCCATTCTCTAGAATTGAACTCGTGAACACTTTGAATAAACATAACAAATGAAACAGTTTCATTATAACAGGGCGTACTGTATGTCGCACTTATGCATGTGGAACATTGATCTTAAACCTCATGCTGTTTTTCCTTTTTTAACAGGCTTTACCTGTCACAAGTTTCCTGGGATAAACATGGCCTACATTAAGAATACTCTGGCCTCACTTCTCGCAAGGGACCTGAAATGTCCAGAAGAGCTCAAGTCTGTGGACAGTTGAAGTGTTGTGCACTTGCAGCCCTCAACATTTTTTTTTATTATTATGACGTTTCTAGTCACCTGAAAAGCCCAGGTTGGATGCTTCAGACACAAGTACTGTGTTGTGATTAATAGTTAATTGCAAAAGTGTTGCACTTTGTATTTTAGTACATTTTTACGTAAATTTTTAATATATTTCTACAAAAGATAGTGTTTCTTGACTATTTTATTTCATAGGTATCTCGGGTCATTTTATGCCAAGACTGTTCCATGACTGCACACCATTTCAAGTTTGTTTGATAAAGTAGGCACAGTGAGAAATTTTACAGAAAATTAGGTTTCATACGTACACCGGAAAGTGGAATCTGTGCTATTGTCAGAGTGGTTCTGTTTAAGAAAAACTACATGTTTGTAGTAATGGTTTATTTTGCTATTTCAAAACAGTAAGAATTAAGAGGTAAAAGTTTGCTTAAATTCAGAGTGCAACAACAGTTCTCAGGCAAGGCAGCGATGTGCTTTCTTTCATGTATGCATGAAATCTGATTTCTTCCAAATTCTTTCATTCTAACTTGTTTTGCGGCACTCAAAAATTAAAAAAAATTTCCTCATGCCAGTTTCATTTAAGTCTTCCAGCAGCTAACTAATGGCCACTGTCTATCAGATAAAATTCTTAAGTAGTCAAAGTGAATAAATCGCTTGGTATGTAATGACCTGCCCAGGAACCTAGTAATGATGGCAGAAAACGCAACTGGATCATGCAACAAGCAATACAGCACAATAAACTGCTGCCATGGCACAACTTATGGTAATTACCATGTCGTTTCAGAGGTAGATAACGTTTAGTAAAATGGGAACACACCATTTAGCCAACAAGTAAGAGTCTCAGTGGGCTCATGCAAATTGTGCCATGATTATTAAGTTATTGGCTACCAAATAGAGAAAGCAAGTACATTTTAAATGTTTTTTACTGTAATGCTTCTATATTATTTATTTTCTATTTATTTCAATTTTGAGAAATGTTTTACTTTAGGGCCACGCAAACTTTACATCTCTCAGTATTCAATGTCTTTATTGTATCAAGCTGCTGGCAGTTTGTAGATTGCGTTAGGATTTTTTTGATCTCAATGCACACATGGCTGTACAGTGGTAATGTTTGGCTTCAATAAGCAATTCATCTAGAAAAAAATGCTTTTTGTCCACATCAATTTTGAGCTGTTGATCTCGTGAAGGAGAATTGATTTTGTGTGTTAAGCCAATTCAAAACTGGCCTAATGGTTCTGCTAGCAGCTCTATAATATGTTTTATTACAGGCTATATGTAAAAGTGGTTTTGATCCCTGGGTGACCCAGGTCTGCAATACAGAAGTGCCTGCATTTAAGTTTGCCCCTGTCCTCTAGTATGCAAGCACCACATCAATATGGGATCAATGGTAATGCTATGAGACTCAACGTAGCTCAGCGGTATTTAAAAAAAAGTCTAGTGCAGTTTTCAACACTACTCACCAAACAGAATATTTCAGTGGGCTCTCAAGTGATTTCGATAGTGACGTTCAAACTCCTCCAATAATATTTAAATGGGGTTGCACTATTGACTAACATTGCACGTTAGGCTTGTTGGTATAATGTTGGAGGCAAAAGGCGTAGTGCATCAGATACAGGACACAAGAGGATGAACACAGACAACACACACGTTTGACGCTTAACGTGTGTGTTGTCTGTGTTCTTCCTATTGTGTCCTGTTTCTGATACGTAGCGCCTTTTGCCTCCATCAAGCAATATTGACGTTTAACGCTCATCCAATAATACTTCAATCGGGTTTCAATATTGATGTTCAACAATGCTTCAATAATGTCTCAATGGGGTTTCAATATAGATGTTCAACACTGCTCCAATAATATTTCAATGGGGTTTCAATATTGACATTCAACACAGTTCCAACATTATGTCAATGGGGTTTCAAGATTGGCATTCGACATATTTCAACAATGTCTCAACAGGTTTTCAATATTGACATTCAACACATCTTCAACAGTTCTTCAATGGGCTTTCAATATTGGAATTCAACATGGTTTCAACAATCCATCAATGACTTCTCAAATTGAAACGACCCAATGATGTTACAACAAAATGTTGCGGGACAATTTTCAACACCTGTCAACAATTTCCTCAATAATGTTTCAACAAAACCTCAATGTGCTTTCAATGCTATTTGTTGACATTAACCAATGATTTTTCAACAACTTTTCAACAATTTTTTTGTAAGGGAGAACCAAGGTAATGTTGTCTGCCGTCGCTTGGAGATACTCAGATTATTTTTATATTCCGCTTAATTACATAATTCTTTTCATAATTGATTAATCAACTCTTTTCATGCTATAATTGGATAAAAAGTATGAACAAGAGAATTGTACAGCAGCGTGGAAAACTCCCAGTATAACTTTCTGTTGCTCAATAAGTGATACATAAAAGTGTTTTCCGAGCGTGAACGAAACCCGCGAATACAGCAATATTGCCGCGCGACTGGCCGCTCGAGGCACTTTGCGTGCATTCGTGAGCTTCTTTCATGCTCGGAAAAACACTTCTACGTAGCGCGTATTGAGCAATAACAAGCTGTATCGGGAGTCTTTGATGTTGCTCTACAATTTTCTCATTGACACTTTTAATCTAATTATAATAATTGAGAAGTTGATGAATAAATACGACTAATTATCTAATTAGGCGTAATGTAAAAGATAACCGAGTATCTCCAAGGGACGGCAACAACATTACTATGGTTCTGTCCAGCTACGCGACATTTGCATATTTTGAAATATTTGTGCACCCTGTAAAATACTACTGTTTTCTGTGCAGATGTGTGCCTGATTTTCAAATTGGTCCATCCTGGCTACTGAACTTTTTTTACAATGCGCGTGCGGTGTATATTACACGCTTGCATGTTTTTATACATTTTTTCCATTGTGGGAGTGTATGAGACCGCAAGCTTCTGGGATGGTTATCACCTATTAAAATTATCGAGCTGCTTCATGCACAAGTTTTTTCGTATTGTGTCTATGCAAAAAAAAAGGTCTATGGGATTATTGTGTGGTGGGTGTAACTCTATTTGTGGACAGGCTGTAGCATGCATTGTCAAACACGCTTACATTGGCACATTCTCATATGCAATTTAAGAAAAAAGAAAGTTACCTCTTCTTTTTTAGATCCTGCAAGAGTCACTCAGTCCTCAATGGACGAAAGCCCAATGAATAATATACATAGTCTATGTTAAGTGGAATTGGAATAAAAAAGGCATTTGCTCAGGTTTTCATCAGTAAACTGTGGTAGTGATGCTCTAATTCAAGATAGACGCCTGCCTTCGTCCCGCCTAATAAATTCCCATTTGAAAGAGTTTTTACATAGCTGATGTGCATTCTCATCTTAAGTTCTAGCCATGAACAGCCACTTTGCTCTAGTGCACTGCATATCGGAAGCTTGCGCCGTTTCATTTCTTAATTTATATCGCGGCCACATTGAATTCGCGCAACGATGATTGAACGGTTTTCTGAGTGTGAATGGAAGCAGCGATAAGCATGAAATACATTTTCTGGTGCAGTCAGTATTTTATTCTGATCGAGGGGTAGCACTTGGGCTAACACTTTCATTTTTTATGCTTGGATGAACGGCTAGACCGGACGAAACAAATTGCGCGAGCGAGGGTAACTTCAGTGGGCTGTGAGTGCTGCCCGATTGATCCGTGTTCACGTCATCCACGCCCTGCACATGGAACCTTCATGTTAGCGAAGCCTGGTACACTTATCACTTTAATGTGAAATAACGATTTTTTTTGCGCTTTGAGATTTACTCACTCCACTACGAACGAAAATTTAGCGGAGGCAGAGGAATGCCAAGCCGCCGGCGCCGCTAAGCTGGGACCGCTGGCCGCGGCGCCCTCTATCTGCTCGCAGCAGAGCTACTCGGTGCGCCCGCGCGCGGCCGAACATAATCTGGACGCTCGCTCGCGCGCAGTGTCAACACCTAAATATTCTTCCACCGTGCAAGAGAGGAAGGTGGGAAGAAAGTGCGCCGTCTTCCATCTAGCGCACGGCGCCGGTTGAAGGGGGGGGGGTGTCGCCATTCGATTCCGGCGGCGGCAGCGTATGGTGCGGCTGAGCGCTGCCGTGCGGCAGTAACACCTGAAAGCGGCCTTGGAGAACACCTTTTAATGCGACAGTGTTTAGGGCCCTGTGTCGCAGAAAATCCGGCGACGGCGTCCGCGGCTGAGAAAATCATCCCTAACCACTCCGACCACACAGGCCTTCCGCGTGGCGCAGAGGCGTTGGTGGACAGAATTGAATTTCTCAAAGTAAAATCCTTCAGAAAAATCGTAAAGTGCGACTTAACCACAACCTGCAGAAAATAATAGCGTCGGATTGTAACTTAAATGAACGAGAATACATAATTCTGTTACGAGAAAGCTCAAACCCCTTTTCCAGCATTTCTACCAGACAGCGGCGCGCCCGGGTAGATTACTTGCAAGAACACCATCCAGATGGCGCTCCTCTCCTCGGCAGGTTAGCTAGCCTACAGGTTCCCTACGGCAGGTCAAACTGGGACTTAGCTTGCCTAATGCGTTTTGGACACGCGCGTGCCTCAGGGCAACATCAAACAATTAATAAAATAATAAGAAAAGGTCCTAGGGTCTTCACAGTCGGTTATAAGACGGCTTATATTGCCCCCCTGTAAAAATGTCTTCCCAACAATGTATTTGTGTTTAAAAGTGAAGGCGACTTGAAGGGGATCGGTGTAAGCTTGGTCTTTGTAAGCTGGCTGTCTCACATTATGTGTTGCAGTGAAGCCTACTTATAAAGAAAAATGCGATGCGAACGTGGCCCCATAACGCTATCGCGTTCCACTCTTAAAGACGAAGCTTAAGAGTCCTCCAATTTTTTAACATCTTTTAAGGCTTATTCACACTAAGCCGACACGACACCGATTTTGGTCTGCCGACTGTTGTCGACAGCGTTTTCCTTCCTTTAAGCCGTTGGCCACAGCGTTTTCCGCCCTGTAAAGTGCTGTCGACATCAGTCGGCAGACCAAAATCGGTGTTGTGTCGGCTAGTACGAATCAGCTTTACTGAGCCTAAGTGACCCCGACAAGTTTCAAAAACCGTGAAGGCACGCTGACGTAGCACTGTCGGAGTTCCGGCGGGAAATTAAAAAAAAGTAAAGGGAACTTTGACCTTCATTTTTGTCCAATAACGAACCTATTATTCCATAATTAGCGATCGATTTTTAGAAGAATTATTTATCTGTCCAAACGGGCTTAGTGTATCGCTTTAGCGTCCCTTGAATATTTTCGCACGCTTGCAACACCTTGCAGAGTCGCTACTGAAATGAAAGCCAAGCAGAGCTCAAAGCCAAGAAGCTGCGGCGCCCGACACGAAACCCAATGGTTTGCGCCGGAAAAATTGGCTGAGGTTTAACTCTTGTAAACCAAGTTATCACGAGCGAAAGGTCTGTTTGGCTTGGTTTTGCAAAGACTATGCACACAGTGTTTCATTACTGCACGCTTCCGCGCTTGGTAAGCTTCTCTATAACGCGCTAATGTGGCCTCCTTTTGCTCCGGTGTTTCAGCAGCCAACTTTGCCTTTGCTTGAGATTACGCAGCCTGCCGTCTAGCTATATATACTGGATGATTGGATTCAGCCTGTCGCTTGGGCTGGGTGCGCCAGCCATGGCGAGGCTGAGAGACAAAGCGCCGGCGAAGCACCCGTTAAACCCTCGCCTAGTCACGTGGTACCACAGCGGCGAGACTCTGAGCGAGCGCAGCCTCTCCGCAGCGGGTCACGTGGCGTGATGTCACACCTGCCACACTTGCGTTCCGGCGGCTCAAGGTCATTGCGACGCGATGAATGATCTTGCGAGACATGGCGTAGTATAGCTTTCGCTCTAAAACACGTTTCCGGTTCTTTTGGAACTTCGCCGTGCTTGTGCGCCACATCGCGCCGTGCCAATCGCCTGGAATTAACGCACTAAAATAAACACTTTTCAGCAAAGAAAGTTGCTTACAAAGTTTGATATTGAGCGTAGCGGTTCTTCCTTGGGTAAGTGCAACCTTTCATGTAGAAATATTAAGTAGTTTGCTTACACGAAATCTTAACGGTTCATACAGTACTCATACATGAGAGTTTGAAAGGATCCTAGAGACCCTTGTAAGTTCAACGGAGCCTTCACAAAACCAAAAACTTCGAAGTTTCTGCACCACACTTCTCGCAACGCGCACATCGCTCCTAGACACTCTAATAACCCTGCAAGCAACGGGAACAGTGTGGGATACCACAAATTTGATATTTTGCTACGGCGTCCTCAAAGTATTTATCGCATAAAGCATACCTTCTATGAAACACTTTATTTCTACAAAGGGGCATCTCTCCGCGCCTAATTCTTCTGAAACAACACACTGCTGGAAGCTCCAAAGAGAAATTGAACTCACAATTTCCTGCCACGCGCCTATTTACCACACCCACTTCTAACTTTGTACAGACATTAGCCTCGAAATGCCCAACATCCCCTCGAAGTGTCACCGCGCTAGTTCAAATCGTTCTCTATATTAAGCACGGAGCACTTTAGGAGCTGTCGGCGTGTAATGTGCCATGTCGTCACGTTCAGAAAACACAAGTGCAGAACAGGACTAAAACATGCAAACACCAGCGCAAAACCGGGTAAGTATAAATGAATTAAATTTAGGATAATTTAAAGTGCAGAAATGCTCAGAATAATTAGAAATAATTAACAGAAATTCGTTAAAATCGCTTCTAACACGCCCGGCTGATACCGGCGCAGCGCAAGAGAGGGCGCCACCACGCTACAAGTAGAAGGATTCCGCTCTCCGCGCCGCCGCTCCAGCGTCCAATCGGCGCGCGTCATCTGGCAGGAGAGGAAGAGCGCGCCTATAAAAGCCGTTCCCGTGCCCCGTGCTCCGGGACGCTCTTTCCCGCAATGGACGCCGAGCAGCACGCACGCTTGGAGCGACAGCGGGCCCGTGAAAGACAGCGCCGACGCAGGGCTGATCAAGCGGTGCACGCCCGAGAAGCCGTGTTGCTCGCCAGCACAGGCAAGCTAATCCCAACGTCGTGAAGGCGTAAAACACAAGCTGCTCGCCAGCGTCGACACAAGCGAAACACAGGATAAAACAATATAAACACAAGGGAAACACCGGTGAATCACTGCTCCGTACTTCCCCAGCTTTCACGTTGAGTGGATCTGCATTACCGCCGAGATTTTTTTTTCTGTCGACGTATAGAGCTGTTGTTCCGGAAATCGCATTCACCGCTGTACTTTTAGTGAAAAAAAAAGGCATTGTCGAAAAAAAAATTCTTTCTAGTAAGTACAAAGTGGCATTGTGCAATCCACAACGAATTATTCAATTAAATTACGCATATAAACGCCCCAACGTAAATCTCTCGCTGTAAGAGACACCGTCGCGGGGTCGTTGAAATAATTTTCAGAACATGGGCTTTTTTATGTGCACTTAAAGTACCACCTTCACTAGATTGTGTGCAGAGCCTCAAAAGAAAAATCCGCATTACGACAGAAGCTGCGCAATGTTAAGAAAAGTCTGATGTAGGTATATTTAGCCCAATTCTTCACTGGAGATTTTCTCTAGGCTGCCAGATTTATATCCACCTTTCTGGCCCAATTCATGGCATTGGTGCTGGCTCTACGCAAATTAAGTTCATCAATTACATCAGCCGTGATGGTCACTGATTCCTTACTGCTTCTCGTGACTCTCGTGTACTGTGGACGTTTCAGTGATTGGTACCCGGATATTTCAGAAGTGTGCGTTTTATTTGGGTACCTGGCCATAAAAGACTATTTACAAACGAAATCGCACATTCTCTAGCCAAGGCATCTATAAGCGTCCGGATTCCCCGTATTGTCCTTTGTCTGCTTATGTCACTGCTGCTAGATTTAGTAGGAGTGTCATTATGCAGGTAGCGTCAGGCTTTGCAGTCACTAACTCTGGGAATTACCGACCTCTTCTATACCCTTGACACAGAGATTTTTGCCAAACGTGAAAACTCGGAATGTCCATCACGAGGCGGTACTGTCGTATACCTACGTTAAGCTTCAACCTACACATGTCTGGACTTCTCCCCTCGCCATTATGCTCATTCTGTGGCGAAGCGGAGACAACAGATCATTTCTTGTTGTCTTGTATGCTTTTTTTCTGCAATCAGAAAAAGATTGCTGCAAAGTCCGCTTCGCAATATTGGCCTAGATTTATCTGTGCCTGTAATCCTGTATTTTGAAACCTCTATTGTTGGCGTTCAGCCACAGAAACGTTTTCTTGGCAGTCCAACATTACCTCATTGAATCTAATCGATTACCATGCTAGACTGATTGCCACCCTCTCCCATCCATAGGTTCTTCATTTTTTTCTTCTATTTAATTTATGGTTTTCTTTTGATTGGGGTTTTTACACTACTTTCTGTCGTCGCACAAAATTTGTAATTTCTAACTTCCAGAATTTAGATTGTTTCTTCCTATGTTTTTATCCGCCTAACTTAACCACCCGATTTATGGCCAATCTCCCACTCTGGGTATGCGCGACGAGCACTCAAGCCAGCAACAACAATCATTACGGGGCATATCCAGGAGGTTTTAAACCTCCTTGGGGCTATGTGCCAACCTCAGTGGAAGAAAGAAGAAGCTGACGACGAACTGCGAAACCGAATCCCTAGATAACTATTTATTGTCCTGTCGCCGGTATAAGTTATCAAGAAAAGACTTCTAGAAATTCCGCTTGCCCAACTAGGGTTAATTTCAACATCGTAAATAATGCTAATTTTCGGTGCGTCATTTCTGGGTGTTAGCCACAGGGACGTATTTGATGCCGTTTGTGTATCCATAGAATCAACTAAATGAATAAGCTTCTTAATTTTGTTGCTTGTTTATTTGTTTTAATTGAATAGGTAATACTTGAAAACTTTAAGCAAAAGTTCAGGCACACAATTCTTGGCCAATCCCCCAGTGTGGGTACGAGCCATAGTATGAGGCCATCATTATCACCGAACTGCAAGCGTATTTCCAAGTCGGCACTGCCGTCCTGAATAAGAGTTGCGAGTGCAATGTCGACGCTGCAGACGCCGCTCGACGACGCTGCCCGCGAAGGCTGCACGAGCACTGGAGGCGCATCGTACTCGTCGTCGTGCCGTCATTTCTCACTCCCGTCTTCACGTACCTGTCGCCCGTGAGTATTTCCAGTGCCTCGTCCACAAGTACATGCGCCACTCTTGACACGTGTAGCGTCAAAGGTGTGCCACAGACACGCGTTCTGTTTTACGTGGACTATGAAGGCCGTCCTCGAAAACTAAAGGCTGTTGGCAGACTGGCGATGGGAAGTTGAATGTCCCTTTTGCGCACTGCTTCTCTGATGCACAGCCGTCATACTTGACGTCTTAACGGCCATTTTGCTTCCCCTGTGGAGGCTGCTGGATTGTAGTGATGCAAAACTATCGATAGTGCTATCCATAGTTGAGTCACTATCGAACTATCGATGGTAAAAAAAAACTATCGACAGCGCTATCGATAGTACTATCGATAGTATGAAATTAACCGCGCGAACTCATTGCAGCATTAGCTTGGTTCCCCGAGTGCGTGCTATATGGGTGTGGTGGTTACTATGACAGGTAGTGAAAAGCGGCTGCCCGCGCCCAAGCGCAGCATAAAGAGCTCCTCACGCGAAATCGGCGATATGTCAGGGAAACGAGCGAATATAGGACGCGCATGCGCTTAGTAGTCGTCTGGCGTATCTTCGACACGCGCACTGTGCTGCCTAGTGTCCAAAAGGCAGCTTTCGAACGGTGCTCCCGCGTCTCGCAATATTTTGTCCGTGACTGTACAAGGACTACCGATGGTACTATCGAATGAATGTGTGTGGTTTAGTGGCGCAAGGGCCAGGTATGGCCAAAGAGCGCCATGCCAGTGTTTGTTAGTTCGCAGTGAAGTGATGAATTCTGAGAAGTAGATGTGACGGGGCTGTAAAGGGGCCTAAAAATAATCGCTGTAAAGTGCGTAAAATATACATGTACTAAAATCATGGCAATGACTAATGAGGTGTACTATGCAATGAAGAATGCATTGAGAAAGAATGACACATTTAAAATATTTAAGATGCAGTGATTATTAAGAAGCACTACTGCCTAGACAGAGCCCTTGAACCACAAGGGCCTGGAGGCATGTGCTATAAGAAACTATCACAGCGGCATCCTCTGGAGAGAGGATGCGCTACGAACTAGTTGGGCTAATAACATGCAGGACCACATCGTTCAAGAAATCGACGACTGCTTTGGCATTAAAAATCGGTTCTTCGCCAAGAAACATAATGGGGTGAAGCGGGACATGATACCGGTACGCTTGTGAAAAATATTTCTTCCTTTCTGTTTCGGCTTCCCGGCACTCCACGAGGACATGGAGTCGCTTGGGTCCCTTGCCATCTGCCACCCTCGGGTCGGGGTGGATCGCCAGTACAAGCTGCTTCAGTCGTGGCCTCGAGAAGTCTGAAGGCTCATCGGGCAGGACAGCGAGTATGCGGCATGTTCCCCATCACAGTTTACACAGTGGAGAGAGTTTTCACAAGATTCAGAAGTGTGTTCGTGTGCACTGCATTTCGCACAAGTTTGGCGGCCTCGGCAGTTTTGCGAACTGTGGCCGAATCGCTGGCATTTGAAACATCTGAGGGGATTTGGCACGTATGGTCTAACACGAAGTTTAATGTACCCGGCCTCGATGGAGTCGGGCAGATCACATGATCCAAAAGTGAGCACAAGGTGCTTAGTCTGAATTTCCTTGCCGTCTCGTCTCATCTTAATCCGTTTAACATTGATGACATTCTGCTCACTGAAGCCCTCCAAGAGTTCAGCCTCAGTCAGCTCCATCAAATCTTCGTCTGAAACAACTCCGCGGGTGGTGTTCATAGTACGGTGCTGAGTTACTGTTACTTGGACGTCCCCAAAGGACACTAGATTCGGCAGCTTTTCATATTGTTTGCGATCGTGGAGCTCCAAGAGGAGATCACCGCTTGCCATCCTCGTTGCCTTATAGCCTGGTCCTAGAGCCTGAGTTAGAGATTTCGAAACAAGAAAAGGGGAGATTGTTCGAACTTGTTTTTCTGGTTTTTCTGAGTGGATGACATGAAATCGTGGGAAATCTTGTCTTTGACGTCCAAAGAACTGGAATACATCTTCGGTGCGCCCTCTTTTTTGACGGCGATCAGGGAGTGGTGGAAAAGGGCTAGCCATAAGAATATCCGTGTTTTCGGCAGCAACGCCAGCCACCCACCATGGAGCCCAACAAGGGGACGCTGCAGGTCCTGTGAACACAAGACCTGCAGACGCCAGCTGTACGTCACTACCATAACCAAATATGGAATACCCAAGGTTGGCTACCCACACAAGGTTAACCCTTGCCGCCCAGAAAATCAGAAGTAAAAGGAAGCGAGTAGGAGACAGGAAAGATTGAAAGTCAGAGAGAAAGACGAAGATAGAGGAGGAGGACAGGAAAGGGCGACTGCCGATTTCCCCCGGGTGGGTCAGTCCGAGGGTGCCGTCTACGTGAAGCAGAGGCCAAAGGAGTGTGTTGCCTCCGCCGGGGGGCCGTAAAGGTCCAAGCACCCGGCATCGGCTCAACTCCCAGGATCCCCCTTTCACCGGACACGGCTAAGCCGCGCACGGCTACACGCGGGAGGGTCCAACCCTCGTGTGCTCGGGTACGTGGTGGCGCAACTCACCAAACGCCTGCTTGCGCAGACGCCCCTGCGGGGCCGATGGTACTATCGATAGTACCGACTGCACTATCGATGGTAACACTATCGATAGTTGATATTATCGATAGTATTTTTACACTACCGATAGTTTTGCATCGCTATGCTGGAGGCATTACGTAATCACAAAAAAATAGCGCGAATGTACCAAGAAAGGCTCGCGAAAAGCTTCAACTGCGTCTTGGTGTCTTGCGTGTCCTGTTGTGTCTGGCGGTCCTTCGGGACAAAAGGAGGCCGGCGCCGACTCAGACACGCCAATCTGGAGCCCCTTTCTCGCGGCCGAGAATTGTCACCTGGGACGGAGGGATTGCAGTTGGTCTCCGGGCTATCTCATGCGTCGCTAAACGGCAGCGTCGCCCCTTTGGTGCGGTTCCATGAATTACCAGTGCCACCCGAACCACGATGAGGCCCGGCGCCAATTGCGACGCGCCAAACTGGCGCCCTTTCGAGACAGCCACCGCCCTCCCTGGTTCCGCGAACTGACCGCTATGGAGAGGCGAATCTTGAAAGGGGCCAGAGTCTGGCAATCCTGGGGGAACGACATCAACGTTCGGCTCCCAAGGTGTCAACCGCTGCCTGTGTTCGGGGGCGACCTAGCAAGATTGGAGGCGGAATCCGGCGGGAAACGACGACACATCACGTGCGGGATATGGCTACCTGACCAAAGACTGTCATTGGCTAAAAGAATATCCAGCCCTCGTCGAGTGAAAGAGGGAAACGGAAGTGATAAAACAGGGGACCTGAGTGTTGTGAGAGAGGCTTGAGCATGTAGAGAGACGCTCGACCATGTAGAACGCTCGGAGATGTAAACGCTACTACATGCAAAGATGTTAGCAGTAGACGGCTCCAAGCCTTTCTTGTAAAATACCATGTACAGTGTATATAAAACAGTTTTCTAATCTCCCTGGATATCTCCTCCTCTCGGCACCTGGCACGGCACCATGCATGGAACCCTTCGTGGCCGCTCGGACCGTCGGCTTTCGCAACAGTCCGCTATTTTTCGTGATTATGGAATGCCAACTAAGTCAGCAGTCGGTCCTTATAGACGGTTTCATGCTCGCGATAACAGCAGCGAGAGTGCCGCCCCCCCAAAAAACTTCCGGTCATGTGCCTTATCAGTCTGCTATGTATTAACGCATGGTTGCTTCTTTTCCAGTTACATTTAGCAGCTACGTCAGTGGGCAAAACCAGAAGCCGTGCAGGGCCTATGTTTGTAAGCAGTGAAAAGGTCTATAGGAAATTCCTTGTTTGGGTGTGTCTTGAATGTGCTAGCGTAATGCGTCTTCCTTTTGAAGCATCCGATGTTGGCCATTTACAGCAGCCCTTGTTAAAATGAGGCCGTTAGAGATGCGAATTCACTTGTCCGCTTAAGTCTAACAACGATTTTACGTGGTCTGTTATCACGTGTCACTCCGAATGTAGGTTGACGAACTTGCGCTATCAATGGATATACTACATGCCTCATTGAATTCCTTGTGCTTGATGCGGAACAGTATTATGGCGTCATAAAGCACACAGTCGCGAGTCACGGCTGTTGCCACTAAGATATGCAATGCACAGCTCTACATCTTTTCCCGGACTGTTTTCTTGTAACAGTGAAGCTGTTTAAGCCAGCCGTAATTTGTGGTGCGTAGCCGTGGTAGCCATGGAAACCCGGAGGAGGAGATCAGCCCCCCCCCCCCCTGGTGTTTATTAGGAATAAGGAACATACGCTTAATTCTGCAGCCCACCAGGGAGCACGGCGCACCCACGTAGGATAGAGGGGGATAGGAGGTAAAGAGGAAACAGAAGAGAGATAGTTCAGGGGGCTCGTCCGCACATGGGTAGGCAGCAGAGGCGGCAGGGACCGCCAAGGGCAGGTACGCTCATCGGTATGCCGCTATCCCACTCGTATCCACGAACTCCACAAGGCTGTGTAGTGCGGGGAAATGAGAGCGGGATGAAAACAGCAGGTTGGTGAGCGAGTCAGTAGGAAGTCCTTGCAGTCTATAGACTCGGATGACCTTCGAACGTTCTTGTGCTAGGGCCGGACAGGCGCAGAGGAGGTGTTCGAGTGTCTCGGGGTCGCCGCATCGTCGGCACGAGGGTGAGGCAATGCCTGGCTGCTGTCAATAAAGCCTGGCTGCTGTCAATATGCAGCCAGTCCGGAGTCGCAGCAGGGTGGCCCTGTCTCGCCTGGTGAGGCCAGACTCGGGCAGTCGCTTGGGTCCCTTGCCATCTGCCACCCTCGGGTCGGGGTGGATCGCCAGTACAAGCTGCTTCAGTCGTGGCCTCGAGAAGTCTGAAGCCGCCACTGCTCGAGTGAATGTGGCTCCTGGGTGGTGGGCAGCTTTAGCGAGGGTGTCCGCCTCATCGTTACCAGCTATGCCCACATGGGAGGGCAGCCAGTGAAAGGAGACTGACACTCCGGAGGAGGCGAGCGCCGAGAACTTCGCGGCGAAGGGGGACCCCGTCAGTCCAACTCGATGGCAGTTGGAAAGGGACTGCAGCGCCGGTTTACTGTCGCATAGCACAGCGACCGGCTGTGCAGGTCGGTCCGCAGCCAGGTGAAGCCCCGCCAGTTCCGCAGCTGTCGAACTCGCTGAGAACGGGAGACGGCATTGCCTGCTGATGGCTCTGGCAGGGATGACGCACGCCGCTGCTGGCAGGGATGACGCACGCCCTCCATCCGGCATCACAGATCCGTCGGTGAACACCTCCAGCAGGCCCTCCAGTTGCTCCTGGAGTTTGCAGAGGCAGAGCGGCCACAGGTGTCCGGCGCTTCGTAGTCCCATCGAGGGAGACGTGGACCTCTGGTGGCCGGTAGTGTTGTGGTGGTGAGGCAACCGCCACTGGGGGGTGAGTCACCATTTGTTCGTAGAGAACGCAGAGCCTTCCCATCCGTGAAGATGGTAGGCTGCGAAGCCGTTCTAGGAGGGTCATCAGTTGTCCGGTGTAGCCGGTCCAGGTGTCCCAGCGCTTGCTGGAGCATTCGGAGAGAGAGAGAGGCCACTCGTTGACCTCGGTGAGTGTTGCTGCTACTGGGGAATACTTGGGGAGCCCCAGGATGGCCCTCACGGCATCCCTTTGCAGTCCCTCCAGTTGGCGTTTCCTGGCTGGAGACAGGTTCACCAATAGGAGGGCGTAGAGGAGAGCAGATGTTGCTGCGGCCTGGTTGAGCCGTAGTGCCCACTTCGTGGTGCATCCACGACCATGCTGCTGAAGCTTGCTGATAGCCCCCCGGACTCGGCGCGTCTTGGTCATGGCCGCCTTGGCAGCTGGAATGCAGGTAAGCCGGTGGTCGATGGTGAGTCCCAGGTACGTGACCGCCGGCTTCGATGGTAGTGCTTTGGCACCAACCATCAGCTGCCTGACGTGCAGACGGGCCGAGACCAGCGGGTGTACCAGCAGCAGAGAACCTGAGCCCAGTGCCTCCTAAGTAGGAGACGACCGCATCCAGGAGGAGACAGCGTGCATGCGCGGTAACCACGTGCAAGCTCACGCGGTCTCCTCCTCGCCAGCTCCCTGCCTTCCCGACCTGCCTCTCTTGTCTCCGCGGCGCGCTCAGCCAGGAGAAAAAAAAGCGCCGTCGCATGCCCCCGCGCGAGGGACACGTGTAAATGCAGAGCATAGTGTGGTTCCGTGGTGTTGGTGTTGTTGGTGTGGTGCCGCCGCCGCCTTTGCAACCGACTCGTTGTACAGCGTCACCTCCATGTTGGAGTACAAGATCCGGAGAGCCGACGGCGCCAACTCTCGAGCGCGATCGGCGGTGACGAACCTGCTCTCGAGAAGCGCCACTTCACTTCGTCGTCCTCCAAGGCTCGTCCGTCGCCGATCTTGGTGAGAACGTCCGAGAACCTGCCTGACGACGCGGACGAGCGGGAAGTAGTCGACGTGGTGCCACGCGACGACCGCGGCGGCACCGCCGAAGAGACCGTCGGCGTTGCGGCAGCGCTTGTAGATCTCGCTCGCTCGCACGGGCGAAAGCTCACGCAGGTCGCCGCAGAGAATCACGTCCAGACCGCCGAAGGGTTCGCTGGCCCGCTGGGTGATTTGTCGCAGGCGGCAGTCGTCTCCCTGTGCTCCTCGTACAGGCACACGTACTTGTTGCCGTCCAGAACGTGCACGGCCTCGCTTCGGAACGGGACGTACAGCAAGACTTGCTCGCGCATGTACGAGTCGACGTCGTCGCTGGGGCTGTAGTTGCGGTAGCGTATGACGACGGGTCTCTCGCGCAGGGCGTAGTGGGTGACGTCGGTCGTCTTGGTGGTCGTCTTGGTCTTGCCGGTGGTGTCGACTTCGTCTTCGACGTCTTCGTCCTCTTCGTCGCCGACGACGTCGCTGCCGGTGGTCGTCGTCGTCGTCGTGCGGCGCCGTCGCGCGACGTACTTGCTGACAAAGTCCGCGAGGCACACGTTCTCGAGCTCGGGCTGACACCGCGCCTCGTACTTCTGGATCACGTTGGGCTTCCAGACGTCGGTCGACGAAGCGGGGAGCTTGGCGAGCTCGTCGCACGTCTTGCGCACGCGAACGCGTTCCTCGGGGAAGCACGTCGGGATGTAAACCACGTCGCGACTCTTGCGCGACATCTCCTGCCGCAGCAAGAACCACGCCGCCTCCTGCGCCGACATCTCCACGCCCTTGAGGACGTTGACGTGCAGCTTGCGTGGTTCGGCAGCGCGCCGCCTCGCCGCCTTGTCTTCTGCCGCCGTCGACGAAGACGATGGTACGATATCTTGAACTGGTGCTTCGGCGCTGATGTTGGATTGCGTCGAGGTACTAGTTGAAGGTCTTGCTTCCATCGCTTATCAACTGCGACGGCCGACGAACGCAAGAGAGCGCAGGAGTTGACGAGTGGAGCCCGCGCCAACCCGCTTTATATTCCTAGCGCGCGCGTTAGAGGGAGAGGGGGTGGAGAGAGGGCGCGCTATCACGCCAGCACCTGCTGTTGCTACGGTGCTTGCAGCGCCGGAGCGCGACTCAACTACGAGTAGTAGTAGTAGTAGAGGTTCGGGGTGGGAAAAGATGCATACTTCTGCAGCCCTTATAGGGAGCACGGCTCAGCATCTGAGGGGATGGGAATGGGAGGGGGGGGAAGAAAGAAGGAAATAGTGGGAGAAGGGTGGAAGGGAGAGGGCAGTCGTCCTCGTCTCGGTCAGGGTGTCCCTACAGCCGGTCAGCCAGCATAGTGTCCGCAAGGTAGCCGAGGACCACCTTGAACACTTGGCTGGGATTGCGGGCTGGATGCAGCAGGTCCGTGCTGGTACCAGAAGGTAGGCCCATGCGGCGGAGTTGAGCCACCATGGTGTTGCGGTGTTGGTCGAGTGCGGGGCAGGAACATAAGAGGTGCTCCAGTGTTTCGTCTGCCCCGCACGTAGAGCAGGCTGGGGAGTCTGCTCTTCCCAGGCGGAAGCTTCGGGCGGCTGTCCAGCAGCAGCCAATCCGAAGGCGTAGTAGGAGGGATGTCTCCCTTGTGGTCAGTCCCCTGTCAGGCAGCCGTGTCGGAGGGCTCCGCCTTGCCACGCGTGCGTCGGGGTGGCAGCTCAGCAGCAGTCGTTGCAAGGTGCTCCTGGAGTAGTCCGATGACACGACCGCCTGGCTGGGTGCCGTGTATGTGCCGTGTGCCTCCTTGGCCAAGGCATCTGCCTCTTCATTGCCCGGGATCCCCACGTCAGCAGGTACCCAGTGCAAAGAGACATCAGTACCACGGGCACGGAGGGCGTGAAGCTTCGTCACCAGGAGGGCTGCACTGAAGCCAGCCCTCTCCGGGAGGCACACAGCCTGGAGAGCAGCTCGCGAGTCGCTGGCCACTGCGACCGGTACCCCAGGAGGCTCGGCTGCCAGCAGGTCTGCGGCCAGGTGGAGGCCCGCCATCTCAGCAGCGGTGGAGCTGGCCGAGAAGCGAAGTCGACAGGTCGATGCCCTGCCGAGCGCGGGGGCCACAACTACGACGCTTCGCGCGCTGCACATGTGCTGCAAGCGTGATGCGGGAGAGGAGGAGTGGGGGAGAGGGCGCACCTGGGCTCGAGCTGCTGCGGACGGACGGCGCACGCTATATGTGAGTTAAAGAAATGCTCTGCATTTAAGAAAAGGCCAAAGCTTGCACTAGGCCGGGCAAAATTCAAGACACAGCGAAGCTGGCCGATTGATATCGAGCGGCTAGCCTCCAACGCGTCGGCAGGCAGCAGCGTTCTTGGCACTGTGCCAACCTTTGTTAGCCTGCCTGCGTTTGTGGCATGCCAGGAACGCTGTCGCTCGTAGGCACCGACGCGTCCAGCGCTAGTCACACGAAATGTCGCCAACGCGTTCGGCGTGGGCAAGCGACAGCGTTCTTGGCACTGTACCAAACTTGGTTAGCCTGCCTGCGTTTGTGGTATGCCGGGAGCGCTGTCGCTCGTAGGCGCCCACGCGTTCAGCTCTAGTCATGCGAAATGTAGCGAAAGGCAAGGTACCTCCGAAAATGATCGCTCGAGAATACCTTCCTACATGCGTAGTTAAGCTAAACCAAGTTAATACCTAGCAGTAGCAGCCAGTAACCTTCGCTGTGCCTAAGGATTGCGCGACCGAGAGCAAACTTTGCTGATTTCTCTGTGTGTGTGCGTGTTATAAGGAACGTCGCACGCCAGATGCTCCAGACAGTGTGACGCGGGACTACCACAAACATTAGCACTAACTCAGTATGAAAGGACAATTTCACGTAATTAAACATATGGTGGTACATATATGACACACAACAAGCGTAAGACAAGATACTTCACGAAGCAGCGGAAGCGTTAACTTTAATTTGCTAACTCAAGTAATAGACGTGCCCGCGCAGTTGAATGAAACCCCAAGAAAGCAGTCTGGCGAACTTAAGCAAAATAATTCCAGCGCTTGATATTGCTACGGCGCTAGTGGTGCCACAGCTATAAAGATTGTGGCAATGACTGCGCCTTCATGTGCGCCCTAGATTTAAACTGATTTGCCGTCTAACTTTAAATGTGCCTGTGCGGCAGTCACTGGACACCTCGCTGCGATTGGTTCCTTATTTTGCGTGTGGTACTGATTTCGTCCACCATACCCGTCCTGCCTTCGGACCAAGCATCAGCTGTGGTGCGTGTTCGAGATCTGCGTGCTCAGCTTCTTTTTGCTGGTCAACGAGATTCCGGCCGCCATCAGTGCCCTGCTGCCCGTGTTCCTGGTGCCCATTCTGGGAGCCATGTACACTGAGGAAGTCTGCACCATCTACTTTGGAGTGAGTGGAAACTGCCAGGACCACGTGACGAGAGAAAGCATGTTGATATGCCTGGGCGCGCATGTGATTCGGTGACGTGGTAATTCTGCTAGGTGGCGGAATCGGTTGCATCAGCGGAAATAGGATCCCTGTGAGCGCGAAGCGCCACGGCGCATACATTCTGACAGCTAAGAGAATAGCTGTTTGAGTCATGATCAAGACGCGTTTTACGGCATATGGTTACTCAATACGTAGTTCCAGTCGTTGCAGACTGTGCGTGTCACTTTAATTTAAGAATGCATGTGTCCAAATCAGGCGCCGGCAATATTTATTTTTCGCACGAACTGTTCCTCAATGTTTGGGCGCCTTTGCATTTGTTGTTGTACACCGAATGACCTTGCTGCTTAAGAAAAAAATGAAATACGAAATTACACCGCCCATGCAATTCGTACAGATGGTAAACCAGCGAAGCTGAATTTCCGAGAGACTATGTAGTAAGGACTAGCTTCACTTTATTGCGCACAGTGAGAGGGAAGGTACTCTATTTTAGCGCAAATTAATGCTTTCCTTTATTCAGTTCCAACAAACTGTTGCGAAGCGAGAAACAACGGTGTTTACTAAACAGGCTTCAGGGCGAGCCTCAGACGAGCAAAAAACGTTCTCTTTCTCGTCTTCTCCGCCCACACTCCTTTCTTTTCCACTCATGCGGCTACCTTGACTGTAATATTTCTCCCCTCCTAGACGAAGCCCGCCGGACAAATGAAACAATGAAACAAATGAGAGTTCTCGGAGTGACGGGCTTGAGACGAGCGACGTGCACAACCTCAGTCTTGGCGGAGCGCCGTCCTGTTGCGGTGAGAGGCGCCAGTCGATAATTTACTTCACTGAGCTGGTCAAGGATAACGTACGGGCCAGTATATTTGGCGAAAAGTTTCGGGCATAGGCCACGTTTGTGCACCGGGCACCATAGCCAGACTAGATCCCCTGTAGAATTGGTGAGATCCCGATGGCGCTTGTCGTACCGTGCTTTCGATGGGTCTTGCGAAGCCAGAGTACGTATGCGGGCCAATCGTGGAGCTTCTTCAGCAAGACACAGTCTCGGCGATTGTAAGATCGTCGTGGGTGGAGAAAGAAAATTTGGTAGCCAGTGTGTGACGCGGCGGACGAGCGTAGAGCAGGAAAAACGGACTGTAGTCAGTAGTCTCGTGCTTCGCAGTGTTAAAGGCGTATGTAATGAAGTGCAAAATGTCGTCTCAGTGTTTATGGTCCGCTGCGACGTACATGGACAACATGTGTGCGGTTTTTACGCTCCGTCAGCCCATTTGATTGGGGGTGATACGGTGTCGAGTGGCGAAAGCTGGAAGCGCACAATCGAAGAAGCTCTTCTACGACATCTGCAGCAAACTGGCAGCCGCGGTCGCTGATGATGACTCGAGGAATACCGTGACGGAGTGTCACGGAGCGGCATATTTTCGAATGGTTTGGACGCTGATTAACGACACGCCGAATTACGAGCGTCAAAAACGTTGGCTCCTGAGTGTGCAGCGTATAATTTATTCGACATCGACACGCCGAATTACGGGCGTCAAAAGCGTCGTGGCCGCTCGGGCTGCCATCTCGATTCCAGACGCGACACGCCGATTACGGACCCAGAAGTGTGCGTGTACGCCTGCGTGGTATGCCGGGTTCCACCTTGGCCCTTGACATTGGGAGAGAGGAGAATCTGTGGTTCTTCGTCCATGGTGAGAGGGACGCGGCCAAGATTGTTGGGAGCAAAGAGCCCTGAATTCGGAGAACTCTACATAGCGGCAGTTTCCCTACATAGGGAACTAGGGAAAGGAGAGGCTATTAAAGCGCAGGTTTTGGGCCCTGCTGATTAGTCTAGAAGCTGAACCTATGCGCTGCTGAGAAGCCGTTGGGGGGCTAGTGCCGTCCAGTATCGCCTGGGCCGCCTGACCACGCCGGAACTCCGAGGAACTTGTTGACGCACGAGACGTCAAACCAGCGTCTGCAACGAAGCTCACGGTAGTTCGCCTCAAGTTAGCTCAACCTGCTTGAGAGAAGACGTCCAATCTAGACTCTCGGGAAACCCAGCTCAGCAATTCGCATCCACCTCGACAAGATCGGAACGCCAGCATTCTTCGGGAAAGCTTTGTGCACCGACTTCACGGTTTATGGACTTGCTGCTGCTGCGCGGCCATGCGTATGACACCATTTGTTTTCTTTTGAACTTTGATTGCTTTTGAACTTTGTTTTAGTGAAAACTGTTAAGTGTATTCTTGTGTATTTGATCCTCGCACTGTTTCATTTCTATATCTACTGCTAATCGCTCGTATTTATTTGTCCTTATCATTGTGTATATTAAGCTCAGGTGTGTTAGTCTGTCTTGCGTCTTTTTTTATTGTATTTTATTAATCTGTGTGTATTTATCAGCCGATAAATATCTTGCTTTTTGTTTACTCCCGACTCTGACTCTTTTCACTGTGCTCGCTTGCGTAAGGAACGACCAACCAGCTTGTCTACCCCGTCGATCGACTTCGCGCCGACGACAAATCAGGACAGCTGTGACACGGAGAATGATCGAATGCAGCAGAAAAAAGAAAACTTGGCTGGCGGTGGCAGATGGCAAAGCAGACGTCTCGCAGTACCGGGTCAGATGGTCGGCACATACGATGATCCAACGGTTGCCTTTCGATGAACGGGGAATGGGACCCATGTGATCAATTCTAACTTGCTCAAAAGGAGAGCGCGGAGGCGTCAGTGGTTGCAGGAGGCCGGCTGGCGTCGTAGTTAGGGGTTTGTGGGCCTGACACTGAGCGCAAGTGGCTACATACATTTCTGTCAACCGATGCATTCGGGCCCAGTAAAACCGTTCTTGGGCACGACGCAATGTACGCGCTGCTCCTAGATGTCTGGAGGTAAGATCGTCGTGCATGGCCAGCAGAATATAGGAGCGTAGCTTCTCCGGAACTACAAGAAGGAAGTGGGCACCAGTGGTTGCGAAATTCCTCTTGTAGAGGAGGCCATCACGAACACAATATCCTCGGCTTGCTGTGGAGTCATGCGCAGCGTTTAAAAGTGGCTCTAAGCTGAAGTCTTCTCGCTGCTTCTTCTGAAAGGTATCTTTATCAGGAAATGCGGGTGCCAAAGAAGCAATCAAATTGTCAAATTTATCTGCAGTACAAAGTGTCAAGTTTAGCGGGCTTCGCGAAAGTCAGTCAGCAACCACACTTGTAGGAAACTGAAGTTGTACTCCGGGAGACGTAGATCCCAGCGCGCGAGTCGACCAGAGGGATCACGAAGGTTGACAAGCCAGCAAAACGAATGATGAACTGTGACGATTGCGAATGGGCGTCCATGCACGTACGAGCAGAAACGTCGCACAGCAAAATGAACGCTAGGCATTCTTGCTGCATAACGGTGTAATTGCGTTACGGCTTACTTAACGCGCGACTCACATAAGCAATGGCGTGCTCTTTCCGGTCGCATCGCTGAACGAGGGCTGCACCGACCCCCGCACCACTCGCATCGGTGTGTATCTCTGTTGGCGCGGCTGGGTCGAAATGCCGAAGGATGTCGTCAGTAAGAACAAATGTCGTCAGTAAGAACTTCAGTTGACGAAAAGAAGCGTCGCATTCGTGAGTCCACTCAAAAACGGCGTCCTTATGCAGAAGACAGGTCAGGGGATAGGCGACATCAGCAAAAGCAGGTATAAATCGGCGGAAATAAGAGTAGAGGCCTAGGAAACAACGAAGCTGTTTAACAGACCGAGGAGGCTTAAACGCTTCAACAGCTTCTGTCTTTTGTGGTTCAGGCCTGATACCATCCTTGCCTACAAGATAGCCAAGCACCAATGTCTGCCGCTCACCGAAGTGACATTTCTTAGAATTGAGTACTAGGCCGGCATGTTCGATGCAGTCTAAGACCACTTCCAGGCGCCTGTTGTGCTCCCGAAAGTGTTTCCAAAGGTAACAACATCCTCTATGTAACAAAGGCAAATATTCCATCTGGGGCCTCGAAGAATGGTGTCCAAAAATCTTTCGAAAGTCGCGGGTGCGTTGCAGAGCCCAAACAGCATGACGTTGAACTCAAAAAGGCCGTCCGGGATTATAAAGACCGCTTTTTCTTTGTCCGCCGGGTGCATTGGGATTTGCCATTACCCCGATCGCAAATCTACAGAAGAAAAGTAGGATGCCAAATAAAGGCAATCCAAAGCGACATATATCCTTGGAAGAGGGTAAACGTCTTGGTAATGGAATTGAGACGGCGGTAAGCCACACAAAATCTCCAAGTACCGTCTTTGTTTTTCGCAAGTATAACTGGAGCAGCCCACGGACTGGATGATTCCTGAATTACTCCTTGTGCAGCATTTCGTGAACTTGTACGCCAATAACCTTGCGATCTGACGGTGATACTCGATAGGGTTTCTGTCGAACAGGCTGCGCCGACCCCGTGTCAATTCTGTGCTTCGTTCGAGACGCAGGAATGGACGGCGCGTTAACACCCTGGGCAAAGTCGAAGATGTTTAAATGCTTAGTCAGAACGTTCAGTAATGTACGGAGCTCGTTCATGCTGATTGACTTGCTGATCATCGGCAGAATCTTTGAGTCTTCTGAGCTAACGTCAAATCGTTTATGCGGAGCATTTGCGAGCACGGTGACTGGCGTCGATCTGTACTCTTTGAATGAAGCAAGCTTCATGCCAGCAGGTACCATTGCGTTTTCGCCTGAAGGGTTGACAATCCATAATTTAGAGTGTTGCTGAGCAGCAGACACAAGACAATGTGGTAGGAAAATACTCTTCTTCATGCACGGTATATACGCAGGCTCTACTGTGGCGTCGAAGGCCTGATGATTGGTAGTAGCGCAGCCCACCAGCACACACGCAGCTGACAAAGCAAGTACGAGAGTGTCCTCACAGGCATGAAATGCGCTGTCCTCGCTAGGAGCATATCCTGCATGAGCTCGTAAGAAATGTCACCACTCACAAACATCTCCCCTGTTTGACAATCCACGGTGGCACCGCACACCTGTAGAAAATCAATACCTAATATAACATCATGTGAGGAACGGGGAGAATTGTAAACTCAGTCGTGAAACTTGACCACTCAGTGACACTTGTGCAGTGCAAAAACCAACAGGCCGCAACGAATCCCCGCCTACGCCACAAAATGTTGTACCTTGGTTCCATTCAAATACCACTTTGCGTCCTAATAACCATTGGAAAGCGAGACTCATCACAGAAACAACAGAACCAGTGTCCACTAACGCCAATGTAGGCACACCGTCAACGAGGACTTCCACTTGGTTCTTCAACATAAACACAGGCGGAGGCATATCTTTCAGCAGCGTATCTCCAGCAACCTCACCTCCACTGGCTGCGCTCTCTAGTTTTCCGACGGTGGTGACCTTGAACGACGCCGTGGTGAAGGAGACCGGTGCAATCGAGGAACAGGAGGCGGCCTCACGCTACGGTCGGAGGCAAGTGAGCGTTTCCAGAAGTTTCCTTGCCAAAAGTTGCTGCTAGAAGGCGATTGCGCCATAGAAGGCTATTGGGTGTTGGGAGCTGGGGCAGCAAGTTGATCTTACCCAGGCCTTTGGCGATGAGGACAAAAACAGGATATGTGACGAAGAACGCCGCAGATGTAGCATGTTGGAAGTAGACCGCTTCTGCGTAGTCTTCAGAACTGTCAGCACGCCTAGGACGAATGACTGGGTCGTAACGCGGAGCATTTCCAGTGGTCGGGCGTCCAGAGGAACGGGCGTAACGACAGCGAGGTTCAAATCGGGTATCCGAAGAGTAGTGGCCTCTCGATGCCGGTGCGTGTCGGCACTCTGATAAATCCGCGACGTTGACCGACGGCTGCTGTGCATTCAAAGGTGGAGAAGTAGCCGGGGCTTGCGAAAAGAAGCATTACAGACATCAGGCAGGTGACGTGCCGTCTCGTCGTCCCTGTCCAGCTCTTAGCGGACGATCTGTGTTATGGTCGACGCCAGGTCAAATGAACAGCTCATATCAATAGTGGTAACATTGGCCAATCGGCCAAACTTTGGCGTCATTCGGCGCATCTTCAGAGCCTCGAACATGACATCAGACACTGAAGTGAGACTGTCCTTGCCGATAAAGAAATTATACACGTCCTTTGTTATGCCCTTGAGCAGGTGCCCGACCTTGTCTTCCTCGGACATTCTTGTGTTAGCTTGCTTGCACAATTTCAATATCTCAATGTAGGTTGTGCAAGTCTCACCTGGTTGCTGTGCTCTCTGTGCCAGGGCGTGCTCTGCGCGTTTCTTTTTTGCGTCCGAGTCACCGAAGCAATCCTTTATCTCTTCTACTCTTCTACATCTTCACCTGCTTTCCCGGCGAAAACCCGAGGTTCTCGGTAGTAGCGCCACGTACCAGCAGGCATCGATCCCGGAGCAGCATGCATCGCTCCCTGAGCGTCTCCTTCGTTGGACATTTAACAGGCAAAGGTGGTAGCCCGGCGAGGCGACGACCTCGACGAAGAATAAATGACTCCGGGTCCGTGGTGACTTCAAGTACCCCGCACCTCCACCAAAACTGTTACGACGCAAGAAAAACAGGGTTTAATTAACAGGCTTCAGGACGAGCCTCAGACGGGCAAAAACGCTCTCTTTCTCGTCTTTTCCGCTCACACTCCTTTCTCTTCCACTCTATGCGGCTACCTTGACTGTAATAATATTTAAAGAAGTTTGGATCCACGCTTAACCTTCGCCTTTAAGAGTGGAACGCGTGAGCATTCAAAGGTCTCTGACTGCTTCTCACGCTTCGCAGCAACTGCAGCTTATGTAACCGTAATGTTTACCGGAAAAGGCTGGCGGAGACGCTATGCATGAAGGCGAGCTTGCTGACGGGTAGAAACCCGCCTCATGCGCGGGCCGATCTTGTGTTATTGTTTTTTTGCACTTTTAATATTTCAGTCTGAGAAGGTTTAACATAAAAGGCATGCGCTGTCGGTGTTTTGATACATCCCATTTGTTTGTGGGCTGTCATTCTCAAAATGCCGGAAAATAACTTTGTGAAGAATGTAAGACAAGGTATCAGCAACATTAGTGATATAACTTTACTGCCGTATAGAACCTATACGGCAACTTTCGCTCACGGGACGCCAACGCCGGCTACGGCGCCGCCACCGGATTTTCTGCGACGCGGGGTCCTTAATTCCATCGCGTGAAAATGTGGCAAATGGCGTTTTTCTGCGTTTCCAAGAGCATTTATGGAACAAGCGGACACTACTTGCGTGGTTAATCGCAATGGCCAGGGAGCTAGCTAGTTAAAAAGATTAGCTAATTACTTTTTCAATCAATAACTTTAGGGCTCGTATTGCAATGTCAAAATATAAGCCTGGCCGCTGGTGAAGTTATGTTTGCTTAACAGAAATTTGATGTATAAGCACTATTGTCCAGGCATCCTCCCATATATAGTGTGCCTTGAAAGACATGGATGTTCTTGCTAACATTCTTTTTCAAACGCGTGAAGAAGCAGTTTGGAATTGTAAAGTTTAAATTCAGTGCATTTTTTTATCAGATTTCGGTGAGGGATATTCCCAAAGTGGCGCTAGTCTTAGGATTTTCGCAGACATTACCACTAGCGGTTTCAATTATGCAGTTGCAGCGCGTGTCCTGAAGTGAAAAGTAAAAAAAAAAGTTAATTAGTGAGTTTTTTCATTGCATCCACCAGGCAATTGCGATTTTTGGAAGTAACTTGCCCCCCTTCAGGCGATTCGGCCTGAACTGGCCGAATTGCGTTATATACTACTTGTAATTAACAACGACAACAACAACAAAAAGTATAACCCTCGACAGACCCGTAAACGACACATGCACCTATTCGCTTTCCAAAGCGGTTGCTATCACCTACCGGCATGTTACTAACGCGAACATTTTTTTTAAAGTGCTGAGCAAGCACTTTAGGGTCCCGGCTGTCGGCGTCTAATGTGTCACGTCGTCACACTCAGAAAACACAAGCGCAAAATAGTGCCAAAACATGCCAATACCAGCGCAAAACTGGATAAAATTAAACTAGATTCAGAATAAGATAAAATACAGGAGTACTCATGAATTAATCGAAATAATTAACGGAAATTCGTTAAAATCGCTTCTAACACACCCGACTGATACCGGCGCAGCTCAAGAGAGGGCGCCCCCACCTTCTAACCACGTAAGGCTCCTCTATTTTTCAAAGGTAGCGACAACTACACGCGCGCCCTCTCGAGGGGTCCGAGGAGCAGCGCTAGCAGACGATGCGCCGCTCGCTCACGTGTATTCCGCGGACGCCTGAAACCACACTCAGTGCGCGCTTGAAGTGGTTAATTATGAACATTTGTGGCCTACTCTGCTCAGGAAACTTCAAAAGACGGGGACAATGACTTGAATGAGCTCCGGAGCATGTTAAACGTTGAAATAAAACGCATGCGTTTCCGAAGCAGCTCATTCTTCTGAAGAGCTTTCCACAGCAGCGGTTATACAGGGCTTTTTTATTTCATTCGTTGTTTGCAGGTTCTGAAATTCAGCGTAACTTGATGTAGAGATTACATTTGGGACAGCTGATAGTGCTTGCTTCCTAGTTCGCAAAAAGAGGCAGGTTGTGAGCTTTCTGTAACTTTCGGAAATGTCACTGCGCACCGAGCGCTCTAATAGTGCGCACTGCATGTTATGCGCTATTATCGGTTTTATTGCGTTTGTCAGTGTCCGGCCGTATTCCGCCGGTTACACGGCCTTTCTAACCTAAGATTGTTTTGTTTTTAAAGTACTCTAATAGCTTTACTTAGAAGAAAGTTCCACTGCATCTGTGGATTATCAGCAACCTGAGCACCCTCCAAGAACTAGGAAATCTAGCATGCCTACTAGTGTCTATGAGGGGCCGATATTGATTTCTGTCTGTTTTTAAAGAAATGCATTTCTTCCAAGCCTTCGCCATTTCACTACCCCGACCACCTCCATACCCATGTACCTTTTCAAGCCCCGCAAATATAAAGGTATGTTTGCAATGTTAGCCGATGCACTTGGAAATAAATTTGGGGTATCTCTACACCTATAGGCTCTAAAACCAGACTACAGCCAGAGAAGCTGAGTTAGGTGGTTTTTGTAGAGATGAAGGAGAATGAAGGAACACATATTCAAAAATTTGCTTTTATTGCGCGAATGCAGAACAAACTTTTTTCTTTGAAAGGCACGCACTGATTTGAAGCATGTCCTATAGTAGGATACAATTAAAGAACAGCAGTTAGAAAATAGCGTCATTGTCCACAGCGTCCTGTAGCACTCCACGGACCAACACAAGAATAAAAACGGCTCGTTGACGTTCGGCTATATCAAAGAAGCTCAATGCATAAAAATTCTTAAGCGTATAATTTCTTATGGCCGCTAGAGCAGTGAAGCATGGCATGGAACCAAAGTGCACGCAAGAGTAAAAACCACAGAAAGTTCCTTCTTCCTTCTGCTGATATTGTTGTTACCGCGAGGAATGGAAAAGAACCTTTTTCCGTCCTCCGCGTGGTTGCGGCAACCGAAGGCACAGGAGCCCGGCATACTAGCCCGTCACGCTGCAAACGTTGATTTCAAACACATAATTCTTGCTTCCGCTCAAGCATCAGGTACATAGGCACTTCTAGTTTACTACAACAATGCAACAGACGCGCGTGCAGTGCTTTCTGTTCCCCAAAATCGTCCAAGTGCACGCTTGAAAACAAAGAACACGCGTACATTCCGCCGGCACAGCGACCACTGCTGGACCCTTTGGGCGGGGCGCGAAGGCGAAAAGGTCACGTGTCGCCAAACAGCCTATCGCAGGGCGCGGTGGCTGGATCAAAACCTGTCGCTACCTCTGACAAATAGAGGAGCCTTACACGGGCCACGGCCGGGCTCGACTGGCGCGCGCGCTCGCTTCTTACGGCCTTCTCACCCGTCGGGGAAACAATGGGAGAGTTCCTCAGCACGTTTCGCCACCCGTCGGCGGTAGGGGCGCTGCGACCCTGACCCTGCTCTGCGTACATGCGCTTGCCTTCGCGCTCGCACGATCGTTTTCCCGCGCATTTTATTCGGTGCTCTGTCAGTGTCGTTCAGTATGAAGTAATTTGTGGGCTCCGCGCCCAGAAGGACACTAATAAAGTTCTTCATCCATCCATCCATCCATCCTGAAGACGGTCGTACAATGCCTTTAGTACGCGCGGCCACAGCCAAGACTTGGCGCCGTTCATTGCAGATCGGTATATAACTGCTGTGTGATGGTGTATTGCTGTCTTCCGTATTGCAAGTCGCGTTCCGGGAAAACACCCGGTGTTTCTTTTCACCAGTTCTCAAGCAATGAGTTTCAAGCCGGAGTTTCTAGCGCTTTTGGACAAGATATTTGGACAAGATAGCATCAACTAATAAAGGGGAATTATAAGATGGACATAACAAAGATCATAGCCTTCTCCTCCGGATGCGCTACTCGGCAAATACATAATTTCACTATAACTCCTTTTTCCTCACGCAGCAACTCTTTTAAGTATTCTTTTTTTACAACTCTTTTAAGTATTCTTTTTTAGTAGTGGACTGGAACCAGCTAAAAAAATGACGTCGTCTCTGCGCCAACATTAACTTCTTTTTTATCATGTTTACAGTGACATTATTTTGTTTGTGCCATGTTTGCAATGACAAGTGTTTTACTTCTTTAGAGTAACGTTGCGTGTGCCCAACCTGTACGCTTTGTATTTATTCAAAGAACAATTTTCTTTATTACCGTGTGTATTTTCTGTACATAACAATGTATTCGTTATGCTTGTACCACCCTGCTAAAATCACCGCATGGTGATTGCAGTATTTATAAAATAAAAATAAATAAATAATAGCGTTTTTTTTTCGATAAAGGCTCCGAACACCTGCCACGCAGGAATGAACTAGAAGTACTCGAAAGAGCAGTGCAGCCCTACTTACAACGCGCTCTCATCTTGAGCTGCCCTGAAGGTGTTGACGACAGTCATGCGATACGATCCGCAAATCTAATTACCGAGAAGTTTCTGAGAATACTCCTTGTAAATCAGTCAAACCAACTGACTGAAGAAAACAACAAGCCTTCGGCCTATATGTACACAAGCCGCCAAGGAAACCCTTCATATTGTAATTGTGGATAAGACACATTTGTGAGCTACTGTGCCCGCAAGAGTTTTCGCCTGAAAGTATGGCAACCATTGTAAGTGCCATACGAGCAATACATATTTATTTTCTTTCCTCAAAATGCATTTGATGGCGGAGAGCTGTTCTCCCGGCGCATGAATTTAAAGAAGCTTGATGTATTAATACAGTTACACTGCATCCATTTATAAGAAGCCTAGATGAACCATTTACGAGTCCTCTACAATTAGGCGACTTGTTCTTGAATGTACGGTGAGGTAAGAAGCGCGCCTGACCCAATCTTCCAGCGTTGCGCGCCTGCACAGATCGGCTGGGAGCAGCTGAGCAAGAGGGTGGGGTCGCAGCGCCCCCCTCCAAGCAGCGGCGATAGGCATGAACTAGCCCCGATGCGAAGGCCGTAAGAAGCGAGCGCGCGCGCCAGTTGAGCCCGGCCGTGCACGGGCCCGGCTGACACCGGCGTAGCGCAGGAGAGGGCGCCACCACCCCATAAGTGGAAGGATTCCGCTAGCCGCGCCGCCGCTCCAGCGTCCAATCAACGCTTCGACATCTGGCAGGAGAGGAGGAGCGTGCCTATAAAAGCCGTTCTCGCGCAGTCGCGCTCCGGGGCGCTCTTTCCCGCCATAGACGCCGAGCAGGCAGCACGCTTGGAGCGACAGCCGGCGCTCGCCCGTGAAAGACAGCGCCGACGCAGGGCTGATCAAGCGGTGCGCGCCCGAAAAGCTGAAGTTGCTTGCTAAGGCAGGCAAGCTAATCGAAACATCGTTAAAAGCATAGCTAAACACAAGAGAAACACCGGCGAATCATTGTTCCGCACTTCCCCAGGTTTTACATTGAGTGGATCTGCATTACCGCCGAGTTTACCATTCCATTAGCGCCGAGCGACGCCACGATAAATTTAGTTGTCACGTTTCATACTCAAGAATAATCTCGGTGGATAGTGGACCAAAGACCATTATCAGCCAACCCGTAAATTTCAGTGCGGGGCAGAAAGTTCCAATCGGCCCATCAACGCAAGCCAGGGAGCATCTAGTTATATACAACAGCTCTTCTCATGCATGAAGTGAAGGCGTCAAAAAAATTCACACCAATTAAGGTATAGTTTTTTGTTTAAGTAGTAAGTACCACTGTTACGTGCTAAAAACAGTATCTTAAGAGCAGAAATTTGGGCCACTTGGTACAGATACATGATATAAATAAACAGCGCAACTTTTGTGCGGACCGTGAGCAAGAAAGACACAAACACACATCAGCGCTTGTCTGTGTCTTCCTTGCCCACGGTCTGTGTAAAAGCTGTGGTTTGTTTATTTCTACCATAAAAGCAATATTTCCTCGTACGTGGACGAAGTTATCTGCTAAAATTCTCCACTTCACATAAACACTGAGATTTTCAGAGTCATATCGCGTTATTCGGAATTCAGTTAATGGGGTTTTAGTCGTCTGTGATTACGCAACAGTCTAAATCAACTTAACCTAATTTTTTTAGAACGCTCACACCAAAAATACGGCGCAATCACATCCGTGCAATTCGTCAGGCGTCTGGCTTCCTATCAGGATTTTACATTATCTTCTCCATGTGAATTTCGAAAATAAATATGGTTGAATCGACCTGCATCATAATGGGGCAAGAGGTCACACGTGAATATGGAGAAAGTCATCAACATATTTGATTCCTAAAAACCACATTTATAAAATGCACGAATTGTTCTAGCGCTAGCGGATTCCTTTGTGCAAAGGGTCCGCGATCACTCGCCCAATTACGGACGGCAGCACAGCCAGGAGTCTGCTTGCGGTGACGTCAGTGGTCCGCCGATCAATTCATTCCGCAGAATCAGAGCTGACACATAATTAAGCTTAAATGTTAATGAAAGCAAGCGGTTGGTCTCGATCAGTTAGTGTGGGAAATATACGCGTACGTTTGACGGGACGAGTTGATTATATATACATACTATAGCGTCGTTGGGCCTAGCCACTGTACGTATTCTGTGTTTCGGTGGCGTCCCTGTTTCCTTCAGCTGCAGGGTGCAAATCACGAGCTTTTACAATGAAGGAATAACTGCTGAAGCGTTGCTCACCTTGCTCCACTCTCGCTTTCTCGCAGCCCTCTCTCAGCTGTATTTCGTCGCTGGCACGACCATCGCCGCCGCGTGCCTCATAATCAGAACTGGTTTTGGCACGTAAAACCCCAGAAAGAAGAACACCATCGCCGCAGCCAAGGCTGAGTCGACGCTGGCGAGGCGCCTGGCGCTGCACCTGCTGGCCAGGCTAATGAGGTGCCAGGCGATCTTTCCACAGAACTAGTCAGAGATTCTACTGATTTACCTAGTACAGATATTGAGCCGCCTTTCTCCATATTGTAGCGGAATGCTGAGAACAAACCTTTGTGGAGTTTAGGTCGTATGTATCGCGCAATTATGTCCACATAGCCGATACGCGATGGCTAATCAAGGAGCTGAAGCTGATTTTACCGCATCACAGGAAATTTGTTTACAATTGCGATAGCAATTATATGAACACTCCAGGTGCATTTCCGCCGTCGTCGTCGCGGTGATGTCCCACATAAAGTCCAAGTGCGATACCACCGTGGCGGCGCGCCGTATGCTGTAGGTGCGAGTGAAAACGTACAAGGGTGAGCCGAGGATGGTGGCTTGATCTCGCGCGCGCAAGCACGGAAGGTGGAGAGGAAGCGCCGTCTTACTAAGTTGTTCTTCATGACAAAAGGAGAGGTTGGTGCTATCTTCTGCAGCCCCTGAGGAAGCACGGCTCTTCCAACACGCGCAAGGCACTGGCGGGGGCCGGGCTTCAACTCTGGCGGCGACTGCACATGGCGCGGCTGTGCGCGGTCGCACAGCCCCTACCTTGAAAGCGATTTACGATGAATACAGAGTCTAGGTGGTCCGAGGGCTGATAGCCTCGTGTGCGCTGTGTTCTCGCCGCTTTGTTCGCGTTAAAGCGAGAGGCAGCGGGAAGTTAATTCGCTTGCTGCTACTACGGCTCTTCGTCACGCCAGCGTCTTGACAGCGAGTGTCTGCGCTCATAGAGTGAGATTTCTTTATGCTTGCCTGTGGGCGCGTGACACCTGGGCTGTCCTTTTAGTTAGTAAGCGAATGTTTACTAATTTATAAAGCTACTATCGTTACTTCGTATAGATGACTACTAATTGGCTATCTCAATCGATGCTTCGCCTTTCGTGCGAAACTGGATTTTCTATTTATTTACTTATTACATACTGCAGACTCAAGGCCCAAGCAGGGCAAGCATAAAAATACAAAAACACAATAACAAAAACTATTACTAACCCGTTAGAAAATAACCAAGCGACATGTTTGTAAAGAATTCAAGGGTGACTGGTAAAGCCACTCTTCCATTTTAATGAGGTTCTTCGTCCTCCTCTTCTTCGCATCCGGTACTCGCACTACGTCATCGTCTTGACGACGCTCCACATTCCCGGGGCCTCTGACTTTATTCCTCCTGCGGTGGTAGACGGCATGATGCTCCCAACGGGGCTAGCTTCGATTGTCTTCGCCGGGGTCTTGTAGTACACCGACTTTAGGATTCCTTGCATGGTTGCCGTCATGGTGACCACGCATGAAGCACGAAATTGGCACTTGGGACCACTGAGTCCTTTCTTGTCGAGCATGAAACTTCGAGGTTCTATCGCAAGGTTCTGTCGAAGTTTCTCTTCATTCCAAATTTATATTACATTTGCTGTTCGGCTGTCCTGGGGGTCTCTAGATGAGTAACGCTGCCGGTGATTCCTAACTGATGATCTGCAGGAAGCCAAGGACTTGTTCCATTTGCAGAAAAGTGCCGACTGCAGCTCAACCCCATCCGTGTAGGTGTTATTGTGGTGAGTCACTGCAGCCTCCAAGGCAGATCTGTACCAACCAGGGAAGGTAGGGTATAAATCCAAGTACTTCTTGAGGTCGCGAATTAACCTTCCTGCGAGTGCGTTGCCTTCCGAGAGGTACGGTGTCGAAAATCTTAGTGATGCCTCTCTGTACTGCCTATTCTCTGAGTTTTTCCCTATGAAAGCAGGTCCCTTATCGGAGACCAGTACTTTAGTTGCGTTGAAGATGACTCTTTTTATTAGGGCAATTACAGAGTTGGGATTCGCTTTACCACAATTAGCTGCTGCCATTCTTGTACATTCGTCAATGGCGACAAGGAAAGCCTGCGTCCTCCGCACCCCTTCCCCCTTCTTTGTTGACTTCAGCGAAGTCGTGGTGGACAACTTAAAAGGGTAGGCTCGAATACGTGGGAATAACCATTTCGTTTCCTCTCGATTTGTATTTGGCTTTAAACATTTGACGCAGATGGGAAGTGCGGACATATTCGTGTACATCTTCTTTCATACTTTCCCAGGTTTCATACTTTCCCAAGCGCTGGTTTATTTTCCTGAAGGTCTTTGAGAATCTGTCATGCACACCCGATTCGGCGATGTTGTGGTAAATATGTAAGATTCTTGGCCGGCATGTCTTTGGCACGCAAATATTCTCTCCCTGTGGTCGAATTTCCTCTGTACGCTCCCAGATATCGATGGTTCACACTTCTTCTGTGTTTGCTGCTAATAGAATATGCAGCCTCGATAATGCATCAGCTTCTGGCACCTGGTCCCCTGGTCTGTGGGTGACTTCAAATATGAATTACTGCAATTCGTTGATCCACCTCGCAATTCTACCTTTGTGTTCCGAGAATATATGTAAGTGCTTTGTTGTAAATCATTACCACTGTAATTACCACTTACTTAATGTGTTGTAAGTCATTACCACTGCAAGCGCTTCATTTTCCGTAGTAACGTAGTTTTCTTCTGCTTTCGTAAATGTGTACGAGTACTAACCTACAGCTTTGAGTTGGCACGCTAGTGGCTGTGAGTCATCCCGTTGGAAGTGGACAGCCCCAGTTCCATAAAGTGATGCTTCTGTATAACGCTTGAAAGATTTCTCGAAGTCCCAAAGACTTCTTATATTACTGCGTTATAAATGCAATGATTTGTCATGATTTTGCATGTTCGCAGTCTTAGTGCCTTCATTAGTTTAGAAAAAAAAAGTGATTGCTTTGAACAAAAAGTTGTCGCAGTTTCACCTGAAAGGCGAAGCATCAATTGCGATAGCAAATTTGTAGAGAGCTATACGGAGTAATGATATTAGCTTTATCAGCTGTATAAACTTGGACATACAGCAGCACCGGCAACACGCAGAACTGTTGTCGACGCCATCGGCGTTTTGCCCGCGTTCGCTCAAAATGCGTGCGGCGTTGGTGACTGTTGCCGGAGCCTCTGATATAAATAGGCACTTGGTGCCGCAGCTAAACGTCACCTCCCTTCCCTCACCCTCCCCCCCCCCTCCCCCACGGCCTCTCGCGCGTCGGAAGAAGGCGCGTTTGCTCTACATATATGGTGATTGTAAAGGAGGAAAGAGACGCCTACTTCTGCAGCCCTTAAGGGAGCACGGCGCAGAACGCACGTTTGTTCTCCGCTGTGCGTTCACTCCCCGTGAAAGCGCGCGTCCCTCGCGCCCTTTCACTCGCACATACAGCGTTCGGCGCGCGGCGACGATTTCATCTCCATTGACGTCATACGGAACCTCACGGCGACGGCAGAAATCTGCTTTTGAGTGTCCATATAATTGCTATCGCAATAAAATTAATGCTTGGACGGCGGACGAATCTAATATACATGAATCAACAAGAACGTTAAAATGACAAGCCCGAAAATTCCCACCATGCCCGTGGTGGCTGAACGGATGGATGGATGGATGCTATGAGCGTCCCCTTGGAAACGGGATCGTGGGTTGCGCCACCAAGCGCTTGTTATTCTTTTGCCTGATGTGCTACCTTTATTTTTGAGAAACAAACAAATACAAAGAATTCCAGGCATCAACCTTTTTGAACCATTACTGGGAACTCTGTTTCTGTACGTCACCGTTGTTTGTGGTCTCCCTACTTTTCTGCGACCAAACCTCCAACCGCCTCTTACTAATCTCTACAGCTGACATGTTTACTTTGCCCGTGCTATCCCTGAACCCAAGGACTTCAAGGAGGTCAGAGGAGCCTAGGCTTGCAGCTGGGTAGATTTCTTCACATTCCAATAAAACATGTTCCACCGTTTCTCTGGCTTTACCACAATAAGCACATGCGGCTCCGTCCTTCGTGTACTTCGCTTTATAACTGCGCGTTCTAAGGCATCCTGATCTCGCCTCGAAAAGTAAGCAGCTTCCCTTTGAGTTATCATAAATTCTTTCCTGATTTCCCTTTTACCTTTGAGGTAGTTAGTCATAGCAGGTTTATTTTCAATTGCCGCCACCCATAAACTTATCTCAGCCTCTCTCACTTTGCGTTTGACGTTCTTTGTTGCCATGTTGCTGGTCATACCGGTCGCATACTGGCTGGTAAGCTTCCTAGTTATTTTCCTCCACTGTGAGTCAATGTTTTGCCTGTACAAATATCTGAACACTCATGCACCCTATCAAGTTTCTTCCATTTTCCTCAGACGTTCTTCAAAATCAATTTTACTCTGAGTCTCCCTTACTTCAAAATTTGTCCATCCCATATCACCCTACACAGCTTCATTGGTAGTCTTCCCGTGGGCGCCCAACGCGAGGCGTCCCACTGACCTTTGGTTGCCATCGAGTCCTGATTGTACTCCTGACTTCAAGCAAACAACCGCATTTCCAAATGTAAGTCGTGGAACCATTACACCTTTCCACATACCCCGGAGCACCTCGTACCTATTGTATCGCCATAGCGCCCTGTGTTTCATTATGGCCGCATTTCTCTTCCCTTTTGCGGTTGTTGTTTTCTCCTGTGTCTCCAGATATTTATCGCCTTCGTTTATCCATATACCAAGGTATTTGTATTTTTTTACCCGACGTATTTCCTGGCCCTGAATCAACACTGTCTGTTCACAGTTTTCATTGAATACCTTAAAACCTGATTTTTAACGCCACATTTTAATACTAACTTCTCACATTCTTCTCCACAGATATCAGCCAGACGTTGCATATCACTTTGCTTGTTACCAAGCAACACAATGTCGTCCGCATAAAATAAACCTGGAAGCTCCTGCTCAACTGTTGTGCCGGCTTGTTTGTATGAGAGGTTAAACCCGATATTGATTCCTTCTAGCGCTCTTTCCATCCTTACCACGTATATTATAAACAGCAGAGGGGATAAAGGGCAGCCCTGTCTCAGTCCGTTGTTGATATCAACTTTATCCTCGCTCGTCATCCCTCCCCATTCAACGCAAACACTATTTTCTCGGTAAATATCCCTCAATAGCTGTATACAGTCGTTGCCTATACTTTCCCCTTCTAGAATATTCCACAAAATGATGCGATCTACGTTGTTATACGCTCCGGTAATGTCTAGAAAAGTACATATAGTGGTCTCCTTTCTTTTCTGGATATTTCAATACACTGAGTAAGGACTAATATTAGGACGAAATAGTATCAGCTATTCGCAATCTTAAAAATACTTCTCCCGGTCTGGACAACATTTGCGCACATCATTTAAAGATGGTTGCTCATTTCATTTCTCAGCCCTTAACCCATATAATCAATCTCATTTTTTCTAAAGGTTCTTTTCCTGACTCATTAAAACGTGCTAAGGTCATACCAATTTTTAAGAAAGGCGATAAAGATGCTATCAAAAATTATAGGCCTATATCTATTCTTCCATCATTAAGTAAACTAATTGAACATCTGTTCGTAAAGCGTCTTAATGCTTACCTTTCGAAATTTAATGTTATAAAGCCTTCCCAATTTGGTTTTCGTCATGGAAGCTCTACTAACCATGCTCTGCTTTCTTTGACTGACTTCATCAAACATTCCATTGATAGTGGTAACTTTTCGGGTTCAGTATTTTTGGACTTAACCAAAGCCTTCGACACGCTCAATCACTCCATTCTTTTTAATAAGCTAGATTCCTATGGTATTACTGGAACGCCTTTAAACTTTCTGAAGAGTTACCTATTTAACCGACAAAGCGTGGTCTTTACTGCAGGGTTCGCACAGCCCCTTGAAATCCTTGAATATCCTTGATATTGACAGTATAAGTTCAAGGGCCCTTGAAACTACTTGAATACCCGTGGGCTCCTTGTAATCCTTGAAAATCCCGTGGGATTTGTTCCGCTAGAGGAAATCAACGATGTACCTCCGCAAGTCATGCTGATATTTAAGGCCCTTTCGCTTACGAATGCCCATGAAAACAAGCTGTGTTGACTAAAGGGCAACATCAGGAAGTTTCGGTTTTAAATCTCGCAGCCCCTACGTCGTCTGGCAACTAATATGCATTGGAAATCCAATCCAATCCAATGCGAGACATATCGCTCGCTCGGCTTGCGTATAGTACCTAGAATATACTCTAGTGTGCCGTCCACCGAGAGTGTCCAACGCGGGACGGTGGCGCGGGCAGTGATGCCTGCCGCCGCGGGCCACCAGACGGCGATGCCTGTCGGCACCATGCTAAATCCTGCGGTGTTCGACTCGCGTTCGTTTGCGATGCGTTGATTGCTACGCGTCGATTGCAATGCTTAGTTCATTTCTCGCCTTGCTGCCGCTTTCGTTGTAGTCTTTTCTTATTGTGAGTGGGTTTTTTGCATCTATGTGTGCACTCGTCTGTCTAAAGAAACTTTGAACAGGTCGCGAAACCGCGATTTCCCAGAGACGCGGAAAGAAACGGCTCATCTCATTACCCAGCGCTTCCGCAGACCCCGAACGTATTGCGGATTGGGACAGGAACATAAGACGCAGATCGCCGGGCAAATGGGGAGACTCGCGTCGTGTCTTGCCTGAAGTCCGCCCATGTCTCAGCATGGTCCGGCACAGTCTCGAAGTGCAGCGCACCAAGCGGCCGGCGGCGGCAGGCATCACACTCGGTGCTACCGCGACACCCGCTCTCGGCACACTAGTATGTGTCTTTTAGGTACTATAGTCGGGCCGTTTGTCGGCCTCGTGCGCGCCATTTCAGTGAAGTTCGCGTTTGCGTTGTGTGTTTACTTTGACAAGATGCCAGGCGGGAAGTGCAAGTTTCAGCCTTCGTGGCTGCAACATACGGACTATCGTCACTGGGTGAGACCGGAACCAAGCGATCCTTATCGAGCAATGTGCGCATCATGTCAGAAGACGGTCGACAATGCAACGATGGGGGAATCTGCCTTGAAGAGCCACCAGAAAGGCGAAAGGCGACGGAGTTTCCGTCGAACAGCCAAAGAAAAAGAAGCGGAGATAACAGCTCTTGAAAGAGAAATTAATGCGAAAATAGGGCTCCTTTCCTAAGTCATGTGAGGAAATAAAATTACGCTAACACTCCTTGAATTCTGCCTTTTTGCATCCTTGAAATCCTTGAAATGTCCTTGAATTTCCAGCCAAATATTGTGTACGAACCCTGTTACTGGTGGCTCTTACTCTAACACTAAGATTACTAATCAAGGAGTTCCGCAGGGGTCCATTCTTGGTCCTCTCCTATTTATTATTTATATAAATGATCTCCCTGATGTCATAAGTTCTGCACATTGCGTGTTGTATGCTGACGACACCACAGTATCATGTAAGGCCAAAACAGTTCCATCTTTAATATCAAAACTAAACTCTGTACTCAACAATGTAGTTTCATGGTGTAACAACAATGACCTAACTATAAACCCCTCTAAAACTCAGTTTATGATTTTCAGATCTCCTCAAAAGCATTTATTAACTTCTGCTGCTGTAACAATGGGTCCTAATACTATCTATGCTTGTGATTCTGTTTCTTTTCTCGGAGTACGTTTAGGCATAACTCTTAATTTTGGTCTACATTTGTCAGACATTAAGAAAAAGCCTGCTTTTGGTATTCGGGCATTAATTAAAGCTAGGCCATATTTCTCCACTAATGCATTACTGTCGCTCTACTTCTCATTTGTTCATAGTCACTTTAACTATGGTATAACTACCTGGGCAAACACATATCATTCGTACATCTCATCTGTGCAACACATACAGAACCAAGCCATCCGCATTATCACTTTCAGCCCTCGTCGTTCTAACGCTATTTCATTGCTTAGACAATATATTTTATGTATTAGTAAGTTATTTGAATTTCATTGTACTTGTTTGTTTTTTAATATTATTAACCGTCGGCTGCCTTTTGATCTCATCAACTATGATTTACTAAAAAATACTAACCGCACTCGCTTCGCATTAGAAGGAAGTTTATTACTTCCCCGAGTTCGCAGCAATTACGGCATAAAATCGTTGTCATTCACAGCCATTTCATTATGTAACTCTATTCCACCCAATATAAAGTCTTTAACTGACCTTTACACGTTCAAAAAAACTTTAAAGTTACACCTTCTATCGTCATAATCATTCTATGTTGTCCTTTTTGAATTGTGATGTAGCGATTGTAGTATTTAGTTGTATTTATCACTATGTTTTATCGTATTGTTGTTTTGCTATAGCTTCGGTGTAATATTATTCTATTTATACTACATTGTCTTGCCATTTGCCTTTGCATTTTTTTTACATGCTTCCTTCATCGTGGGTCCCCCTACAGTCTTCGGACTATGGGACCCTAGTCTGTAAAACGTCTCCTTCATTTTATGTATCGCTATTTTGCTAATAATAATAATAAACTTCAATAATAATAATAAGTTATCATCGAGCCGCCTACCGATTTTGAAACCATTGTGAAGTTCTCCCAATATGCCATTATTCTCTGCCCATGCTTGCAGCTTCAATTTAATCGCCTGCATTGCTAACCTGTATATTACCGATGTAATGGTCAGCGGTCGATAAGAGTGAATGTTATCTTTTTTCCTCTTACCTTTATAAATTAATTTCATCCTACTTTTTCTCCAACTGTCTGGTATTCGCCTATGTTGTAAGCATTTTGCTATGGCTTTCAACAGAGCTTCCTTACTTTTTGTCCTAACTCATTAATCAGTCTAACGGGAAGCTCGTCTAAACCTGTGGCTGTGCGCTTAAGAATTTTCTCTTCAGCTTTCTTCCAGTTGAAATTACTCAGAACCAACTCGTTTTCCGTCTGGTTTTCGTTCATTCGCTTTGTTTCCTCAGAAACCACCTCGCCATTACCCTGAAATGATTCGGCTGTTATTTTTCGAACATAATTTAATGCCGCGTCCCCTTCCAGTTTAGTTCCATCTTCATCAAGGATATGTTGCTGAACTGTTCCCAACTTCCTGCCTAATACGTTAATTTGGTTCCAAAATATTCTAGGTGCGGCCTTGTAGGTGCGGCCTTCTAGGTGCAGCCCGAGCTCCCTCTGGTGACTTTAGTATAAAGCTCTATATAGGACGGTATACAGTTAGCGCAAGTAGAGTGTACTAGAATGGGGGAGTGGGTCCAGTGGACACCTTGGCAATCGCCGAGGGTGAAGCAAAAACGTGGAAATTGTGGCGGCGCTGCCGTCGCCTTGTTCTGAATCTCCGGCCAATAAACGTTGGCTCCGGCTGTTTCGGCAGCGCCCATTGGCTGAGGCGAGCTCACGGGCTTAGTAGCTATCGTCCGCTCGACGCACCACCGTTGTTGCGTCGTTTGCATTCTTTCCGCTGCTCTTTTTCCATTTTATTTGCAATAGATCGGTGGGGAATAATATCAGTGTTGCCGCCACCGAGTATCCGCCTGTCAGAGCTCCATGCAGCTGCGGTAGGGTCTCCGACGTGACAAGCGTCCGGCCGGCGCGCGGGGCCGCTCATTCGGGAGAAAGCGACGGTGGTGCCACCAACTTTTCAATCAAAAAAGCCTCAGCGGGGAGCCTGCGTTGGACCCACTCCCCCAATATAGTACACTCTAGCGCAAGTAAACATCTTGCAGGAACGCAGGCAGAATGATCATTGCGCGCAGGTCCGGACGAGGTCGCTCGTATTCGCCTTCCACCATTTTGCTTCATTGACGCATATTCTTTAAATAAAGTGAGAATGTTCATCTAGGTGTGCAAAAGTTCATGCCGGGCTCTTGTTGACATCAATAAGCACGAATAAAGTTAGAATGACCAAGCCAGTACCTATGTAGGGTGTCCCAGCTAACGTTTGCCAAGGGGTTCAAAAGAAAAAAAAACGATTAAAATTGCATGGTACAAAATACAATTTTAAGACGTACGGTGTTCGGTTGTCAGAACGATGAAGAGAGAACACCGTAGGCTTTATAATTGTGTCTTGCGGCGTGTTTTTTAAATGATTTTTTTTTTGCTCGTTGAACAGCTTGTGTAGCGTGAGCTGCGACACACGGCATATTTGTTCTCTTCTGCCCAGCCCGCTGACGGCCGCCGCTCTTGGCAGTGGCCTCCTGTGCTTCATGTTCCACTCGCTGATGACGCTGCTGCTGCTGCTCTTGGTCGTGGACGGCGTGTGCGACGAGCTTTGCCTCGTAATCTTGGATCCCCACATAAAGCGTTAGTGTACCGCGAGGGAATTGCTTCGCCATAATCTTGTTATAGGGTTTGAAACGGTCAAGAGTATAGCTTGATATGCAAACGGCGGAGAAGCGAAAATAATGGAATAGAACAGCGATAGACGATTACATTATACTGACGAGACGGAAATGTACGTATAGATCTCATATCCTGCCGTGACAACGTGGAAAAAATTTCCGCACCATCAGGCCACGATCACGTGTTTCTCTGTTGCCAACACCAGCTAGCCATTTGTGACGACTACCGCATGCGGCACGTCACATAGCACGAGCTAGTGCGCGTGTGCGGGTGCTAGTTAACAGCTCTCCTTGCGTCACAAACGGTACCCTGTCGGTTTCTCCTATTCTTGCCTCGCGGCAGATAACGCTTCGAGATGCTCTGTTAGAATAGACCGCATTAGGGACCGACCCAGGTTGTAGCGAAACATTTGTTGTTCTTCGGGCGATCGGTCTTGCCGTTCGACTGGGGAGGCCTCTTTCCTCTTGTCTTCTTTTATTCCCATCACCTCTCCCCTGTGCAGTGCTACTGAGGTATCCTGGCAGCGAGACAGTTACGGCGCTGCACTTTTCTCTTCAATTTCCTGCTTTTAAAAGTCACATACTACTACAAAACTGCTTGTACCGTTTCCAGATCACCCGGTCCCGGTACACCCGGTCCCAAGGTGAGCGTCGTAACCACTAGGCTATACAGCCACGCTTGCAGAACATGCACTTATGCGAACCATATGATTGCGTTCGAGTGTCGCCACCTTCGTCCACAGCTGGCGCGTTCGCACGCTCGTGCTGTGAGAGGTAAAGGGGTTTTGCGCGCTATGAGAGCGAGAGAGAGAGAGATAGACGCATTCACGGAGCGGGTCTGCTGGAACGCGTTGTCGGCATTGCAACGCGGTGTCAGTGTTGCAAGCTGCGCTTTGCAACGCGCAGTGACGGTCGTAAGTCCGAGACGTTCGAAAAGAAATTATCCTCATCATGAGTAATAAGATGAAAAGTTCGAGCGCACTTCCGGAAAATGCTGGGCTACGATCGCCCAGATTCGCTGTTTCAAGCGCAGCGCGGCCAAGTGCAAGGTTAAGCGTTTTTGTTTCTTGCTTTTCCTAATGAAAAAGGCGTTGCTGGACTGCACTTCGGTTCGTTCTTTGATTTTGTTGACACGAGCGAACTGGAAAGCAACTCTGAGTGTCTTGTGTGCATGAAGGCTCTTTCCTTCGATGGAAATGTATGTGGTATATGCTGCAATAACTACCATATAGGCAAATGCGCAGGAGTAACTAAAACTGCCTACAAAAGCATGAGAAATGCTGATGTAGAACTGCGGACGTGTCAGACTTTCAAAAAGGCCGACACTCGGACCTGCAAGACAGCGCATGACCAGCAAAAGAACGATCATGATAAGGGAGCGACGAAAGAGTCTTCACTGAACGATGTCATAGCTTCAACTGAATCACTGTCATCGAAGTTCAGCAAAGTGTTGGAACGCCTAGGAAAATAGGAAAGAACCGCCGAAACACAAATGCTGAAGCATAATGACACACTCTCACTTGAACACGTCTTCAGTCACTCACTGAGCTCACTTGAACACGTCCTCACAGTATGACTCGCTACTGAAGGCGATCGAAGAACAAAAGGAAGATATTAAAATTGTGCAGACAACAACCGTGAACTTAGGTACTAAATCAGAAAGTCTGGCAGATGAGGTCACACAGATGAAGCTAACGATTGAAAGTTTAGAAGAGTACTCTCGGAGAAGTAACATTCAAATCCACGGAATACCTCAGTCAAACAATGAAAACCTGAGAGATGTGTTGAACAATTGTGCTGACAAATTCGGTTTGACTTAGCGAATGCATGAGCAGCTAGAGGCCATTAACAGATTTAGAGTGCTGACTGGGGCAACTCCGCCTATACTGGTCAGATTCTCTAACAGATCAATCAGAGATGCATGGCTAGCCAAAACGCTAAAGTCGGATAAAATCTTCATTAATGAAAACCTGACGTCATATGTCAAGTTGTTGTGGATGGCAAAGAATGTCGCCAAAGAAAAATCGTATAACTTCGTGTGGGTGAAGAATGGGAAAGTATTTGCACGAAAACAAGAAGGAGTCGGTGTTATGAGAACTGAGAATGAAGCGAGTATAGCCAAAATGACATAGACATGGAAGTAAAATCTAACGCAAATAAAGACTTGGTAACTTATCGGCAAAGATACATCTGCGAGGAAGAAAAAGCTTGCATGCCTTGACCTGATTCATATTAACATCAGAAGCATACATAAAAATTGGGATCTATTAGAGCTTCATTGAGAGACAAAAAATGCATTAGATGTGATTATTCTGACTGAAGTGAACGTAGATGACATCAGTGTTCAATTATATCAGATAAAAGATTTTGAACAATTCTCTGTATGCCACCACGACAGAAGAGGGGTAGGCGTTATGATATACGTTAAAAACAATTGGCTAGGCGAACGACTGTCCATAACAATCAGAGGCAGAGGTACTACTGTTATCAATCGAAAGTGCACATGCATCATTTATAATATGCGCGATGTACAGGCCACCAGATAAAAATATAGGCGTATTTTTGGGTGAATTGCAGCATCTCTTAACGACACTAGAGGAACGAGAGAACATAATTGTGGTAGGTGACCTCAACATAGATACCTAGTATACATCGAAAAAATATATAAGTGATTATTTGACTCTCATTTCAAGTTATGAATTAGAAAATAACATTACAGGATTCACGCGAGAAGAATTTTTGGGTAAGAAACTTACGACGTCTTGTTGTGTAGACCACACACTAATGCATGTTTCTAGCGTGCAACTAGTAACAAGTATTGTAAAGGAAAATGTTGCTGACCATTACTTTATTTCTCTCGCAATGTTTAATGAAGACATAACCACGTTACGTGGGGAAACTAAACAAAAGTTTGATATCTTCGATAATTAGGACATTAATAGATTAATGAACAATTGCGTTGCGATACCTTATTAACACTAAACCATTTGCAAGCGTACGAAAAGCTAATCGTCACATTGAAATCATTTTATGATATATGCCGAAAGGCAATTACAATAAAAAAAGAAAGTCGAAAAACGATGGATCTCCAATGAAATTAGAGTTAAGGTGCACCAAGGAAATGCTATGGCACATAGTAAGGCCAATCAATCAAACGTACAGCTGAGAGAAGAATTTATGCAAACAAGAAATAAACTAACGGTTACGCTAAGGCTAGAAAGGGATAAGTACTATAGTAACGAGCTTAATGAGCGTAAATTTCATTTGAGAAAGTCGTGGAACGTAGTAATTCCAATAACGGGCAGACAAAAAATGCGGAGCATAGACGAAGTCATAAGCAATAACTTTCGAAGAGGACAAATGGATGAAGTAGCAAACAAATTCAATTACCGCTTTGCGAATACTGTTAACAAACTTCAAAAAACTTCTCCTAGGGTGGCATATAAAATAGCAGTTAAACCAAACGTCAGCTCTGCATATTTGAGTCAGGTAACCGTTCTCCATGTTTGGGATGTAATAAGATTATTTAACATTACTAGAATGCCGCGATATGATAGGATTAGATTTTGTGAGATACTATTTAACTTTGCCTGTTTAAAGAGTGTGCTGTTATATATTTATCCAGAAGTATTTAGGATGGGTATGATTCCCAACGCAATGAAAGTATCCTTAATTAGACCAATTTACACGAACGGGAAAAGGCAACAGTGCAAGAACTATGTATCTATAGCAATCTTGCCAGCATTGTCGTGTGTTCTGAAAAGCTTATTCACAGAAAATGGTTTGCTTATGCGAAAAATTTGGTCTTTTGTCTAGCTCACAATATTTTTTTGTTACAAGAAGGACAATAACATTACTAGAACACTTTTCTGACATAGTGAACAGTGAAATTTATAAAAGTAATACGGTAATTGGGCTTTTCCTAGATCTTTTTCTAGAACGCGTTCCTAGAAACGGTCAAGAACGCGTTCCAGAGTTCGGTCAAGAACGCCTAGAACGTGTTCGATACGTTGGATCATGAAGTGCTCCTTGGAAAATTCGCTCAAATTGGATTCCGCGGGCCGTTCATAGAGGTTTTAAAAGACTGCTTCAAAAATCGACATCAGGTCGTTCGAATTCAAAATATAGACAGCAATTTAATTCACGTAAAGCATGGAGTCCCACAAGGATCCGTGCTAGGCCCACTGCTCTTTAATTTGTATGTCAACGATATGGCCCATCTATCGTTGCACTCAAAGCTGTGCCAATTTGCGGATGATACTGCTTTAATATTGCCCCATGAATATTTTAATGAAGGTGTTTCTTTATTACTAGAAGATATATGCAAAATAATTACGTGGTTTGAGAACAACCATATATTTGCGAACAAAGAGAAAACGCAGTTATTCTGCTTTCACAGCCCGTACAAAAAAGTAACTGACCGAACATCTATACTTGCATAGTGAAAGCTTCAATGGATGCTCCTGCCAAAATATGCAGTATGCTATAAAAATAATGTACCTTGGAGTTATTTTCGATAAGTTTTTCTCATTTGTCCATCACATACAATATGTAGATAGAAGACTCCGAACACTATGCGTAGTTTGTACAAAATCAGATCAGTATGTGATCTTAGGTTAAGAAAACTCACATATAAGGCTCTGGGCGAAACTGTACTAATATATGGCATTACGATCTAGGGACTGGCTTCGTCGTATAGGCTAAACGTGTTGAATAGAATAATACAGAAAATAACTAATAACATAACAAACGGAACAAACAGCAGCACTTTTGGCCACAGTGAGCTGAGAGCAGAACGTGGAATATTTCATATTAAAGAACGTTTTCTTTCGGTAGTACATACGAAGTATTATTTTGATGAATCATTGAAAAGAAAAAACGTAAAAACTCGTGATTTGCGCAAGACTGAGATATGCGTTCGGGCTTAAGCGTTCACGGACTATGGTAAAAGAACGAGGGCATCTTATGTACCGTTTTACTTTAACAAAATACCAGAAGTCACCAACGTATCGTCACTCAGTAGTAGTAGTAGTAGTAGTAGTAGTAGTAGTAGTAGTAGTAAAAATTTATTATATTCAGAAACCGGACAGGCTCCTACCCCAGTCCACAGAGGGGGTAGGGGCTTAAAGACGAAGTTTGTCCAGCAGGGTGGTGCCCCTATTCCAAGGCCCCACTAGCACGGGCCATCCGCTCAGCTCGTTGGATCAGTCGTAGCTGATCTTCCAGGGCCGGGCTAGACAGCAGCGCCTCCCATTCGTTTCACGTGCCGTTAGTTTCGTGTTCTTCTCCGTGTTCTGCACACTCCCACGTGATGTGAAAGAGTGTTGGTGTTGCTCCACACCACGGGCATATGTCTCTGTATGCCGTGGGGTAGATCAGGTGGAGTGTGTGCAAATTTATGTAGGTGTTCGTCTGTAATCTTCGCAACACGGTTGCCTCCGCAGTGCTGAGTTTACCGTGCGGGGGTGGATAGATCTTTCTATTTTCTCTGAAGTATTCCAGAATTGTTGCAAAGCAAGGATCTAGGGGTGTAGGGTCCTCTATTGCAGAGTCTGGGGCGGCACGGTGATTTGTAAAGCCTCGAGCCGCCTCGTGCGCATGCAGGTTCCCGGTGACACCCTCGTGCCCCGGTGCCCAGGTCACCGTTTGGATGTATTGAACCGTAGGGTCCCATCCAGTCCCGACAAGTATTCGGAGCGCCTGTGCTCCAACTTTGCCCCTCAGATAGTTTCTGCAAGATTTCTGTGAGTCTGTGATTATCGTTAATGGAGCGTTTCGCGTCCAGCCCTCTTTTATTGCGAGCGCAATTGCAACCTCTTCTGCTGCTGTTGTAGAAGCGCGATCTATTGAAGCGCAGGCTCGTCACTCAGGAAAATAAAAAAATTCATACACCTCACGGTTCTGGCAAACGAGTGCGAATAATAAGAGAAAACGATGTGACAGGAGTTTTCCCAACGACATTTCGCTAACTATGGTATAAAACAGACTAGGATATTGTGTTATTTCTGTTTATTTTTGGTTACTTATTTTTTCAAAACATTTAACTACTATATATGATGGAATGGAGGATTGTACTGTACACATAATATTTTGCCTGCTTAAATATGTCATTGCTTACGCTATTGCTTGTGTAAGAACAGCATTTGGAAATAAGCCGAGCGACGGAGGACAGCGGAAAAGGAGCAATGGAGAAAGAAATCATGTGCTTGTACTATGCCTTGCTGAGAGAAACTATACAGTGGCGCGCATAAAAGCATCGATGCTTTCGCGGATTGAGGTTATTGGTACATAAATAAGAAAAATAAATATTTTTCTACTGTACGTATTTCCCCCCTATTGTTTCCATTGTTCTCGAAGCAAAAAAAAAAATGGAGGACGCGTAAGCTTCGCCTTTAAGAGTGGTACGCGATAGCGTTATATATAGGGCTCCGTTCGCATTACATTTTTTTATGAGTAGGCTTCACTGCAACATACAACGTGGGAAAGCCAGCTTACACAGACCAAGCTTACACTGATCTGTGTAAAGTCGGCTTCACTTTTAAACACAAATGGATTGCTGGGAAGATATTTTTACAAGAGCGATTTAAGCCGTCTTATATCAAAATGTGACGGTCCTAGGACCTTTTTTCTTGTTTTATTTTGCTGTTGCCCCGAGGCGCACGCATGTCCGAAATTTAGAAAGGCTCGGTTTTTAACATTCCCCTCAATGTTGCCTAGAACCAAAGTACAACCAAACATCATCAGAATTGGAAGGCGCCTTAGCTTTGCCTTTAAGAGTGGAACGCGATAGCATTCAAAGATCCCTGGCTGCTTATCAGGCTTTCTTGTATATTCAAATTACAATCCGACACTATCACGCCGGTAGGTTGTGGTTAAATTGTACTTTACGATTTTTCTGACGGATATTACTTTGAGAAATTAATTTTTTGTTTACTAAATCCTTGCGCCACGCGGAGGGCCGGTATGGTCGGGGTGGTGCAGGATGATGTGGTTCGGCATGGTTATTTCCGCCAGACGCCGATGTTTAACGCCGACGCCGGATTTTCTGCGACACGAGGCCCTTAACGCTGCCGCGTTAAAACTGTGTTATTCAGGTCAAAGCACTGCCCCGTTCCACTCAAAAGCATCATTGCTTTGGTCGGGCTGACGAAATACTCTGATTGCATATTTTGTGTTTTAATAAAGAAAAAAAGAAAGTATACATAAACGAAGGAAAGACTTATTCAAGCACCCACCAAGATAATCTGAAAATAAAGGGGAAGCTGAATGCAACAATAATGAAACACAGAGCACTGTGGGGCCACAATAAATATTAGGTGGTGCGTGCAATCTAGGAATAAGTAATGGCGCCAGCGCTAACGCTCGCAAATGCCATTCTATGCTTAAAATCGGATATATTGTCAGGGTTAGAAGCTAACCAAAGATCAGTAGGCCGGTTGGCTTTGGGAGCCCACGGTAAAACCACAAATGAGGCAGTGCAAGGTGACATGGGTTGGGCCTCTTTTGAAGTAAGAGAAGCACAGAGCAAAATCAGTTTTGAAGAAAGGTTCAGGAATATGAATGAAAACAAATGGGCGGCTAAAGTTCACAAGTATCTCTACATGAAAAGCGTGGACACAGAATGGAGGAAGAGGTCACGGAAGTTGGCAACAAAGTACAGGATAACAGAAACTGTAAATCTACAACCAGGAGTCATCAGAAAGAAAGTGAGCGAAATGCGAAGTGAGCGAAAAAGTGAGAAAGTGAGTGCAGCAAACATCCGAAGACCACTCAGCACATCCGAATGGAGTGCCAAGGGATTTACCCAGTGAGAACTGTAGGTAATGTACACCTTCCAGAAGCGCTTGGATTTAAAGTGGACCCAAGCATCAACCGGTCAGCAATCAAGATAAGCAAGAGACGTTTGTAGTATTGGCGGAGAAAAAGCTGGGAAGAGATTGATACGACCTGATTTGATCTCTTACAGTCATGGGTAGCGGTAAAAGGTAGATATTGAGGGAAAAGAAAGATTAATGAGATGTATAGAGAGAGAGAGAGAGAACATTTATTTAGACCATCGAGGTCATTGATCTTGAGGACGAGTGGGTGGTGTCCTCATTCCAGGACTCCATTGGCCATGGCTGCTCGACGTACTCGCTGGACGAGAGCTTCTTGTCCCGCCAGGGTACGCCGGTCAGCTGTACCTCCCACCGCTCAAATGACGTGTTAGGCGTCTTTAAATGTCCAGGTTTGCCACCGCATCCCCACGAGATGTGAAAGATTGTAGGGCGTGTGTCGCCGCACCAGGGGCAGATGCCGCGATATGTTCGTGGGTATATTTTGCTGTATCTGTGTAGGTTTGGGAATGTGTTTGTTTGGATAAGTCTGAGGGCTATTGCGTCTTCAGTGCTGAGCTTTTTGTGAGGGGGAGGATAAATCTGCGGTAATGTATACAAAAATGCTAGATAAGAATCACATCATCTCACCCTACGAGCAACCATGGTGGGATGCGAAAGCATCGCGGGGTGTGCGCATCGAGTTTCCGTTTCGTTTCACTTGGCAACACAACCCAATGAAAGTTAGAGTGAGAGAATGTATTGAGAAGACCGGGGACGTTTGTACGGGGTTGTTGCGTCTTTATTTAGAGATCGTACGTGATTCCTAGCGTCGGTGCTTGCAGTATCTTGAAGACGATGGCTTTGTAGTCGGTGAACTGTTGCGTCAATGGGTCTTACTGCAGAGGGTATCCCTGGCCCGAAGTTCGGGGTCCGCTTGCCGACGCTGACGTTTACGTTCGGCTGCCTGAGCCTTCCTCTGCTCCGCGGCGGTGGCGCTGCCGCTGCAACTAGCGCCGACGTTGACGTTGTTAATGGCGTTTCGCACATCGTTGCACAGAGAGAGAATGACGGAAGCACAGCGAACGCGCGCGTTATACTGCGCCGCGACACTTGCGCCACCTACCGGCGTACCCTTAGAGAAAGAGGGAGAGAGTGCGAGAGAGAGTTATATGCAATGATTTGCTGCGCCGCACCTGTGGCGGAGTGGGGGAGACGGGAGGAGGACAACGCACACCTGCGTAGGAGAGGAGAATGAGGGAGAGTTGCGCATGCACACCATGGGTGCAGACGCCGCAGAACGGACACTGCCCCTAGCATAAGATGCTCTCGCATCTAAAAAACATGTATAGCAAACTTGATTAAATCAAGCAGGCTAGGTGACTTTCCGTTACCGCTCGTTTAAAAGGGGATGCCATTAAATCATCATCATCATCGGCTGAGCTAACAAGCAAGGACAGGGGCATCTCGTTCCGCCTGTCCACACTGGACGCCATCGTGAGTTCTGATGCTAGGCCTATAGCGGGTTCTACAGTGGTGCATGACACGACGTATGGACAACTCGGCGAATTATTATAGACAAGAAGCATGGGAAAACAGAAAGACGGCGCGTTATTCCAGGAACCCATTAAGGCATCTGCGACGCCCGCTACAGACTGCGCATGGTCTAACCGACCCTCAAACACCTCGTATAAACACTTGGCACTTGTGTTTTTGTTAATCAAAGTAGAAGTCAGTAACGATAAAGCGCTGCAACGTTACGGGATAATCGTATTTTGTACCGTTCGGTCAAAAAAGAATATTTATTAATATGAAGAAGCGTCAGCAAAACAGGTATTTTAAAAAAGCGCACTTACAGTGTCAATATTTGTGTCATTCTCCTCATATTGTGACACGCACATTCTTTTGCTTTTTGCCGTTTACCACTTTCACAGAATTCTGATTGTTGTCTAGTTATCGATGGGCAGAAGACGCCCCTACATGATCCGTGAGTTGGACGCGAGGAATGACGACCGTCCTCGCCGCTGTTGTTGTGACCCGATGTTGTGTTTATTTCTCGGCAAAAGTGTTTTCACACACTGAACAGTTGCATCATTACCGGACACTTTTGGTAGTGCTTTATTCTGCATCGCCACTACAACGTAAAGACACACACGTCGTTGCTGAGCGGACTTAGAGCCACAGTGAAAGCGAGTGCGATGAAGAAGAAACAGACAATGGACGAACCACGTGGACACACACAAAAGCTGATTTCCAACTAAAGGTTTTGTTTTCAGCTTCACAGACCCATATACACAAATTAGTTAACATTTCACCGCAAGACACATGGGCATCAAAGGAACAATGACGGGATTCGCACAAAAAACACAACCAACTAAAAAACTACAAAATCTACCATTCTTATACGTTGTTGCTTTAGAGCCCGCGTATACCGCGTTACTATTAAACGGAGTTCAATTTTTATTTTTGATTAAATATTGCCTGTAGCATGCAATGCAATTTCGCTTTATCAAGGAGATTTCTTGAAAAGGCGGACGTTACTTAACGGAACGATTCCTCGCAGTGTTCCTTTATCTAACTACCGACTTACGCTTCCGATTTCTTCGATTATTAACTTTGGTGAGCACGTTATTAAGTCACATATGCTTAGGGGAAATTTGTGATCGTAGTACCAGGTTGAACGTACCCATCCTTGAAATATACCATGAAATACATCGCTGTTTCAATTAACACATTTACAATTGCCCCATTCGCCCAAAGGAGGAAGGAATAAACTGCGAGATTGGCGCATTTTGTTTTCTCCTAGCACATTTTCGGGAAGGCCACTTACTTGCGGATAACCTTAGATCAAATTAACCTAGCCAGGTAATTTCTGCTAAGTGTCCTCATTCGTTGAATTGCAAGATAAAGGAATAATAAAGAATGTTTCAGAACGGTGTGCAGAAGAAGAGGGCATGTAATGGACAAGATTAGGTGTGAGGAAGTGAAAGGTGCCAGTGAAACAATGGGGACGAATTACAGCAAATGATGGAGGACCTTAACCGAGAAAGTCTAAGAGTGGGGTTGCAGATTAATATGCAGAAGACAAAGATAATATTCAATAGCCTCGTAAGGTAACAAGAATTCAGGATCGCCCGTCAGCCTCTAGAGTCTGTGAAGGAATACGTTTATCTAGGTAAATTACTCACAGGGGACAATGATCATGAGAAAGAAATTTATAGAAGAATAAAATTAGGCTGGAGAGCATATGGTAGGCATTACAAAATCCTGACTGGGAGATTGCCACTGTCGTTGAAAAGAAAAGTGTAGAATCATTGCATTCTACCGGTGCTAACTTATGAGGCAGAAACTTGGAGGTTAACAAAGAAGCTCAAGAACAAGTTAAGGACCGCACAAAGAGCGATGGAACGAAAAATGTTAGGCCTAACGTTAAGAGACACGAAGAGAGCGGTGTGGATCAGAGAACAATTGGGGATAGCCGATGTTCTAATGGCCATAAAGAGGGAAAAACTATAGCTGGGCAGGCCATGTAATGCGTAGGATGGATAACCGGTGGACCATTAGAGTTACAGAATGGATACCAAGAGAAGGGAAGCGTAGTCGAGGATGGTAGAAAATAGATGGAGTGATGAAATTAGGAAATTTGCAGACACAACTTGGAATCAGCTAGCACAGGTCAGGAGCAATTAGAGATTGCTGAGGAAGGCCTTCGTCTTGCAGTGGACATAAAAATGGCCTGATGATGATGAACTTTTATTGTTGCCGCTCCAAAACGCATGCAACTGTCTCGTCACAGATGTCACCACCGTCACATTTCCATACTCACCCCATCTGCACGTCCACGCTGATAATAACGAATAAGCGAATTATAATGGTGCAAGATGTCTTTTATGCTATCTCTTTTTATTCTTCCACACATTTTTTGTGTTTTGCCAGTTTCAGTTTAAAGAAGCAGCGCTTTATGTTTTGCTTGGTGCTTACTGAAAACATATAAAGCGGACTGCGCCCTACCTTGTTTCACCGGCGAAACTTCTTTCGTAAGGGTTCTCCAGTGCAATGTAAAGGGGCTGACCTCAAATGACTTTAGTTCGCCCGTGTGTCAGGGGTATAAGCCCTAGGCATGCTCTAATAAAATGCATTAGCTTAAGTCGAACCACTTGTAACCAGGATTGGTTAGCCAAGTTCATTCAATATAAAGGAACAGGTAATGTTAAGGAACAGAAAAAGGGGATAACCGAAATTATAGTTGACCTTAAGAGAAAAAAGTGGATCTGGGCCGGCCATGTAACGCGTAGGATGGATAACCGGTGGATCATTAGGGTTACAGGGTGGATACCAAGAGAAGGGAAGCGCAGTCGAGTACGGCAGAATAATAGGTGGAGTGATGAAGTTAGGAAATTTGCAGGTGCAAGTTGGAATCAGCTAGCGCAGAGTGACAGGGGTAATTGGAGATCGCAGGGAGAGGCCTTCGTTCTGCAGTGGACATAATTATATGCTGATGATGATGAAGCCTGTTCCGCTAATGTCCTGGATATCAAATGTTTGTAGGTGAGAAGTACAGATGTCGTCTATGACACAAATTCGTGCATTCATGGAATGCGCGCTGCTGTTCCTCCAGATCACCATTGGAGGCCAGCTACACGTAGTGTTCGCAAAGCTGGAGCTACTCAGCATCATGACTGTCGGCTACGCCATGTTCGACCTGGATCCGTTCCCTTACTGGACGCTACCCAACGCAACCAGGACCACGGAACGGACATGATGGACTAATGCGAGCCCAGCGTTTCAGGGTTTTGTGGTTGTCTTTAAAATTTCGTTTATATGTGTGTAATATATTGCCTTTATTATTATTGAACAATTTGTCGTGTAATAATAATAATAATAATAATAATCTTTATTTTGGCAGGAAACAACAACAACAAAAAACACAAAATTATAAGAGAGACACCTTCCTACCAGAGTCAACGAGGCAACGTAGCAATACATTTTCTTGGGCGAGTCGAATCATAACCAAAAAATAAAAATTGTAGCGCAATAAAGACTGTGACAAACACAGCGCACATTACTTTTTCCTTGTTATTGGTTTATGACGCAGCTTTACTGTTTATGCCATGTCATCCGGTTAACTTTTTAATTCTGTAGGTCACTCTTAGCTTTTTTTGTCAGTTCTCATTTACGATTTCTTTTGTGGTTCTGCGTGTGCGCGCAATTTCATATACGTAAAAGCTTTGCAGCATAGTGCTAAACGCAATCTTGACTGCCCTTTCTCGTCTTCGCTATGCAAGTCTGCGCGTTTCCACCATGAAGTTCAGTAGAGATGTGGGTGTATCGGTCGGTGTCTGAGTACCGCTTTCGTTACCTACTCTTATATCACCAATGTGATACGCAATGATGATCATGTGCTTGAATTTAAAACTCGACGTTATTTTCAATAAATCTTAGTTGGAAGTTGAGCGCCTTTTCTGGTAACTGTATATTTAACCCTTTCTTTATGCACTCTGATGTTTAATCCTTCGCTTTGCGAAACACACATTGTGGATCATTGCTCATGTTTTTTACTGAAGCTGTGACTTGTCCCTGTTGTCCATTATGCGACTTCAAAGACTAAAATAATTTTACCGGAAGCAGTGGTTACGTGGGAACCATTCTATTAATCGCAAAGGAAAGGTACATAAGCTATATGATTAGTTTATTTGCCCTGATACGACACCGTATATTTGCCCTGACAGCGGTAAAGGTTGACACCAGCAAAGGATAGCCTAAAGCAGTAGGAGCTTGATGTGGGTGAGTTGGTACAACATACTTGAAGAAAAAACAGCGCAAAGGAGACGAGGACGAAAAGAGTAGAGATGGGCAAAACGGCTCACTTCAGTGAGCGGCTCGGAACGGCTCAGCTCACTGAAATGAACCGGTTCATTTGAACGGCTCACCGGTTCACTTAAACGTGTAACCTGTGTTATGCATATTCTATAGTTATGTGGCTTTGAAAAAAAACGATATATGCATAATTTAATAACCGTGTTATTGGTATTTTCGCTATCTTTAGAGAATATTTTTACATATATTAAAAGCGTGAGTTTTTAGTTGTAATGAAGCTTTCTTTTGGGATATTCGGGATAAAATGCTTATGATACTGTGACAGGCAGAATGCGACGTAGTTGTTGTAGCCTATCACGCCTGTGGCTCCTACCCACGGAGGGGGATTGGCCAAGAAATGGGTGGATTATTCCAAATTAATATGGAGGATACATTTCCGAATATCTATGAAATTAGTATTGAACAGCGTAGAGTTATATGTTAAAGTAAATCAAGAAAGTCATATCGAATGAGTAATCATGAATTTGAAAGTACAAAAAAAAGGATAGAATTTAGCAGGGTATTCGTTTGGATTCTGTAAGGAACGTTTGGACGGCGAAGCAAGCATCCCTGTGGCTGAATCCCAAAGTGGACGCCCCGAACGAAAGAATATTAGGTTCTGTTAAGTCCAGGCCAAGCCTTCGAAAATGTATTTCCAACAATCGTTTTCTTGCCGCAGTAAAGCGGCGACAAGATAGAAGAAAGTGGTGTATCGTCTCTTTCTCATTACAAAACAGAGGGGGGAGGGAACCAAACCCGACCTGTGTAAGTAGAAATTTAGGGAGGGTATACGGCAACGTAATTTGGTGAGAGAGACCTCAAGCATCTTTGTGTTACAGGATTCGCTACGCCAGGGAAATATCAGGTGCTTATAATCTGGAGAAGCAGTCAGAACTGGGTTTGATAAGGCTTTTCTAATGATCGCATCTGAAATCTAGCCGCCGTGATGTGTGCAGTCACTGGTAGAATGGGAAGAACAGGGCCGGAAAGTGAGGTCTTTGCCAGTGAATCGGCAGTTTCATTAAAAAACAACCCTTTATGACCAGGTACCCAAATCAAATGAACACATTGCACATGGGCAGGAACTAGCAAGTAAAATAGTTTTAGCATAGGTGAATCATTAGTGGCGGTAAGGGAAGAACAAACAGAAAGGGAGTCAGTAAGGATAGCAGCTGTTGTAGTCGTTTGGTCTAATTTACGTAAAGCTAGGATTACTGCTAAAAACTCGGCCAGAAAAATAGGCACAAAATCGGGCAATCTTAAAGAAAAAGACCAGTCGAGTGCAGGACAAAATATCCCAATGCCAGTCTTTTCCTCGCTCTGTGATGCATCTGTTGCAATGATAATATTTGTTCCTAGGGAGCTTAGGTGGTCTTGTAACATGGCGTTTAAGATGCTGTAAGGTAGTAGTTTTGCGTGGTTTGGGAAAATATCGTCGAACTTGATATCCAGGTAATTTGAATGCGTATTGTTAGAAGCACATCGCGAATTTGCACATTTAGTGGTTCAAGTAATTTTTGCACAAATATAATCTGTGGTGTATGAAACCTGGGCCAATGAACGGGAAAAAATAATTGTGGATCGGAGATGAAAATTATTTGAGGACGGCTTAATGGTGATTCATATAGTCGTAAGAAAGTCTGAACGGTCAGAAGGTGAAATCGGCATATAATAGGTGGGATTCTCGCTTCCAGATATAATACGGCATTTGCAACGTATTTTGGAAAGCCTAAGCACAGACGTAGCGCCTCTCGCTCTAATAAAACTAGCGGTCGAAGCTTGTATGACGGAACACCTGAGAATAAAACACAGCCAAATTCTAATACTGGACGAACGTACATTTTATATACCATCAAAAGGGATTTTCTTCGCATACCTGTTCTTCGATTGCTTAACTTGCGCAAAATGCCCATTGTACGAGCTCCTTTTGTTGCAAGATATTCAATATGCGGCCGCCAGTTAAGATTTCCGTTATAGATAACTCCAAGGTACTTCAGTGACTGTACTTGTGGGATATCTTCGAGATGATAATTAAGCGATATGTATACTGGGTCTTTAACGGGAAAAACAAGGATAGCACACTTATTAGCATTCAGGTTTAAGTGTAAGCTATCCAGCCAGCCTTCCAGTTTCTTTAGATAGGACTGCAAAATTTCGTAAAGGGAGTATAGGTCACTAGCCATACCAAAAAAAGCAATGTCGTCAGCATAAACGTAGGTACTGACACCTGGGTGAACGGGGATTCCGCTCAGTAAAATATTAAATAATGTTGGTGAAAGTACCGATCCCTGAGGCACACCTCTTGTTTGCTTGTGTTTACCAGATGAATAGCCGCTTCGAAAACAAAAGAATTCCCTGTCTTTCAAAAATTCATGCACCCATGCTACAATATATCCTGGAAAGCCATGGCCCTGTAACCGATTTGTTAAAATTACATGTTCAATGCTGTCATAGGCTTTACATATATCTAAAGTAACTAACGCCGGATATTGTTTTTTCTGTCTGGCGATGTTAATGCGACTTTCAAGGTCTACATGCGCGTGCCATATTGAATAGCCAGATCTAAATCCAATTTGACAAGGGCTCAACAATTGATTTTCATCAATAAACTTCATTATATGCCCGTGAAGCACTGTTTCAATAAGTTTTGCTATGTTTGATGTCAACGCAATTGGTCTGATGTTGTCGATAGTATACCCTTCCCCTTGCTTTTTAAGTAACGGAATAATTTTGGCGATCTTCCATTCATGTGGAATCAATGCATTGCTAATAGAGTAATTTAGCAACTTCAGAAGCTCACGTGGGGCTTCTTGGAAGAAAATTTTTAACATTGCATTAGTTATTCCATCCGGGCCAGGCGCTGTAGTTGGTAACCGTAACATGACCTGTGCTAGTTCCGAATAGGATATCTCTTTGTAGTCCGAGAATGTAGGAGTAAGAACAGAATTTTGAAGACGCGTTGTGAACCGGCTCTCCAATCCTTTAGCCAATAGGTCTAAGGACTCCTGCATTTCCTGTGCGGTATAGACAATTGAGTCTACATTAGCTCAGTGGGAGTCTGTTTCTAGATCGAAGGAAATAAAATAAAGCGCGTTTGTTTTTGGATTGAGATAGATAATCAAAATGTTTTTTTATCGTACTCATCTTTTGCGTGTTTGACAGTGCGTTTGAAGGTTGCCGAAATGAATTGATAATCTTTCCAATTTTGTGGGCTCTGATTATGTAGAAGTTTTTTCCAAGCAGCTTTTCTTCTGCGATAAACTCGTGAGCACTCATTGTTCCACCAGGGACTAGATGATGTACAGGTGCCCACAAAATAACTCGGAACGCCGGACCGGTGGCCTTTCGCCGGCGGAGTGCGCCGGTGAAAAAGTAGTGCCAGGGTCTGCGCATGCGCGGTCTCCCTAGCAAGCTCGCCTCGCTCCCCAGTGCATCTAAATAGGTGCTGCCTTGCTCCAAAGGAATATCGTTGAGTGCCTTTTGGCGTTGTCACAGGGGGGCTGTGCGGATGCGGTCTCTAAAACGCTGTGTCTGCGCGTGTGCACGCGATGGAGCATATAAGCTTTGCTGTGCGTGCACGTTACTGGGCAACGGTGCCTTTTAAAGCGAAACGCTTAACTGGATTCTAAGTCGCGGAATGTGACCATCGTGGCCAACACTTGCGGTAGCCAAAATCAGAAAGCGGCATACTCTACCTCTACCGTTCAATAAAGCATGTAAAAGTGAATTACGCACCCAGTAGCTAAAAGTCATTAAGAGTAATTAAAGAGTCCCAAAGACTGGTTAAATGTAATTGGGGTAATTAAGAAGACAAGAACACGGGCATCATACGACACCTTTACTAAAGCATGCTAATGTAAATTACTAAGTAACCAAGAATAATTACGATAAATTAAAAGTAATTAAGGGTTGCGAACAGTAATAGATACTACTTAACATCAACTCGAGGCTCCGTGTTAAGACTGGTCACGCCAAATTAAGACTAATTAAGAGCTTCAAAGAGCAGTTACATACTAATTAGGATCAATTAAAGACTTCGTAAGATCAAGTAAGAAAACAATCAACCGAATTACGACCAAATAGTAGTTATTCAATTATTTACCTACAAAAGCAAACAATCGCAAATGAAGTGACGCAACACATTAAAGCTTTCGCCGTCAAAGTCGTCTTAGCAATCGATATAAGACCCCAATGAACGTTTTTTTTTTCTTAAACATTCAACTCACACAGCTGAACTCACACAGCTTGATTAGCAACGTATCACCACACTGAACGAAAAATTGAATGTTCCCGCCAACCAACGCAGACACGCGATCAAATAAATGTTAGAGTACTCCGTACTAAAGCTGCAGCGAAGCGGCCAGATTTCTTATATAAATAGCGCACAATATGTATGCTATGTTCATTGTGACTGCGAAGCATTGAAGAGACCTTTAGTATAGTGCCGCATGCACAAAATTAATTCCTGTGCATGAAATTGGGGTGTTGGAATACGCCATTTGACGTCATTTTGAAAATCTTTATTACTACATGCAGTCATCCTTGTTGAAGGAGCCGTCGTGTTCTGTCAAAGTCAAAGTTCTGTTCTTATTATCAATCAAATGCGGCTCGGAATATAATTGCACAAGGACTAAAATACATCGCGAAACACGATAATCTGGTTGAAATGTGCGCTATACAGTGTTATTATAGGCGAGCCGTGGCGCTCGCCCACATGAAAGGTAAGCTATGAATTCATATTTTCCTTAGGCGAAATAATTGACGCAGATATGCAAGAAATTAGGTATAATTAAAAGTTATAAACGCTCATGGATCCCATCCATGCAAGCTATCCAGGAAGCATGACTATCTCTTAGAATGAATGCAGATTCTGACGAGAATACGCCACAAGGATTACGCGTGCGTTTAGAAATTACGCTGCATTGGCCGCGAGCACGCTGTAGCCTACAGCCCCCCCCCCCCCCCCCCCCACTCCCCCCAGATGTGTTGTCGCAGCGCTAAGAGGGACGAACCGCAAGTTTGTTGGCGCAAGGCAACGCCTATATAGATGCACTAGGGAGCGAGGCTTGTTTGGTAGGGATGCCGCGCAAGCGCAGACCAAGGCTGTATTTTTCCGCGGGTGTGCTTCGCCGACGAGCGGCCACCGGTCTGGCGTTCCGAGTTATTTTGTGGGCACCTGTACGTTTAGCTGTCTGAATTACGAATTCAGACTTTTGTCGGGACATCTGTAACGCTGAAGAAATTTTCAAGCCAATTTCTTCGTCATTAGTATTAGTTAATGACGCAATGAAAGAGTATAAGCAGTCTTTAATTTTTTTGCAATTAACAAATATTCTGTCTTGTCGCTCAACTGATGTTAATGGGCATGCAATTTCGAAGTATACTGGGAGATGATCACTGTTTGTAGAGAAATCAATCGTAGTCCAAGATGTCACGGCAATACTTGTGCTTGAAAACGTCAAATCTAACACTGAGCGAGATTGGCCACGGACAAATGTGGGTCGTCTCATATTTAGGCATGGAAAATTTTTATCTATGGTCCAGTCCCATAGACGCGTCCCACATGCATCTGTTCTTTAACCCCATGATACGTGATGCGAGTTGAAGTCACCAGTAAGGATGACTTGATTTTTGCAGCTAGCAAGCGCACTATCCAATTGGTATGTACTGTGTACGCCCGTAGGGAAATAAGCATTTATAATCGAAAAAGTACGGTAGCTTGGTATGCTAATGTGTACTGCCAAAATTTCACATTCCGGAGACATTAACTTGAAAGCTATTTTAGCCTTATGACAGAATTTAGATGACAACAAAATCATTAAACCACCTCCTAGCGAAAGGCGATCTGATCGAAAAGGTTGAAAATTTTTAAAATTGAAATTTTTCTCTGGAGTAAGTCAGGTTTCTTGTAAAATTATTACGTCAGGGTTAAGATGTGTAGTTAAGCAATTTAAGTCTATTGAAGCAGAAATCAAGGAACGACAGTTCCACTGTAGCACTTTTAAAGAAGCTATGGTGATGATCTAATTGATATAATTACTTCAGCGACTACCGTCGCAATGTACTTTCTTGGATGCCAGAATGAGAAATAGGATTACCCTTTTTGTTTTTGGAATAGGGACAAGACGCTGTTACTGGAGAACCAGTTCGCTTATGCGGCCTGGTATCATGACCTGTTTCCATGTCATCCTGTGAGTCTGTCTGACGCGAAGAACAAGGATCGGATCCAACAAACGTTGGGTCCGATCTGGTATTCGGCGCTAGGACTGAACTGGCTACCTGTTCTGCAGCACAAGCAAGCGATTTGGTGATTGGTGTTGCGGCTGTTTGCAACAGCTGTGTCATCTGAGCGGTAAACACTTGGGAAATGCATTCTGTAACAGTTTGAACAATATGTTGCATAGCCTTTGTCATCGCTTTTTCCACTGCTGACTCAATGAGTTTAGACAAGTTGTCTTCATTGAAAGTCGACTGCCTCGCAGTGACGCCAGCGTATCCAAAAGCTCTGTCCTTGACGACTGCAATAGCCTCTTGCCGCGAACATCTTCGCCTGTCAATTACCTCGAGTACCTGCACTTCATTAGCTTTTGCCGAGCAGTTTGCATAGTCAGCCGCATGGTTTCCTCCACACAGGCAGCATGTTTCGGTTTCAGCTGTGCCCTCATTAGGGGAATGATCCTCACCACAGACGCGACAGCGTGCATTTGATTTGCAGCCTCCTGCACTGTGGCCAAAACGCCAACAGTTCCGACACTGTAGTGGACGGGAAGGGAGAGGATCCACTCTAAAAATAAGTGGCCACACTTTTAGTTCAGATGGGCAGGACATGCCAGCAAACGTAGCAATGACCGATTCAGTGGCAACTTTTTCCCCGTTTACGAGTCGGTTGCATCGGTATACGGCTATGACACCAGCATCAGACAACTTCTCCAGAGTCTCAGTTGGGCTCAATCGAGAGTCTACGCCCCGGACAATGCCTTTAGTGCATGCTAGATGGGGAGGAATGAACGCACTCACCGGAACAGATGCAAAAATCTAGCTCTTTAGGAGGTCTGCAACACAGGTCGGATCTGATGACCTACAAACTATCCCACCTCTTCCAAATTGTCGGACATCGCTTATCATTTGGAAGTGACGCGTCATGGCTTGGAGCTCGGCCTGGACAGCCTGTGGGTTGTTCAGCCGGATGAATCCACCACTCGAGGGCACCAGCGCGACAGGGATGCTGCTAACACCGCTGCGGAAGAAAGATTCCAAAGGTAAATCATCAGGAGAAAGGGAGGCTGACCAAGGGCTGGGCCCTTGCCCAGGAGAGTTTTTAGACATCAGCGCTGTTTCAAGCACTAGGTAAGTCCTGTAAATATGAGATGGTTAAGATGAGTAGGTCAAATCCACCCAAAACTCAGGCAAACCACCGCGCAGTTAGCTTGCCAGGAGACTTCAGCGTCGACGTCGGGACGCCGATCGAACGAGCAGCCACTTCTTGCCTGACGAAGGGCTTCTGTCCAGTAGCTGGTGCCGCGTAGAAAAGCGCCCTTCTTATTCTTCTTCCTTCAACTTATCCTTTAACGTACTTGTTGTTGTTGTTGTTGTAGCCTATCACGCCTGTGGCTCCTACCCACGGAGGGGGATTGGCCAAGAAATGGGTGGATTATTCCAAATTAATATTGAGGATACATTTCCGAATATCTATGAAATTAGTATTCAACAGCGTAGAGTTATATGTTAAAGTAAATCAAGAAAGTCATATCGAATGAGTAATCAGAAATTTGAAAGTACAAAAAAAAAGAAAAGGATAGAATTTAGCAGGGTATTCGTTTGGAGTCTGTAAGGAACGTTTGGACGGCGAAGCAAGCATCCCTGTGGCTGAATCCCAAAGTGGACGCCCCGAACGAAAGAATATTAGGTTCTGTTAAGTCCAGGCCAAGCCTTCGAAAAGGTATTTCCAACAAACGTTTTCTTGCCGCAGTAAAGCGGCGACAAGATAGAAGAAAGTGGTGTATCGTCTCTTCCTCATTACAAAACGGGCAGAGGGGGGAGGGAACCAAACCCGACCTGTGTAAGTAGAAATTTAGGGAGGGTATACGGCAACGTAATTTGGTGAGAGAGACCTCAAGCATCTTTGTGTTACAGGATTCGCTACGCCAGGGAAATATCAGGTGCTTATAATCTGGAGAAGCAGTCAGAACTGGGTTTGATAAGGCTTTTCTAATTTATCGCATCCGAAATCTAGCCGCCGTGATGTGTGCAGTCACTGGTAGAATGGGAAGAACAGGGCCGGAAAGAGAGGTCTTTGCCAGTGAATCGGCAGTTTCATTAAAAAACAACCCTTTATGACCAGGTACCCAAATCAAATGAACACATTGCACATGGGCAGGAACTAGCAAGTAAAATAGTTTTAGCATAGGTGAATCATTAGAGGCGGTAAGGGAAGAGCAAACAGAAAGGGAGTCAGTAAGGATAGCAGCTGTTGTAGTCGTTTGGTCTAATTTACGTAAAGCTAGGATTACTGCTAAAAACTCGGCCAGAAAAATAGGCACAAAATCGGGCAATCTTAAAGAAAAAGACCAGTCGAGTGCAGGACAAAATATCCCAATGCCAGTCTTATCCTCGCTCTGTGATGCATCTGTTGCAATGATAATATTTGTTCCTAGGGAGCTTAGGTGGTCTTGTAACATGGCGTTTAAGATGCTGTAAGGTAGTAGTTTTGCGTGGTTTGGGAAAATATCGTCGAACCTGATATCCAGGTAATTTGAATGAGTATTGTTAGGAAGCACATCGCGAATTTGCACATTTAGTGGTTCAAGTAATTTTTGCACAAATATAATCTGTGGTGTATGAAACCTGGGCCAATGAACGGGAAAAAATAATTGTGGATCGGAGATGAAAATTATTTGAGGACGGCTTAATGGTGATTCATATAGTCGTAAGAAAGTCTGAACGGTCAGAAGGTGAAATCGGCATATAATAGGTGGGATTCTCGCTTCCAGATATAAGACGGCATTTGCAACGTATTTTGGAAGGCCTAAGCACAGACGTAGCGCCTCTCGCTCTAATAAAACTAGCGGTCGAAGCTTGTATGACGGAACACCTGAGAATAAAACACAGCCAAATTCTAATACTGGACGAACGTACATTTTATATACCATCAAAAGGGATTTTCTTCGCATACCTGTTCTTCGATTGCTTAACTTGCGCAAGATGCCCATTGTACGAGCTCCTTTTGTTGCAATATATTCAATATGCGGCCGCCAGTTAAGATTTCCGTTATAGATAACTCCAAGGTACTTCAGTGACTGAACTTGTGGGATATCTTCGAGGTGATAGTTAAGCGATATGTATACTGGGTCTTTAACGGGAAAAACAAGGATAGCACACTTATTAGCATTCAGGTTTAAGTGTAAGCTATCCAGCCAGCCTTCCAGTTTCTTTAGATAGGACTGCAAAATTTCGTAAAGGGAGTATAGGTCACTAGCCATACCAAAAAAGGCGATGTCGTCAGCATAAACGTAGGTACTGACACCTGGGTGAACGGGGATTCCGCTCAGTAAAATATTAAATAATATTGGTGAAAGTACCGATCCCTGAGGCACACCTCTTGTTTGTTTGTGTTTACCAGATGAACAGCCGCTTCTAAAACAAAAGAATTCCCTGTCTTTCAAAAATTCATGCACCCATGCTACAATATATCCTGGAAAGCCATGGCCCTGTAACCGATTTGTTAAAATTGCATGTTCAATGCTGTCATAGGCTTTACATATATCTAAAGTAACTAACGCCGCATATTGTTTTTTCTGTCTGGCGATGTTAATGCGACTTTCAAGGTCTACATGCGCGTGCCATATTGAATAGCCAGATCTAAATCCAATTTGACAAGGACTCAACAATTGATTTTCATCAATAAACTTCATTATATGCCCGTGAAGCACTCTTTCAATAAGTTTTGCTATGTTTGATGTCAACGCAATTGGTCTGATGTTGTCGATAGTATACCCTGCCCCTTGCTTTTTAAGTAACGGAATAATTTTGGCGATCTTCCATTCATGTGGAATCCATGCATTGCTAATAGAGTAATTTAGCAACCTCAGAAGCTCACGTGGGGCTTCTTGGAAGAAAATTTTTAACATTGCATTTGTTATTCCATCCGGGCCAGGCGCTGTAGTTGGTAACCGTAACATGACCTGTGCTAGTTCCGAATAGGATATCTGTTTGTAGTCCGAGAATGTAGGAGTAAGAACAGAATTTTGAAGACGCGTTGTGAACCGGCTCTCCAATCCTTTAGCCAATAGGTCTAAGGACTCCTGCATTTCCTGTGCGGTATAGACAATTGAGTCTACATTAACGCTCAGTGGGAGTCTGTTTCTAGATCGAAGGAAATAAAATAAAGCACGTTTGTTTTTGGATTCAGATAGATAATCAAAATGTTTTTTATCGTACTCATCTTTTGCGTGTTTGACAGTGCGTTTGAAGGTTGCCGAAATAAATTGATAATCTTTCCAATTTTGTGGGCTCTGATTATGTAGAAGTTTTTTCCAAGCAGCTTTTCTTCTGCGATAAACTCGTGAGCACTCATTGTTCCACCAGGGACTAGATGATGTACGTTTAGCTGTCTGAATTACGAATTCAGACTTTTGTCGGGACATCTGTAACGCTGAACAAATTTTCAAGCCAATGTCTTCGTCATTAGTATTAGTCAATGACGCAATGGAAGAGTGTAAGCAGTCTTTAAATTTTTTGCAATTAACAAATATTCTGTCTTGTCGCTCAACTGATGTTAATGGGCATGCAATTTCGAAGTATACTGGGAGCTGATCACTGTTTGTAGAGAAATCAATCGTAGTCCAAGATGTCACGGCAATACTTGTGCTAGAAAACGTCAAATCTAACACTGAGCGAGATTGGCCACGGACAAATGTGGGTCGTCTCATATTTAGGCATGAAAGATTTTTATCTATGGTCCAGTCCCATAGACGCGTTCCACATGCATCTGTTCTGTAACCCCATGATACGTGATGCGAGTTGAAGTCACCAGTAAGGATGACTTGATTTTTGCAGCTAGCAAGCGCACTATCCAATTGATATGTACTGTGTACGCCCGTAGGGAAATAAGCATTTATAATCGAAAAAGTACGGTAGCCTGGTATGCTAAGGTGTACTGCCAAAATTTCACATTCCGGAGACATTAACTTGAAAGCTATTTTAGCCTTATGACAGAATTTAGATGACAACAAAATCATTAAACCACCTCCTAGTGAAAGGCGATCTAATCGAAAAAGTCGAAAATCTTTAAAATTAAAATTTTTCTCTGGAGTAAGCCAGGTTTCTTGTAAAATTATTACGTCAGGGTTAAGATGTGTAGTTAAGCAATTTAAGTCTATAGAAGCAGAAATCAAGGAACGACAGTTCCACTGTAGCACTTTTAAAGAAGCTATGGTGATGATCTAATTGATATAATTACTTCAGCGACTACCGTCGCAATGTACTTTCTTGGATGCCAGAATGAGAAATAGGATTACCCTTTTTGTTTTTGGAATAGGGACAAGACGCTGTTACTGGAGAACCAGTTCGCTTATGCGGCCTGGTATCATGACCTGTTTCCATGTCATCCTGTGAGTCTGTCTGACGCGAAGAACAAGGATCGGATCCAACAAACGTTGGGTCCGATCTGGTATTCGGCGCTAGGACTGAATTGGCTACCTGTTCTGCAGCACAAGCAAGCGATTTGGTGATTGGTGTTGCGGCTGTTTGCAACAGCTGTGTCATCTGAGCGGTAAACACTTGGGAAATGCATTCTGTAACAGTTTCAACAATATGTTGCATAGCCTTTGTCATCGCTTTTTCCACTGCTGACTCAATGAGTTTAGACAAGTTGTCTTCATTTAAAGTCGACTGCCTCGCAGTGACGCCAGCGTATCCAAAAGCTCTGTCCTTGACGACTGCAATAGCCTCTTGCCGCGAACATCTTCGCCTGTCAATTACCTCGAGGACCTGCACTTCATTAGCTTTTGCCGAGCAGTTTGCATAGTCAGCCGCATGGTTTCCTCCACACAGGCAGCATGTTTCGGTTTCAGCTGTGCCCTCATTAGGGGAATGATCCTCACCACAGACGCGACAGCGTGCATTTGATTTGCAGCCTCCTGCACTATGGCCAAAACGCCAACAGTTCCGACACTGTAGTGGACGGGAAGGGAGAGGATCCACTCTAAAAATAAGTGGCCACACTTTTAGTTCAGATGGGCAGGACATACCAGCAAACGTAGCTATGACCGATTCAGTGGCAACTTTTTCCCCGTTTACGAGTCGGTTGCATCGGTATACGGCTATGACACCAGCATCAGACAACTTCTCCAGAGTCTCAGTTGGGCTCAATCGAGAGTCTACGCCCCTGACAATGCCTTTAGTGCATGCTAGATGGGGAGGAATGAACGCACTCACCGGCACAGATGCAAAAATCTTACTCTTTAGGAGGTCTGCAACACAGGTCGGATCTGATGACCTACAAACTATCCCACCTCTTCCAAATTGTCGGACATCGCTTATCATTTGGAAGTGACGCGTCATGGCTTGGAGCTCGGCCTGGACAGCCTGTGGGTTGTTCAGCCGGATGAATCCACCACTCGAGGGCACCAGCGCGACAGGGATGCTGCTAACACCGCTGCGGAAGAAAGATTCCAAAGGTAAATCATCAGGAGAAAGGGAGGCTGACCAAGGGCTGGGCCCTTGCCCAGGAGAGTTTTTAGACATCAGCGCTGCTTCAAGCACTAGGTAAGTCCTGTAAATATGAGATGGTTAAGATGAGTAGGTCAAATCCACCCAAAACTCAGCCAAACCACCGCGCAGTGAGCTTGCCAGGAGAGTTAGGCTAGCAAAAACCACTCGAACCGTAGAGCCAGTCACCGCCGAGACTCCAGTAAGTAAGTAAGTTAACGTACTTCTTTCAGAAAAAAATATGTAACTTCATCGTCATTACAGAATCTTGTCCGTTTTTGTGGCACTTTAATATCAACTTTTGTCAAACTAAGAACACAAAATGATTGTACATTATGTTTCAACTTTATTCATTTATTCACATACGTACTTTCACTATAATATGAGTAAGCTGTAACGCCATGCAAAATGAATGTAGAAATCATTTCTTGAAGTACAATACAAAAATCATACGAAGATATCCACAAAACTGTCGCACGTACCTTTCGTTTTTTTTTCTCTTGAGTGCACGCGCGATACTGGCGATCATGCCATCATACACCAGGACAAAAAAAGAAAAAAAAGAAATGAAGTTCTATTACAACACAACAGATCATTGGCGTCGTTTTATTTACGTGCTAATGATACACGCTCAGAAAATGCACTGAAGTGGATGTCATGGGCGATATTTTCATGACTACCCTAATTAGCAAAAATGAAGACCAGGACGTAAACTGTACGTTCACCTCTTGTCGTTAAAGGGCACCTAAACCAGCCAGAGGTCGAAATTTAGTTGTGGTGTTGCAGTTGTGCACGAGTTACAACGAACACGTAGCCGCGAGAATTTTTCGAAATGGTGCCGTAATAGCGGAGTTACACGCGTTTGATGGTCGAAAAACGGCCCTCGCGCGTTTCGCTCTTTTCTTCGCTACTTTCCTCGCCGGCTGGTCTGCCCTCCTCGCCGAGTGCTTCTCGAAAGGTCACGTGACATACGTCATCGCCAACGTGCTTCTCACAACACTTCATACTTCCGGTCACGTCCACGCTAGCGGCACATATACCGACGGCGAACCGTCCGCCAGTGCCGTAGAACGTCTGCCGCGCGAGAGGTGTCCAAAGTAGACGGCAGTTCGCCCGGCGCTGCACTCTGGGGCGGTTTGGGGCCCTTTAAAGACACGGAAGACCATCTTCGAAGTGTTATTGGACCAGCGCACGATGTGCGATCGGTGATAGTCGTGCGACATCGTTCGAACAGCAGCAGGCAACGAACGGTACCATCATTTGCCAATTAAGACTTCTTTACTTCTCCCCTCGGTGGCATCGGGTGTCACACCATATAAGACGCACAAAAAACCAAGGAGACTGCTGCGCACACCACACACTGCGAGCGAGTACAAGTAGCGCGAGCCGGCCCTCACTGGTCACCATTCGTCGGTCAGAAATCGAAAAACATCGAAACCCAGCAGAAGACCCAGCTCTGAACGGTTTGGCACGGCTCATTCAAGGCGAGAGAGCCGGCTTCCTCACTGAGAAAGAACCGCCGCTCACTTACTGAACCCGGGCTCCCTCGGTCTTCAAAAGAGCGGCCCGTTCCTGAGCGCTCAGGAGCGAGCCGGGTCTTTTGAAGAGCAAGGGAGCCGAGGCGAAAAGAGCGGCTCGCTCCTGAGCGCTCAGGAGCGAGCCGCTCCTGAGCGCTCCGCGGTTGTTAAGTGAGCGGCGGTTCTTTCGTTCTTCAGCCCAAGGCGAGGGGGTGAAGGCGACTCCTGCGAGGAAGGGCGGGAGGGCAGTTGCTTTCTTGTACCGCTAATAGATGGCGCGGAAGTCGCACCCAGCCGGAGACCCGGCTCTGACGGAACGCATCGGCACGGCTCTCTTAACGCGAGAGAACCGGCTCCCTTTCTCCAAAAGAAGCGCCGCTCATTTTTACAGAACGACCGCTCACTCGCTCTTTAAAGAGCCGCTCACAAGATCCGGCTCGCTCCTGAGCGACCCATCTCTAGAAAAGAGTACTCAGGTACTGAACGCCCGTCTGTTGTACCTGTTTCTGTTTTCTTTTCATTCTCGTCTCTTTTGCGCTGTTTTTTTCTTCAAATAGCCTAAAGACTTGAGCGTAAACAGCGCAAAATAACAGGATGTGAGGAAGGGACAGAAAATAGCGCTGACCAACAAACAAATGCTTATTCTTTCAAGCAGCATATACAGGGTGTCCTAAGTATCAAGCACCAAGCTTTTAAAAAAGAGCAATTGTGTTACTCGAAGAAAAACTAGTGCACGTTGATTCCAGTACGGTGGAGTAGCCGTCAGTAATTTTTTCGTTACTGAGATTTCATTAGGTAATTCTAATTACTTATCTAACTCGAGAAGTACTGTCCTAGTTATCAAAGCGTCAATGAGAAAATTGTAGAGCAACATGAAAAAATTATACGGCCCCTCCACTCCATGAAGATGATTAACCAGCGAAGCTGAAACGTGCGTCCCCGGTGTTTATCGCTGGGTTAATCCCGAGGGTTCATTAAAGTATTTCTCAATTATGTGGTTACACACACTTTCGGCTGCGACTGACAGAACGACGTATGCCCGCAGTCCGCCGTTGTCGCTAGCGTTCGATGTCTCGAGTTGGCTCGTTGGGCGTGGCTAGCAGCATTCACCCGCTATTGCCGCTTGCGGTTCTCCGAAATTAAACTCGCCCGTGTTCGTGTACCACACAAACGGGCAGGGACAAGTATACGGTGGCAGCCATGAACCAAAATCGTGTGCTAGCTGCATCAATCAGGGCAAAATCTGTCAGCACAGCAGAAGCCGCAGCGATTGCACTTGCAATTAGGGACGCGGAGAAGAGGGACGGATGTGCGGCTATACTCAGGGAATCACAAACCGACTGTCGCCTGTATCTCTCCGGGACGGCGCCGTGCTTAGTGCTATAAATTCTAGGGAATCAAATTACCGGATTCCACAGCCTCACTTGGTGCCCCGCACACGAGGGCATGGAGGGCAACACAAGGGCGGACCGGCTAGCTCGCGTACTAAGCATACGAGCTGCGGACCGACCTAGTGACGAGCCCCCCTCTACACCGCGCGACACCCTCGGAACACCAAAGACAGGAGCGCAGACAATATGGACGCCCTCACCCAAAAGGTAAACAGTCAACAGGCGAGGAATTAGCGCCGACTTGAAACAGACACGTACCCAAACCTACATACACTACCTACAAACCTACATACACTACTACATACACTACCAAAAACGATATACTGACGAATGCCGGTGGTGCGTAGACAAGCCAACGTTACCGCACATCACGTGGATACGCCCAAACAGACCGGCACATATAAACTCCACACAACTAAAGTTTCGCCCTAAGGGCGAAGCAATGAATGCGATAGCAACACAGCAATGTCATACGAAGTAAGGTGAGCGGCTTTGGTAGCAATATGAATTGTAGTAAACATGAGCTGATTAAGTAAGCAGGTGTGCTGCAGCGTAAGTAGACCGACATGAAGAGAGACTCGATGACCACGAGAAGGCGCGTGTGAAACGGTGGTGTTTATGAGAAGCGCTGCCCGTGGGCAGCGCGTGCGAAAGGACACACCTGTAGCGCTGCACTGCCGATCCGGGCAGCAGTGCATGTGTAGCGTGCGTTGGAAAATGTAGCCCGACTATTACTAACTGTGGTGTGAGCGCGCACAAACAAACATGAATAGATCACACTGAATGACTGCAGACAACGACTGTCAAAACGCTGGCAGCAAGCGCATATACGCCGCAGCGAGCGAAGGTACGTGCGGTCTATCGCTTCAACGGAAACTGAGCGGCGCATAAAGGTCAGACAGAGCCGTGTGGAGATAAGAGACGGTGCCAGCGAGCGACGAGCGCGGTTGTTGGCAGAGTAGAAATGCGCCCCCCCCCCCCCCCCCCCTGCTCCCTCCGGCGCTCGCTTCCCGCTTCCTTGCTTGCGCGTGGAAGTTTGAGTGCGTTCGCTCTCCGTGACAGCGTGCGTCCCCGCTTCCGCTCGGGCATACGGCGCGCGGCGAAGATTTTATCTATACGGAACCTCACGACGACGGCGACAACGACGGCGACGCCGACGGCAGAAATGCGGTGGAAGTGTCCATATAATTGCTATCGCAAAAAACGCAAGATATTAACAGGCCGTGGGATGCGCGGCTTGCGGACGAGGATCAGGACCGCCAACTAGCTCTCCTGACCAAGCCCAGCGAGCCGGTGGCGCCAGTGGACCAGGGCCCCAACCACGGGACCTCAAATTTTGTTTTATTCATTAAATGTTAGCTCTCTCTCTCTCTCAGTGAAATGGCGCGAGCCACTCTGGGGGATCGGCACGAATCGGGCGGTGAAAGACTTATGATTTCTTAGGAGAATAAGGTAAAATAAATATCTTGTAAATGTGAAATAAAGTGTCTATTATTGCAGATATGAAGGCTTAAATATCTTAAGATTGCATAAAACATTATACGAGCATAAAAAGTGCAAAGAACAATTATAGCTTGTAATGCTTTTTGTGTGGACAGCTGGGCTAGTTTATTGTGATTAGCATTATGAAACATCGTTCGAGCGCCCAATTAAACACGACGCGAAGAGAAAGACATCACGAACGCCGGCGTTCCTATTGTCTTTCTCTTCTCGTCCATGTTTAATTGTGCACTGGAATGATGTTCCATAATGCTTTTTGTCTCGCGCAAAAAGTTGCAGAGGGCTTCACAAACGTTCCCCTAGCTGCCTCTCAGTGGAACGTTTATACTGATTAATATTTTTTATTCCGCCTCCAGTTATCTACGCACCCAAAAAACTGTTAGAAGCGAGGTCGTGATGGTGGTGGTCGTGTTGTTATTGTTAAACGTGTTCTGAGCCTGGCAGGCAATTCCGCCATTTGCTCCGCCTGTAGCGCCTCTTTCTGGACAGACGGTTTGTCACCGCATCTTTGAAAGTCCACTGTCCCTAAGGAACGTAAGGAGAAGGCCTAGTATCTCTCTTGGGTTGATCTCGTGACCTTCTGGAAACACAAGACGTTGTGTGCAATGGTCTGGGAAACCTGTTCTTCTCATGACATCAAGTATAATGTCCTGAGTGTAACACGGCAGGACCTTATGATGTGCTCTGCACCATCCATCTCTCCGCAGTCTCTACAGAGTGGGGAAGACGTGGTCTGGCAGCAACATCCCTAGTTTTTGAAAATGGCGGCGAACGGCCTCCTTTGCTAGACTGCAATATTATGGTGTCATCACTTTTAGAGGGCTTGATAACGCTGCAAGAAGAACGTAAACTTTATTATCAAATCGATAAGATTTGAGTCCGGCGTATTTTTAGTGGGTCTGGGAACCCGCCGTGGACGCGGTTCCCAGACCTTGTCTCGAAGCGGCTTCCTCGGCTCGCTGGAAGGCCCAGAGTTGTACTGTCAGGTTCGAGCTGAGCAGTGCGGTCTTCCAACGCGAGCGGAGGCTGGCGGTGGAAGAGACCGAGGTGTCGGCACTGCCCGAATTGTTTGTTATGTCCTGACATTCCCATAACATGTGATTAAGTGTGGCAACCTCACCACAGGATGTGCATCTCTTTGTAGGGTACATGTCTGGATACATGGCGTGCATGAGTCTTGGGTTTATGTAAGAATCAGTTTGTAATGGCCTATAGTGTACTGCTTGCGCCCTGTCTAACCTAGCGTGAGGGAATGGGTATACGCGTCTCTCTAACTGGTAGTGTGTCGTGATGTCGTGGAACCTGGTCAAACGATCCTCCCACGCCCAGACGTTTGCAGTACCCCGCGGGGCTCTTCCTCCGATGATGCTCGGTGAGTGAGGCCTCGAGCAACGGGGTGAGCCGCTTCGTTGGGGGTGCTCAGTCCAGTGTGTGCCGGGATCCATAGCAAGTGCCTCCGGTTATCGACGTTGGCCTCTCCCTGGTGTATGGGATGTCGCTTGAGTATATGATACGCCTCTTGTGATATGCGTCCATTTTCAAAATTGCGAATTGCCGTTTGCGAATTGCAGATCACGTATGTAGCCTTGGTTTGTGTGAGGGCCAGTGCTATGGCCGCTTCCTCTGCCGCTTCGGCATATGCCGTGTTCACGGTGACGCTCGTGAGATGGTTACCTCGGTGGCTAGTAACTGCCGCCACGAAACTCTTCCTGTCCCGATAACGGGCTGCGTCGGTGAAGGCTGCCTCCTTGTCGTTGGAGTAACTTTCATGTGTTGTGCCCTGGCTTTACGTCTCCCCGTGTGGTGTTGGGGGTGCATGTTGCGAGGCAATGGGGACACGTATAGTTGCTCGCGCATGGTTCTTAGAATTTCCACTTTGATGCTGTGCTGCGTGTGGATTGTGATGCCGAGCTTTTTGAGCATGTGCCTGCCCGGGCGGGTCTTGGATAGGCGCTCGAGTTGGGACACTTGTTGCGCCTCCACGAGTTCCTCGAGCGTGTTGTGCAAGCCTAGTTCTAGGAGCTTGGTGCTCAATCCGGGCGCAAGTCCCAACGCACATTTGTACGCCTTGCGTATGAGGGCGTTGAGCTTGTTTCTTTCCGCAACCGTCCAGTTGTGAAACGCTGCTGCGTACGTTATTTGAGAAGTAACGAAGTCGTATGACCTTGCCGTCGCGCATGCCCGCGTGTTTGTTGGTGATGCGTCGGATGAGCTGCATCGTGCTGGTGGCCTTTGCTGTTAACTTGCGAAGAGCTTCGCCATTGCCGCCCTTGTGTTCAATCATCATTCCTAGTACCCGAATCTTGTCTACCATCGGGATGGGTAGGCCGTTTGATGCCGTTAATTGGATCTCTTCCTTTTCCGGGGGGTGTAGCCTTTAGGTGGGCGCCCCTTTCTGACCGGCCTATATAGCAGCAGTTCGGATTTTTCGGCCGAGCAGGTGAGTCCCGTGCCCACCAGGTAGTTTTCCACGCACTGGACGGCCTGCTGTAAACGTTGCTCGATGACTCCGTCGCTGGCTGTTGTCGTCCAGATAGTAATATTGTCCGCGTATAGCGTGTGGTGCAGTCCTTCGATTTGCAACAATCGGTCGGGTAACCCCAGCAGGACGAGGTTGAAGAGCATCGGCGAGATGACGGAGCCCTGCGGGGTGCCCGAGCTCCCGATGTTGATTTTATCTGAGTCTAGTTGTCCCACTCGCATGCGAGCTGTTCTTCCCGTGAGGAAGTCTCGAATGTAGTTGTACGTTCGCAGTCCGAGATTTAGCTTGTCTATTTGTCGCAATATGGCATCGTGACGAACGTTAGCGAAGGCCTTCTACAGGTCCAGCCCGAGGATGGCTCTCGTCGAGCGCTCCGGGCTGTCTATGAGTTGGTGTTTTAGTTGCAGAAGGGCGTCTTGCGTGGAGAGATGTCTTGTGAACCCAATCATGGTGTACGGAAATAATTCGTTGTCCTCGAGGTAATCCGTGAGTCAATTGAGAAACGCGTGCTCCATCAACTTGCCCACGCAGGACGTGAGGGAGATGGGGCGCAGGTTCTCCAGCTGTAATTTCTTGCTGAGTTTTGGTATCAGTATGATCTTTGCTTCTTTGCATTGCTGTGGTAGCTTGCCGTGCACCCAACACTCGTTAATGTATTTTGTGAGTTTCTCAATTGATCCGTAATCGAGATTGCGTAGTGCCCTATTGGATATTCGATCAGGGCCAGGGGCCGACTTGGTGTTGAGTTTGACGAGGGCCACCTGGATTTCGGCAACGGAGAATTCCGCGTCCAGGGTGGCGTTGCTTTCTCCCGTGTAGTCCGGATGTATTAGCGGTGGCGTTTGAGATATGTAAAGGAGTTCCGCATCCCGTAAGAATTGTTCCGTTCCCCCGTAAGCGTGTATGATTGTGTATACGCCTTGCATGTGTGTGGTCTTGGTGTTGGCGGGATCTATCAGGTACCGCAGCATCTGCCACGTGCCACGCGTGGTGAGTTGACTGTCCATCTCCGCGTATTTCTCTTCCCATTGTTGTTGTTGCAGGGTAAGCGCGTGCTTTTCTATTTCTTTGTTGAGCTGCGCTATCCGTTTACGCAGTCTCCTATTGTGTCTCTGTTGTTTCCACCAGCGCTGCAGGTGGGTCTTGGCTTCCCACATGTGCAGTAACCGGGAGTCTATTGTATCGAGCCGAGCTTTTGACGGGATCGTTTGCGTCACGCGCTCGATGTCCCGCCGCAGTTGGTCGGTCCATTCGTCTATGTCTTCGATGTCTGCCACCTGTTGCTTGTCACGACGTTTGAGTAGTTGATTCCAGTTGATGATCTTCATTTGGCGACCGGCATTGTGTTCCTGCGGGCCGTCTTCTGCCGTTATGCAAATGATGTAATGATCGCTTCCAAAGTCTTGCATGGTGTTTGACCAAGTGACTTGGCGTGACGTAAAAGTAAGGTCCGGCGTCGTGTCGGTGCTGACGCTGTTGCCCTGCCTTGTTGGTGCCGTGGGGTCGGTGACGAGCTCGAGTCCGGCGTATTGCACCGTTGCACACAGATGCGTACCTTTGGGCTGATCGTGCTTGTAACCCCACGCCGTGTGCACCGCGTTAAAGTGCCCCCCCCCCACCCCCAATGAAAAGCTTGCCCTTGGGCGATGTCGATTGCCCGTTTGAAGAGAACATGGAAGCGGTGCTGGCGGCATCTGGGACTGCTGTAGACGTTGAGTACGAAAATGCTGTTGCGCGTCTTGCGTGGTGGAATTAGTTCTACGAGGACGTTTTCAAGGTCTCTGACTTTAGTGTAGTGTTCGATAGCTGTGTGCGCTCGCTTGACCAGCGTGGTGACGTTTGGTTTCTCCGCCTTGCCTGTTATAGACTGTTACCCCGTGAGCTTGGCGGGGCCGTTCGTTTCTTGCAATATGATGACGTCTGGGCGTTCGGGGATCGTTTTCAGGTATTGTTGTAAGTGCGCTCGTTTGTTTTGGTAACTTCTGCAGTTCCACTGCCATATTGTGTGTTTTTGTTTAAGTGGGTGTCGGGCCATGTTTATAAGTTGTTACATGTGTTGTGCCGCTTCCCTATGCGACGGTACGATCGTGCTGTTCGTGGCTTCTAATCTGGACAGTCTGAGGTGAAAGCTCTCCAAGCTCTGCTGGATGGTACGCGTGATGGACGCGATGATGGTTTCCTCGAGATTGCTTAAGCGAGCCTCGAGTGCATCTATTCGCGAGTCGCGTATCGCTGCGCGCAGGCGCTTGCGTCGTGTTGCTTCTGTAAGGGTGGGAGTGGGTCTGCGTTTAGTATCGGGGAATTCGAACTCGTCGTCCTCTATGGGTTCCTCTTGTGTTTCCTGCATGGCCTCTGTATCAGTACCGCTTTTCACGGCATGCTGCAGTTGTTATATGAGTTCGTCTTTTGCACGAATCTGTGTCTGCATGTGTTCTATTTGCTTCTGCAGCGCTTGTATCGCCTGTGTTAATTTAGCTATCTCCGTCTCTGCCTTAGCGGGTGTTTTGTCGCCAGCCTTCGCGGTTGGTGCTCGTTTTCCCGTGACCGCATCTGCCCAGCTCACCTTCTCGGTGTCTCTGGTTGCGGTCGTTCTGGGGGTGCGGCTGCGCATCCGGCGTTGCTTCCGGGGGTCCGGGGTGCGGCTCTGGGACCGGGAGCGGCCTCGGCTGCGGGTCCTGGATCTCGAGCGGGACTTGCCGGCGGAGCTGGTGGCTTTGGCGGCCTCTTCCGCCTCCTCGGAGGCCCTGTGTCGTTCCAATTGCCTCTTTGTCACGACGTAGGGGGTCTTGTATCGTTCGCGGCAGTTGCGATCCGCCGTCATGTGTGTTTCCCCGCACAGCTTGCAACAGGGCGTCGTGTCGCGTCGACTGGCGGTCGGGGCCTGGGTTAATGGAGTCACAACCACGGCACACTTTGTCCTGAGGATTGGGGCACACGTCCATGCGGTGACCGAGTATTCAGCAGTGACACATGTCGATTTGCTTACGATACAGGGCGCAGGGAAGGAGGGCGCCGCCGTACCTGACTTAGGAAGGCACTCGCGGTCCTTCAAAGGACACTATGACCGTATTGGTATTACAGAGCCGTTTGGCTGCCAGGGCGGGGGGGTTGCGTCCATGAATGATGTTGGTGTGAATATACTTGGCGTCCTCCTCCAACGGGATTCCCCTTCACCGTGTAGTCGGGGGCCGTCTTGTAGGCACTGACCTCGTGGCCGCGATCACCGATGGTGATGGCTTCTAATCGTCTATATTTCGCGGCATGAGTAGCGTGGAGTGTACTCACGACAATGATGTTTTGACGGTTGTTGGAACACACAGCGTCCTCCCCTGCTTCTTGCGCCTGGCCGCCCGGTAAATGGCCGATGCGAGGCGCACGGTTTCGGTGGTGGCAACGTCGAGGCCTCCTCTTGGTCGTATCACGATCTTGAAGTCACTTTGGGAGTAGTGGCATTTTGCTGTTCCTGATGACTTGCTGCTTGACGTTACGTTGTTGTTGACGCGAACGCTGTCGGTTGCCGTTTGCTCCCTCGCCGGTGTGGGAGTCTACTGGCACCATATTATAGAGGGATATAATATAATAATAATACTTTATTGACATTTGGTACAGAAACAAATACAAAATTGGCCTGCCAAAGCCTCATTGGGCTTGAAGGGCAGAGCCGACAGACAGCTTTTTTACATTTTCGGAAAAGTCAACATGTGAAGGTATGCATTGAAATTTCACAGTAACATCTTTCTGTTAAAATGTCTAGAGATTGTCGACTGAAATTGTTTTAAGGGAAACTACGTGACAACTCGATAAGTGCGTACTGAAGTGGGCAAGAATGGACCACATTCTGGTTACCCGCCGCGGCTTAGCTGCTATGGCGTTGTGTGGCTAAGCACGAAGTCACGGGATCAAATCCCAGCCGCGGGGGCCGCGGTTCAGTGGGCGCGAAATGCTAACACGCCTGTGTTTCAACAGTCTGGACAGTAAATCTCTTCAGCTTCTTCAGTGCAGAAGTTACAGCAGCTTCCTCTGCCACCATCGCGTTGTCGAAACCAGGCTGTCTAGTCGTCAAGACCAGCTAAAGCCGAGAGTCGGAATTCAAAATACAGCAGCACAACTACCTACATCTGTGCTGATCGACCCATTTGTGTAAACTTCCAGGTGACTCTGGTATGTTAGCTCCAAACGTTCCAGCACCGGTGACCTCAATAGGAACAGATCGTGTGGAAAGCAGAGGAACAGCGAGATTGCACATAACGTCTTCAAGCATCCAGGGCGGTTAGACGCATTTACCTTTGTTTAAAATGTTGAAAACTAAGGACATAGAATGTATTCAAAGCCGAATAGAAATGGGAGCGAGGTCGAGCACGGATTCATCGAAGCAAGCTTCTGCCAGGGGTAGACTCACTCAATTGAAGGAATTGTGTCAGTAGGACCTGAGAGGCTTGAATGCGGAGACGTAGAGGCTGAGCTTCGCCTATTACTTTTCTGCATGATGCTGATTTAGGAACGCCTAGAGAGAGACGAAGACCTTTCGTGTGGACGATTTCTAAGCGTTGGTATTGGCTTTCCGACAGCGACATCAGCGGCAGTTCGTATACTATTCTGCTAACAAGTGCAGAGTGCAGCTTAAACATAACGGTGGGATAATTGCCCCAGTAGACGCCAGCAATGCGTTTAAGCGCATTGACCCTTTCTACTGAGAAGGGTGCAAGGTAGTCCAGAGCCGCGCAGCCATATCACAGCCCACATCAATATCTGCTATATTCTGCTGCAATCGCGACGATTGACGACGCATTCGAGAAACAAAGAACACTGAAGATTATTACTCTGCAGCTGATAGGCAGATGCCAGCGTTTTAAAGGTAGGCCTCAAGGTATGAAATAGCCCACTGGCTTATACGTGGCAGACGTTTGTGCTGGAATCCTGACACCCAGACAGAGATGTCATCCGCGTATATGGACATTTTGTTAGTGTCCGGCAGTCACACGTCGTACCCCGCAATTAGTTTTGAAACACCGCTTGGTAAACTCTGCTTGAAATAAAGTGACGTTGTATTACTCTCCCTCGGGGCCTCAGCACTGGGTTTTGACCGCAAGGGTGTGTTTGATGATGTGTTATTTCAATCAAGCAAGAAAACGCCTACCATGCTAATTATTGCTGTCCGTGCTAAATCGATTGGAAATGTTTAAAAATGCTTCCACATTAAGCTCTTTATTCAACCTTCTTTTAGTTCCATTTAATTTCCATTCATCTGGTCTACCATTTCAATTACAAACTACATTTTCACTCATTTTATGTCAACTTTGCAAGCAAACTTTCCTGAAATCGTTATCAGTGCGTGCAAACACCCGGTCTTTGGTCCTTCCCCCCTTGTGTGTACGTGTCATGTTTTGACGGATCCTCAACATCATAACAATAGCTTCCTTTGACCTTGGTCGTTGTCATTTCCTTTCTTTCTATTTTGAGGTGGGCAGCCTTGTGGTAGTGAAGATACTTCTTCTTATTTTTTTCTTTCTGGGGTTTTACGTGCCAAAACCAGTTCTGATTATGAGGCACGCCGTAGTGGAGGGCTCCGGATTAATTTGGTAGTGAAGATACTGGAGAAACATTTAAGTTTTATGAAGCAGATCCAACTCCCTTCATTTTTGCGAGATTATGTCTCATGCTTGTGGTACCGCCGAGGCCAGCCGAGAGCAGGCCTACCTATTTGTTCTTCCAGGTCCTGGAGACGCAGTAGAAAAGAAAGAAAAGAGTGAAACCGAGGAAGAACACTGGAATATCCTTAGCAGGCTCTTAGATGTAGTCGGATGGACGTCAGTTACACGTCTACAGATAACAAGGTGGCTACAGATGCTATGGGAAATAACAGTAATTGTGGCTCGACACAGCATTGTCATTTTTGTCCACCGTGCTACGCCCTGCTGCTGTGCACAAGGTCGCAGACTCGATTCGTCGGCAACATTCTAATGGGGTTGTAAAGCAAGAACACTCAGAGTACTCTGTTGCGGGCAAGCTGTTTCCTAGGATACAATCAGTGGGCGTCATCTTGGGCAAAAAATCGCAGCGCGGACACCGAAGTTTACCCAAGACGAAGCTAAACCAACTCGGGTAGGAGTTGAGGTGGAGTGGGAGGGGGGGTTATGCTATTGGCGATTGCAGTTTCAATTGCAAATTAATTGCCTTTTGCGCCGTCAGTTACTTGTCCAAAAACGCTTGTGTGCTTTGCCTTCGGGATCAAATTGAGGACCCTGGATATTGGAACATTTGAAATGATTCCTGAGCGCCCCCCTTTCCCAGCACAGAGTGTCCCTTGCTTTAGGACGTTAAACTTCAGAGGTGAGTGTTAAACTCGGGAAGTCAGTAATAACAATGTTAGGTTTCGTTTACAAACATGGGGCCATAAATCTTTTCTTTCGTAAGTTCGCTTTGCCATTTGCTGGCCGCCTCCGCTAATTATTTTTCGTAAGAATTTTAGCCAATCCGGATGCCACTTTCTTACGAAAAATTCTAGCGTAAGAAGTTTTTGTGAATTTGGGCCCTGGTCTTAGGTTAATTCGTCGTAGTAGGTACGTGCCCCACATTGCTAGAAAGAACACTAAAAACTTAGTGCACAGCAGCATTATTGAATCTTCATTGCCATTCCCTTCTGCATCAATATTACCTTTTTCTTCAATGGCTGCTGACTCGGCCGGCGCGACATTGGAGCCATGAATTACGCTTAAATTAGATTTTCAATTTAACACAGAAGTGGTTTCTCATGAGGACTCCCACATACTTGCGTGTTACTGAAACTACGTCGTCGGACGAAATGGCTCAACACAGAACAGCCCACATATATGAGGAATCGCGGTACACGTATAACCCCTTGGTATTACCGCTGCAGATGTGCCAGTCGCCAGCTCTATTATCTACGCAATAGTGCAACGAAAAAAAAGGCTAAACTAAATATCCTTAAATGCAAAAAATTTGCTCCTTGAAGCGCTTCGCTCTTTCGATAAACCAAACTTATTTCTTTGGCTCTTCTTGCCGATTTGTTGAGAATACATTCCTCTAGTAGTTTCGCCCATTTTCGTCCTTGAACATATTGTATTATAAATAACAATAGACTAACGCCACCTAGTTATTGGAGACGCACGCGCAGTTTCGCGAGATGACCGCGAATACACGCAAAATTGCCGCGCAGCTGGCCGCTCGAGGCACTTTGCATGTATTCGCGGGCTTCTTTCACGCTCGTAAGAAGAACAAAACTTTATTAGCACAAGAAACTTCGTTGCCCCCCGAACGGGCAACGTTCGTAAAAACACTTTTATACAGCACATAATCAGCAACAGAAAGCTGTAGCAGGAGTTTTTCTTGTTGCTCTAGAAATTCCCCATTGTCACATTTGATGTACATATAATAATTACGTTAAACAATCAATTGAAGCTTATTATCTAACGGGGCGGAATGCAACACGAAATATCTGAGTATCTCCACGCGACGGTAAAGAACATTACCTTGGTTCGGTCCAGCTACGTGGAGTTTGCATATTTTGGAAGTGTGGCTCAAAATTCGTGAAACGCCCTCTATACATGCGTGTGGATCAACGAGCAGAAAGGAAACCGAGCGCCCTGATTTTTATTAGACTTACTAGGTATATATATATATATATATATTGTTACGAAGCGCTTGGGGAAGTCAGCGTTCGCGACTAGCACGATAAAGCAGCGAGAGGTAGCACAGCCAATCGAGCACGACACAAGGCTTATCTCTCTCGTCGTTCTCTCTCACAGACACATCCCCACTGCTCCTTATTTCACAGTACAGTTATCTCCCCCGCGAAAAAAGAAGCCGTCCCGGCGACCTAGGTGTAGGACAAGACAGGCGGATCATAGTACGGCTTGAGACGCTGGACATGCACAATGTCGCGTCCTCGACGGCGATGATCCAAAGATAGCTCGAGCAGTTCCACGATATAGTTGACTGGCGACGTTTGCTCGATCACGCGGTAGGGGCCCTGGTACTTCGACGCGAGTTTCGGTGACAGTCCAGGGGTAGGGGCTGGAACCCAAAGCCACACTAGCGAGCCAGGAGCATAGGATGCAGGAGCATGTGAAGTTTCTCGATGGTGCTTCTGGCGTTGCTGGTCTTTTGACGTAAATATACGGCATTGCTTGCGACACTCTTCAGCGTGTGCAGCAGCTTCAGACAAGGTAGTTGTTTCTGTGTTGTCAGGGCGGTACGGAAGGATAGTGTCCATTGTGGAAAAAGGTTCGCGTCCGTACAGGAGAAAGAAGGGCGAAAATCCCGTGGTCGCCGGCGCGGCGGTATTATAAGCGTAAGTCAGAAATGGTAGAACATGGTCCCATTTGGTTTGGTCGGATGCAACGTACATGGCCAGCATGTCACCAAGAGTTCGATTAAAGCGCTCGGTCATGCCATTGGTCTGCGGATGGTATGCAGTAGTGGTGCGATGAATAATGCGGCATTCTTTGAGGAGAGCCTCGATGACGTCGGAGAGGAAGACGCGGCGTCTGTCACTGAGTAATTCCCTGAGAGCTCCGAGGCGAAGGATGATGTGGCGCAGGAGAAACAAGGCGACGTCACGTCCAGAAGCGCTGGACAAAGGGGAAGTTTCCGCATAGCACGTAAGATGGTCGATCGCCACGATTACCCAGCGGTTGCCGTCTGATGTGGTTGGCAAAGGTCCATAAATGTCGATATCTACTCGATCAAAAGCACGTGCTGGGCAAGGCAAAGGCTGCAATGGAGCGGTTGAACGACGAGGGGGATCTTTGCGGCGTTGGGAAACGAGACAGGAGCGGACATAATGACGGATGAATCGGTACATCCCTCGCCAGTAGTAACGAAGGCGTAGACGCGCGTATGTATTTAGTACACCTGCATGTGCGCACTGGGGATCGTCGTGCAACGCTGCACAAATATTCGAACGGAGATGTCGAGGGATGACAAGCAACCATTTGCGGCCGTCCGGGAGGTAGTTACGACGGTACAAGAGCCCATCGCGAATGGAGAAGTGATGGGCTTGGCGACGTAAAGCGCGATTGGTAGTGGTTGTCGATGCGGTGGACAAGAAACTGAGCATTGACACAATCCAAGGGTGTTTCTTCTGCTCCAGAAGGATATCCGTGGCAGCAAGGGAAGACTCGGACAATGGGGCCTTCAGGGAGGTAACCTCGTCTGTTAGTGGCGAACGAGACAAGGCATCCGCATCCGAGTGTTTTCGGCCAGAACGGTACAGCACTCGAATGTCGTACTCCTGCAGTCGAAGTGCCCATCGAGTAAGACGACCGGATGGTTCTTTCAAGGACGACAGCCAGCACAGCGAATGGTAATCAGTAATCACGTCAAATGGGCGGCCATAAAGATACGGGCAAAATTTGGTTATGGCCCAAATATAGCCAGGCACTCTTTTTCAGTTACTGAATAGTTCAATTCAGGTTTAGTGAGTGCAAGACTGGCGAAGGCGACGACTTACTCATCGAAGCCAACCTTTCTCTGAGCAAGAACGGCACCAAGGCCGACGCCACTGGCATCCGTGTGGATTTCTGTTGGAGCGCTTGGGTCGAAATGGCGCAGGATTGGGGGAGACGTCTAGAGACGACGCAGCTTCGTGAATGCCGCATCGCAATCCGGTGACCAGGTCGACAAGGTGTGGTCACCACCAAGAAGCTGCGTCAAAGGTGCTATTATGGTGGCGAAATTGCGGATGAAACGGCGGAAGTATGACGCTAACCCATTGAAGCTGCGCAGGTCTTTCAAGGTCTTTGGTCGTGGAAACTGGGCAACAGCTTGTAGTTTCGCCGGATCAGGGAGTACACCTTCTTTCGACACGACATGGCCGAGGATGACCAGCTGCCGGGCGGCGAAGCGACACTTCTTCAAGTTAAGTTGGAGGCCAGCATCGGCTACGCATTTGAGGACGCGTTCAAGTCGAAGTAAGTGGGAAGGAAAGTCCGGTGAAAAGATAACGATGTCGTCCAGGTAACACAGGCATATCTACCATTTGAGGCCGCGCAAGATGTTGTCCATCATTCTTTCAAATGTGGCAGGCGCATTACACAGGCCAAATGGCATCACGGTGAATTCAAATAAACCGTCGGGTGTGATGAAGGCCGTTTTTGGGCGGTCTGACTCAGCCACAGGCACTTGCCAATACCCGGATCGCAAGTCTAAAGATGAGAAGAATTCGGCTCCTTGGATGCAGTCTAGCGCGTCGTCAATGCGAGGTAGTGGATAAACGTCCTTGCGGGTGATCTTATTGAGGCGCCTGTAGTCCACGCAAAAGCGAATTGTGCCATCTTTCTTTTTGACAAGCACTACAGGAGAAGCCCAGGGACCGTGCGAAGGTTGTATGACACCGCGTTGGAGCATGTCTCCAACGTGCTCAGCGATGACGTCACGCTCCGTGGCGGATACACGATACGGCCTCTGGCGTAAAGGCGCATGGTTGCCGGTGTCGATGTGATGGACAACAGTGGAAGTGCGACCTAAGCGAGATGGTTGGAGGTCGAATGAAGTGCGAAAGCGGTCAAGGAGATTGGCGATCAGGGCGTGCTGACTTGGAGTGAGGTAGGGATCAATACATCGGGAAAATGTTGGGTCACATGGCGGCGTCGGAGGAGAAACTTGAAGGGACATAGCGTCAACCTGAAGAGAATCCGGGTCGTCAGGCACATCATAAAGGAAGCTTGGCTCGATTACATCAGCATAACCAAGAAACTCATCGTGGAGCAGTCTAGCAGTGCAAGGAAACAGGTTCGATACATAAAGTGCGCTGGAACCTTGTCGAATGGCAAGGAGGGCAAAAGGAAGCAAGAAGGGATGACGGCGAGCAACAAGTTTAGACGGCGTGAAAAGAACTGTGGAGTCGGAAAACCCAACGCAGCATACGGGCACAAGTGCGGCAGAGTATGGAGGAATCTCGGTGTCGGCGGTGACGAGCACACGACCGGAAGCGTCATCAGTATCTTCAAAAACGTTGGGGCCGAATGGCGACAGAGCGAGTTCAGCACGGGCACAATGTATAACGGCACGATGAGATGACAGAAAGTCCCATCTTAAAATCATGGCATGGGAGCAGCGGGGCAGAATAGCGAACTCAACACGGTGTAAAGTGCCGCTTATAAGAACACGCACGGTACACTTCCCTAAGGGTTCAATCGGCGCCGCGCTTGCTGTGCGTAATGAAACAGCAGAATATGGCGTCGCGACTTTTCTTAGTTGAAGACGAAGCTGATTCGAAATCACTGATATTGCTGCTCCCGTGTCTACAAGCGCATGGACGGCAATGTCTTCTGGACGTTCAGGACGTTCGCAGGAAAAAAATTATGTCTTGAGGACTTCGTTGAGATCGCAGTTCTTGCCTCCGGAACCGCGTTCCTTAGTTTTCCTCTCGGAGAGCTTTAGGGCAGCGGACAAGCGGCGACAGAGAACGCCGACGGGGTGACGGAGACCGACGGGTATTGAAGGTTCGGGAAGCAGGAGGTGAGGCTTCGAATTGCTGAGCGGCAAAAGCGGAACGGAACGGAGAGTCGAAACCGTTGCTTGGTGCCCTCGGAGAATCCGAAGGATACCACCCGCGCCGGCGGCAAAACCGTGCTACTTGCCCAGGCAGGCCGTAAGAATAACAGATAGGGCGGTTGTCATGGGTACGCCATGGATTGAGATCAGCGGGCTGAGACTGATGGATATATTGGCGAGGTGGGCGCACGGGCTGCTGTGGCGGCCAGTAGCTGCTTGGAGGCGCATATGTTGGAGCCACTTGCGGAGGGGAGGGAAAAGCGCTGGTAAGTCTGGATTGAATAGATGCAGACGGAGGCCTTGGATTTGCGACAACGGCAGCCTAGGTAAGTGGAACAGGCGTGGGAGGCGGTTGATGAGCAAGTGGCACGGCGCTAGCGACTTGGTCTTATATCACCTGACGGAGATCAGGAGACAAGGGTGACTCCGACACCTGACTGGCGGGCAGAAGAGAGAGCTGGCGGGCCACTTCTTCTCGTACGAATTGCTTGATTTGGTCGATTGCTGTACCGGAAGAAGTAGCACTGACAACGTCACTCAGAGCTGAAAGCGCGACGACAGGAGCGGAAGCTCGGCGCGTAGAAAGCCGTTGTTTGCGTAGCTCTTCATAGCTCTGGCAAAGCGAGGTGAGGTCTTTGACCGTCTCAGGATTCTTTGCCAAGAGCATTTGGAAAGCGTCATCGTCTATGCCTTTCAATATGTTCTTACTTTTGTCATCTTCGGACATATCGGGGTTGATACGCCGGCAAATGTCAGCTACACTTCAATGTAGCAGGTAAAGCTTTCGCCCTTTTGTTGGGCAGGACAGCGAAGCTGTTGTTCAGCCCGAAGTTTGCGCACAGCAGGGCGACCGAATACATCTTGAAGTTTCGTTCTGAATGCTGTCCAGGTAGAAAAGTCAGCCTCATGGTTGCGGAACCAAAGATGGGCGACCCCGGACAGGTAGAACGGCACGTAACCAAGCTTGTCAGCGTCATTCCATTTGTTGTGGGTACTCACTCGGTCGTACGATGACAGCCAGTCCTCTACGTCATGATCGTCAGTCCCATTGAATACGGGAGGATCCCGTTGGCGTGGCGCACCAGGACAGACGTCCGAAGGCGGTGCCGGGGGTGGATCGGTAGGACGAGTCTCCTCAGGCATGCGAGATGTGACAGGGATTGTCCGGTTGCGGAGATCCAGGTTTGCAACAGGCCCAGCACCTTCCACCAAATGTTACGAAGCACTTGGGGAAGTCAGCGTTCGCGACTAGCAGGATAAAGCAGCGAGAGGTAGCACAGCCGATCGAGCACGACACAAGGCTTATCTCTCTCGTCGTACTCTCTCACAGACACATCCCCACTGCTCCTTATTTCACAGTACAATATATATATATATATATATATATATATATATATATATATATATATCACCAGAAGACCACCACCAGTCGCACTAGTGCGACTAGTGGTGGTCTGCCCTGAGCCCGCGGCAGTTGCACTTCCCTCCTCGAAGTGGCAGGTCGTGTGTCGAGTGAGCTCCTGAACAGCACTTTGCAATGTGGTGAACGCGGTTTCAGTTAAGGATCTGGGACTTCAAAAAGGTGCGCGGTAATGCTAATGAATTTCCTTCGCATTTGCCGCTAAATAGCCACTTAATTTTGGATTTGAAAACAATTGTTGACTGTTTGGCAATATTTATGTCCTAAAATTCATCTGACCAGGGTATTTGCAACAAATACTCCCCGTGGCGGTTGTAACTGCAGTGCAACCATTTCTGTTGAGCACGTGCGTTTCAGCTGTGTATTCAAGGGATCTGTTGTGGCAGTAGTGCTACACGTCACCTACACGTTTTACTGCATCATCAATTCGCAACGAAATTTTTATATTCATAGCACGTATCGCTTTCATGATTTGAACCGTTATACCTTTTACACAATTTACAGCGTCTGATTTTTAGGCCCATTTCATACACTAACGATCTCGGACACGGAATTTCTTGACGCAGCCTGTTTTACTTCTCGGCAGACGGTCTGACTGTTAGGGAAGTACTAAATTACATGTTCATATCAATGTGAAATAGAACATCACTCCGGCCACACGCCACATTTATTAGAACTTCCTACTACACAAGTGAGCAGATAAGGCTACGAAATATAACGGCGAAGCCAGTTTATTTCGGAACGGGTACTACATATAGGTGTTTCTTGAGTACCAGTCCGTGCTCGGGGTTTCTTTCGCTGAAGTCATCCAGGTGAATCAACCTGCAAAGAAAAAACGTCCGTCACGACGGTGACTTTCGACAACAAAAGACAAAACTGAATTTCGAGGAATTGAATACACAAGGAAACAGACTAGAAAAATTTTACGTCATAGCCTAAGTTCCCTAGAAAACGAACCTTTCAAGAAATGGATCAACAAGGTACCTCTTTAGTCATAGCGAGCCTCTATGATAGGTGTAATACGTATTATGACAAATTTTCAATCCATGTGTAAATGGAAATATAAAAGATGCTGGTCGATTATGCGGCAAAATCTATAACGTTCCCGAGCAAAAAATACTAGTTCTATTTAATTTCAATTTTTCAGTTTCTGCTCTAAGCTCCGTTTGACACGCACTCTGTAATTGCCTGTACATGTATTCAGCCATATCGACTAACCCGCACTACGTTTCCTCTCCAGTAAACGCACCTTCATTTAAGAACCTATGGCATGTCTGTGCCTCATTAGCTGTAACGAACCTATTACTACGCAAATCATCTGCTCCGAGTGGTACTTCCTTGAATTCACTGCCGTTTACATAAACGTCCAACCCCACAGCTGTGCTCACAATATCAACCCTTCAGCTAAGCTATAGCTCTACACTTCCTAAATTATGCCTGAACTTCAATGAACTTATCCAAAAGGAAACAGTGTCGTTAATCTGCCACAAATGTTGTTAAACCATTTAGGAGACACTTACGGAGGCAGGCGATCTCGCACTCCCTCATGGTTTGGTATCTGTTCTCGTTACCACCGCATCCTCCGTAAATGAACTGCTTGCATTCGCCGGCATCCACGTCAAAGTACCAGCGCAGGAACGAGGCCTTGCACAGACCGGTTACCGGGGCCGGTCGGCAGCCCACGTCGAAGTCCACGCCGCGGTACCAGTCCTGCACGTCCACCTCTCCGGCGGCCATTCCTATGAGGAAATACGTAAGCATCACCACCGCGTAAGCATCCCATAGGGTCGAGAGCACTGGAAGATGCTTTTAATGTGACTCTATGTGAATTACCATTATGTCTAAAGCGCAAACTACAAAATAACAGGTTGCCACAAGCCACTGTCGTGTCCCACTCCCTCAATGTTTGTGTGCTTGCGCTTTCCACATAGTGCACTACCAACAAGTCGTATCATCCATTCTTACGATATTGTCCACGCGTCGTAAAGAAAGAGAGAAAGAAGGAAAAGCAGTGAGGTCAACAAGACACGCGTCCTGTTTGCTACCCTACAAATGAGAAGGGGATGTTAGAGGATGAAAAGGAAGGAGAGAGAGCCTTGAGAATTGCGATTCATCCGGAGGTGCATATCGAGGCTACTGTCGTTCACTGAGGTCTTCAGGAGCTGCAGCTGTTCGCGTGTTGCTTTCTGACCTTCACGTATTGGTTCTCGTCACACGGCTGGCTGCACCACATGGCCAGAACACGTAAGGAGTGTGTTCAGTGATATGATCGCTATGCTCGCCACACGTTGAAGAATAGAAAGCTTTCAACAAGCTTGCCGGTTTTCCTAATTTCAAATTGCGCTGACCTCCCAGTGGAATGCTAAAGGTCTCAGATCAAACGCTATTGAGCGCGTTTTCACAAATTAGTTCTCAAAGTAACATATCCAGTTCCAATACACTATCTAACAATAAATGCAAGTATACTAACGTTCAATCCTCTTACGAAGACACCATTCCTAAAGGTCCGGTACTTAGCAGTAAGTACTAAACTTCTGCACTCGCTGTGTGCAAAATAAACCGTCTGCAGGACGTCCCTACAAAGCCTGCAAAAATATTGCTGTAAAGGCAATGCAATACAAGTAAATTAGTTTCTTGTCCGTTTGTAATTTTGTACTTTCAAATGAGCAACTGTACTTCAGGGATATCATGAGCAATTTTTCAGAAACCTAGCTATTATTGAGGATCGCGGTTGTGTAATCAGGAAGGCTGTGATCGTTACAAATGAACTTGTTGGCTAAATAATACTTTGTATAGTTTGTCAAAAGGCTAATTTAAATGTTAGCTAACATCAGCACCGTTTGTTCAAAGATTATCAGGACGCACCTGTCTAAGTTGGTGCTATTAGCGTGATTTCTGCTAAATGGAGATGACTTCATTGGAGCTCGGTGTCACTCCATTAATTGGGACACGTGCCTTGTTGAGAATGAAAATGATAAATAGTGAAACTATGATGAATGTTTGAAATTAAAATCTGATTGGCTAGCCGATGCAACTGAATGGCGCACTTTTACCATACTGGCTGATCTTATTGCATGCTTAGTAACCCGTGAGAAATGCTTTGAAAAGTGTGATTTAAAGTCGCAGCTGCGTGCACACTGCGATACCTGCCAATGTATATTAACCAAAGCAATATGTCGCTTTTCTCCCGTTGCTTTTTTATTGCGTGGCACAAACACTGAATGAACTGCGCGGCAATGACACAGTCAGTTGTGGTTGGTGCACCGGTTTAAGAGACCGCGGATAGTGCCCCTGTGCATCCTCCCACGTGCACTCACTGCTCACTCTCTTCCTCTTTCTATTCCCCCTCTCTCTTCCTACATCTGCAGTTGCACAATGTCGCAATTAAAAATGTGAAGCAAAATAATTTTACTGGTAAGTTTATCAGCTGTGTGCCAAACAATTGAACAAAAGTTAATTATCGAGTGGCTGTACATGTTCGGATTCAACAATATCCTCTCTTCCTCTTTCTATTCCCCATTTCCCGTAACTGCAATGTAGGGTAGCAAACCGGTCGCGCTTCTGGTTGACCTCCGTGCCTTTACTCTCCTTGCTTCCTCTCTCTCTCTCTCGTTGCCGGCATCGCGACGACGACGGAAACCGAAGATGAAACAAAACGTCACCGCGACGATAAACTAACGCCACAGGTGCTCTGCGCGGTTCAATTATAACGAGCCTGGCTTACCAATAAAGACACAAGTCAGGAAGCAGGAAATCAGAGCTGTGTTCATGCTTCTAAGATTCCGTAGACGTCCGAATAGCACTCGCAACAAAATATCTGCAGAATGTTTTCCGCAGTGAATTGGCATCCTCGACGCATGCCACGCTTTTATACTCTGAGGCGCAGTGAAATCATCGGGACTGAAAACAGCTGTCATCCAGCACATGCAGTGACCGCTGATAGCACGCACGCAGGTCACTGATCCGGATTGAGGTCGATAACAAGCGAACGTGTACAGGCTGATGGGAATGGGCTGGCTTACTATAGGAAGATAGATAAACGCTGCAACGCCTTAGGGTGAACAGGTGCGTGGCCTATTATGTCGCCGTGCTTGACTATCGTCAGGTGGGGAGTGATAACTTAGATTCAGAGAGATCTAGTGGACGCTTTAAGATGTCAGCCCTGCTACGCTGGGCGTTCCGCTTCAGATGGGGGTGATATAAACTGCAATGTCATCATTTGGCGCTGCGGGTGTGTGATAAATAAGCGTGAAGAGGACATGAAGAACGAAGAACAAAAAGAAAAGAAAGCAGCAGATTTGTAAGACCTCGCGAAATCACAGGTGAATTTCCAGCTGTCACGATCCGCCCCGGACCGTGAACGAAAGGGGAGCGGCCGAGAAACCCCGTCCCAGATACGACGCTCAGCGTGGTGGTGATGAACGATGACTGGCCGCCGAGCAGCTGTGCTCGCGATTTTTATTCAATGCGGTAAACCAATGTTGCCCACCGAGCTTCGGCGGGCCACTGATCCTAGCAGGCCAACTAAAAATATGGCTGGGGTTACGTCACACGATCGTCACACCCCCTTACCCCCAGTTTGTTTGTCCACGGAAACAACACAAACAAAAAGTGTTAACCAGGCGAGTAACGGTCCGGCGGCCTCCGCTGTCGAGTACTCCGCCTGGGCACAGGTGTTGATCCGGGTGTGGCAACACTGGGTGCTCCCTGAGCCAGTTGAGCTCCGTCCGGAGGGTCAGCAGTGACCGGCCTTGAAAATGGCGCCGAACTTGGTAGTGGCTCAACTGGTGCCGCGCAACTCGCGACGCTTGCCGCCTCTGGTGCTTCGCTGGCAGCGACCGGTGTTGCCGTTGGCCTTCTGCGGGCTGGCCTTCTGAAGTGGCGCCCAAGTTTGCAGGCTGGCTCACGAGGCGAGGCCGAACATGGTCGGCGTGCCGGTGCCACGTGTTCCCGTCCGGCATGCGGACGAGCAGCGATGAGGCGCTGGCAGGAGATAGTACCTCACCGGCGGACCAGGGTGGACCAAGACGGAAATTCCTGGTGAAGACCGGAGCTCCCGGCTCCGGCAAAGGCCCGGAACGGCACCCTCTGTCAGCAGCCAGCTTGTGCTTCAACTGTTTCAGGAGCGCTGTGGGCCGGAGGTCCGGATGCAGGACGTCCAAGGGTGTCTTTACCATCCGACCCAGCAGGAGCTGGCATGGGGCACGGCCAATGACGTCGTGGGGCGTGGTCCGGTACTGAAACAGTGCCCGGGCAACCTGCGTCCGGAAATCTCTAGCCTTACACTTTCTCAGTTGTCCTTGATTGTCTGTACCACCCGCTCGGCTACACCGTTTGAAGCAGGGTGGTACGGCGGAACCATCATCCGGCGGATTCCGTTCTTTGTTAGCCAGGCCAGGTACTCTGTGCTGGTGAAAGCGGGGCCCTTGTCGGACACGATGACGTCCGGCAACCCCTGGGCGGCGAAGACCTGTCCCAGCGCCACAATGATCGCGCGTGCTGAAGGAGTGGTGACAGGTAGGACCTCCACCCACTTCGAAAAGGCGTCCACCACTACCAGGAAGTAGTGGCCCTTGAAGGGACCCCGAAAATCCACATGTAAGCGGGACCAGGGTTTCCGTGGGAATGGCCAGGGGGTGATCTCCACATGACGTGAGGCCCGCTGGTGCTCCTGGCAGTTCTGCACCATGTGAGCAATGTCCTGGTCCAGGCCAGGCCACCAAACGTGAGACCGGGCCACCATCTTCGTCTTTTCTACACCAGGGTGACCCGCGTGCAGCAACTGCAGGAGCCTGGACCGGAGACTTTGTGGGATCACCACCCTGGAACCCCTGAGTAGGCAGCCCTGCTGCAGGCTCAGCTCGGCAGCCTTGTGGCTGTAAGCCTGCTGCACCAACTCGTCCCCTCAGGACACAGCCTTGACCACCTGGGACAGGACTGGATCCCGACTGGTCGCCTGTGACACCGCAGATCTGGAGAGTACCTCCGGGTACGCGTGCTCCAGCATGAACAGTTCAATAGGCTCTGGAGCAGCACCTGGCACCTCCGGCAAGGGCAGGCGGCTAAGGGCATCAACAGGTCCCAGGTCCTTTCCCGGACGGTAGACCAGCCGGTAGTTGTAGGCCGCAAGCCTCAAGGCCCAGCGTACCACTCGAGGCGAAACCTGCACGGGAACCGCCTTGTCCGGCCCCAGCAGACCCAGCAGCGGCTTGTGGTCCGTGATTTCCTCAAATTCTCTGCCCCACAGGTACTGGTGATAGCGCTCAACCCCGAACATGAGGGCCAGGCCTTCCTTATCCAGCTGGCTGTAACGTTGCTCTGCTGCAAGAAGCCGACGGGAAGCAAACGAAACAGGGCGTTCCTGGCCATCCTTGTCCCGGTGCGCCAGGACGGCTCCCACGCGCCGTACGGCGACGAATCTACTGTTAGGACGACAGGCTTGTCTGAATCGAAGTGCACCAGCACTGGAGCCTTGGTGATTAGCTCCTTGCTGCGCTGAAATACAACTTCTAGCTCATTCTTCCAGGTCCACTGCTGACCTGCTCGAAGTAGAAGATGGGGGCTGTAGATGCGCCGACAGGTTGGGTAGGAAACTCCTGTAGAAGTTGATGAGGCCGAGGTAGCTCTGAAGCTCCTTCATGTTGTGGGGCTTTGGCGCCTTGAGCACAGCATCAACTTTGCGGGGGGCTGGGGACAGGCCAGCCTGGGAAATGACGTGTCCCAGGTACTCAACGCTGGGGGCCAGAAAAACGCACTTTTCCAACTTGAGCTTGACACCGGCGTCCTGCAATCGTGCCAGGACGTTGTGCAGGTTCTGCAGGTGGTCCCCGTCGTCGGTGCCAGTAACCAGGATGTCGTCCAAGTACACTGCCACGTGCCTCATGCCCCTGAAGAGGTTGTCCATCTCCCTCTGAAAGATGGCCGGGGCTGAGGCCACGCCAAACGGTAAGCGCGTGTACTGGAAGAGCCCTAAAGTTGTCGATATCGTGACATACTTCCGAGAGGCATCCTGGAGCATCAGCTTCTGGTAAGCGTCTCTGAGGTCGAGCTTTGTGAACTTCTGCCCCCCGGACAACGCTGACCAGAGATCTTCAATCCGGGGCAGCGGGTACTTCTCGACGGTAGCGACGGGGTTGATGGTGACCTTGAAATCCCCGCAGATCCTGACACTTCCATCTCGCTTGAGGACTCGAACTATGGGAGCGACCCAATCAGACATCTTGACGGGCACCAGGCTGTCCTCTCGCTGTAACCGTTGCAGCTCCTGGGTGACCCCGTCTTTCAGGGCGAACGGCAGTGGGCGAGGCTTGAAAAACGAGGCCTGGCTCCCTCAGGAACGTAAATGCTAGCCGTCGTGCCAGCAAATGTGTCCACCCCCGGTTGGAACAGGGACTTGAAAGCGGTCAAAAGGCTTGGGACGTCTTTGACCACATGTAGGACGGCCTCTTGGTACTCCGGCAACCGAACGCCCAGTCCGTGAATCCAGTTTCGGCCTAGCAGCGTCGGTGACGACCCCTTGGTTAAATAAAGGGGAAGGGTTGCCTCCCTATCACTGAAGCGAACGCTGACCTAGGCCTGCCCCTGGACCTGGGAAAGCTGTCCGGAGTAGCTGCGCAGCATCACGCCCGAAGCCTCGACGGACACGTCAGGGAAAGTACGCTTGAACAGCTTCCAGGCCATGACCGACACGCTGGTCCCTGTGTCCAGCTCCATGGAAATGGGGTGCCTGCAGACTTCAACGGTCAGCGGATACGGTGGCACAGACGACGGAACAAGGCCTGTGTGCCTTATGTCGAAGATTGTCAGGTTCTCGGCCACGACGTGGAGCCTGGCCGCTGAAGGACCCGCGCCTGCTGACGCACGTCTTCGTCGCGAACCCTTGCGACGGCTACCCTGACCGCGGGCTTGTGTGGAACCTGGGCTTGATCCAGGCGGCTGCTGCTGTCCGCTGTTCGTCCTCCCCCCCTCGGCAAATCCGTGCGAGGTGCCCAGTTTTTCCGCACGTGAAGCATTTTGCTTGGCAGAACTGGCACTGTGAGGTGGAGTTGTCACTACCGCAGCGACTGCACGTAACACCCTTAGTCGTCATCTTGTTGACCGCTGCTTCCGTCGACGGTGAGCCGGTCGCGCGTGCAATCTCGCCGGCGTCCTTGGCCGCACCGTCCATCGCCTGCGCTGCCTTCACGACGTCGTCCAGCGAGGGATCAGGAAGCTCCAGGAGTCGTGTCTGCATGGTGGCGTTGTTTATCCCGCAGACGAAACGGTCCCGGAGCAGCGAGTCCAGCTGGTCCCCGAAGGCGAGGCACTCGCTAACCCTCGTAACGCAGCGACGAACTAGCCGAGGGTCTCTCCTTCGCGGCGGCTCCGGTTGTTGAAGCGAAAACGCTCCATTAACGTTGACGGTGCCGGGCTGAAGTGCGACCGCAGTGTTTTGAGCAGCTCACTCAGCGTCTTGACATGCGGTGTGGCCGGCTTGAGAAGGTCGAGCAGGAGACTGAAGACGCGGGTCCCGCAGCAGGCCTGGAAAATACCCGCTGTTTTGCCTCGGGTGTGTCGTTCGCCTGGAAAAACACGTGAACTTGTTCCTCGTAGACTGGCCACGCGGACCCATCACCCTCGAACTGCTCGAGCCTCCCGTACAGCGGCATGGCGGCAGGAACGGGGGGCGGTGTCTCGCCGCTCTCGGTGGCTTGGGTCGACAGGTGGGCTTCCCTCGTCGCCAGTGTCACGATCCGCCCCGGACCGTGAACGAAAGGGGAGGGGCCGAGGAACCCCTGTCCCAGATACGACGCGCAGCGTGGTGGTGATGAACGATGACTGACCGCCGAGCAGCTGTGCTCGCGATGTTTATTCAATGCGGTGAACCAATGTTGCCCACCGAGCTTCGGCGGGCCACTGAGCCTAGCAGGCCAACTAAAAATATGGCTGGGGTTACGTCACACGATCGTCACACCAGCAGAGCTGTTTCTTTCGCGCAGTTGCGTTAAGAGCTTCAGCTGTCTTAAAATAAACCGCACACGCTGAAGTACAGCCTGTTTGGACTAATGGAAACCGGCGCGCACGGTCACGTGCCTTCAGGGACAAATGCTACGCGACATGACACATGTACAAATCGTCTCAAAAAGGTACTTGGCGTTGACACGAGACAATTATGCGTGCATCAGCGGCCTCACGGTCATAGCATCGGGCTGTCTTGCTGATTGATGTTCAGTCCCCACAATGTACACATAATTATTTTATTTCCTGTGCGTAAGCTATTCAATAAGTTGACGACGATCGCGAGGGCAGCAGCAACATCAGTCAGCAGAGTCCACGAGGGTCCGCTTAACAAGCTTCGAATTAAAAGGATTAAGTGCCCGATATTGGGGATCGGACCTTGGTTTCCCAGCACAACAGCCCCACGCTCTAATCATTAGGCCACCAATCGCACTAATACTTCTCGAGCGATAAGTTTTTCTGTGAGACTGGCGTGTGCTTCCCATGGCGTAGCTCGTGCGCGCGAAATCACGCGAGCGCGCCAATTTCAATTAGGCCACACACAGGAATGAAATGGGCGAATAATATATTCACCCTTCCCACTACCTTTCATGCCGCACGTCTTTCTGCTTACTTACACCTATCCTCGGCATTCTATTCTCGGGAAACATCAAACAGCACCTAGCTACGTGCTCTTGCCTTATCACTGCGTCGACCTCTCACAGCGTACACTCGCGTTAACTGCAGTTTCCTATTTGACTTAGAGTGTGACCGGTGTAGTGCATAAACATTACACGACAACAAAGTTGTGAACTGTGCGGTACATAAACAGACACTTAGCATGAGTTTACGCGTGTCATAGTATTGGATTGCATTGGATTCTGGGGTTTTACATGCCAAAAACACGATTTCATTATGAGGCACGCCGTAGTGGGGTGACTCGGAAATAAATTTCACCACCAGGGAATTTTTACCGTGCCCCCAATGCACGGTACATGGGCGTTTTTGCATTTCGCCCTCATCTAAATGCGGCCGCCGCAGCCGGGATTCAATTCCGCTGCATCATGCTTAGCAGCGCAACACTCCAGTCGCTAAGCCACCGCGGCGGGTACACATGGCATAGGAAGACAATATTATAGGCATTGCATTTAGTATTACAACATTTTGTGTTAAAGATTTCCTTGCCTTGGTGGAATTTTACCTAACGTAGACTTTTATCAACTGGAATAACGATACATTTTTTGCAAAAAAAGAGATGTGTGCATTGGCTCATGTCTATAGTTCCCGTGTTAAGCAACCTTTTTTTAGCCGAACTTGATAGGGGCCTATAACACCGTCTCGCAGGAGCGTTGATGATTTTATTATTTTTATTGACTGCTCCTGGGAAAGTTTTCAAAGCGAGAGCAAGGAAGTGTTGAATGTGTTCCGCGATAGTCTTTATCCTCTTCAGGTGACGGTTGAATGGTCGATTGACGGATCGATTAGATTTCTGGACTTGAAACTAGTCTGTTCTGACAACCAGCTTTCCTCGTGCTATGATCCACGGGCGAACAAGGCGTTACTCCTATTCCATTCTAACCACTCGAAACTAACCAAGAGAGGCATTGCGACAATGCGCCTCAGCAAAGCCTTAAAGAAATCTTGTGCTCACCTAACGAAGCTTAGCTTTCAGTATCAAACTTCGCGCTTGAAGGAAGCTGGCTATCCAGAACATGTGTTAGTGTCGGTAGCAGGAAAGCAGCTCAAAAGAATGCCAGGAAGTTCAGGTCAATCTGACATTGAGCACCACGCGAGCGCAGGAATGAGAAGCACAGCCATAATCTCCTATATTCACAAACTTTCACATAACCTCAAGAATGTGGCACTTCGCGATAACATTAGGGTGGTTTTTTTCAATAACCCATAAGCTTGAGGGGCTCTGTGCGAAGACAAATCCCTCTAGGACAGAAAATGTTGAGTGCACAAAAGGGCACAATAAAAAGTTCGTAGGTTGCAAGGCATTTGTAGTGTATCGCATTCCTTTCTCTTATGGGAAAAATACGTCGGTCAAACCAGTAGGTGCGGAAATGAGCGGCTGAGAGAGCACAAAAACATATAAAGAAAGCTGCCGCCTGATGGGTTTCTCGCCCTCCATACCCAGACTCATGGTTGGCGTGCTTTATTTGAAAATACCATTATTGTTGGTTGACATAAAGAAGAGGTCACCCGGCTGATTGTTGAAGCTGAGCTTACCCACGCACTTGGTGAATTGTGCATTAGCAAGCCTTCGATAGCGCTGTCTCCTAAGGAGTTAGATTTCCTGCGTAAGCGGTGACAGGTTGTTCTGGCAGGTTGTCGCGGGTAATTAAATATGGTTCGATAGTGCGAATTCATTCGCGCATGTTTCTCAATAATTCCACGTGATGTATGTCTGCTATGGCGAATGTGGTATTTAAGCGTTCTGGTTTTCAGAATAAACATTGTTGTTGCTAGTAGCGCTGTGTGTTGTCTGTACACTTGTGCCTTCTTGTGTCCTGTTACGTGTCGCGCTGCATCAAAAGTGTTCCTTAAGCGTCGAAAGCACAGCTAAGTCACCGTTTGACCTTGTCTGAGCTTGAAGGTCAGATTTACGGAACGGTGCATTTTCTGGGTTTGTACCTGGAGTAGTACAGCTGTCGCTCGAAAAGCCGCATGCGCGTGATTAGAACATTCTAAGCACGCGCACAAGGCCTTAATTTTTGGCAGGACCATGAACCAATTTAGGAGCGGTGGGCAAAAAAGCAACTGTCAAAGCAGCAAAGGCCGTGGCACGTTTTTTTAAGCTTTTTAAAAGAAAGAGTAATGCGCATTGGTTGTACCGTACTCTTTCTTCTAAATTAAATTATGGGGTTTTACGTGCCAGAACCACGATCTGATTAGGAAGCACGCTGTAGTGGGGGACTCCGGAAATTTGCACCACCTGGGGTTCTTTAACGTGCACCTAAATCTAAGTACACGGGTGTTTTCGCATTTCACCCCCATCTAAATTCGGCCGCCGTGGCCGAGAATCGATCCCGCGACCTCGTGCTCAGCAGCCCAGCACCATAGCAAATGAGCAACCACGACGGGTTACTCTTCCTTCTAAACGTGCTATTAGTGCAGCCCAACACCATAGCCACTGAGCAACCACGACGGGTTACTCTTCCTTCTGAACGTGGTTTTAGTGCCTAATGGGTTGTTGCGAAGTCCGAGGATCCGTGACGGTCGGTTTGACAGGGTCCTGATACTGGCCTTCGAGGAAGCCACCGTTTCCGGGGAAGGCGGCGGTTGCTGTTGCGGCTCGTGGTGGCGTTTGGGCCAAGAATCCACCAAGCCCAACGATGAATACAGCAGATAGTAGGAAATGAAGGAAAAGGTTTAATTTACATTATGTACACTGGCCCCTGGTACGGAAGCCCACTCCATCAGGAGCATATTCAACGTCCGAGTTCGTATCAGGTCACGTCAACACCACCCCCACTGCACCACCGGTGTGCGCTTTTAATCCCCTCGTCTTCGCTAGGAGACTCGACTGGGGAATCTGCTGACCTTGGTGGGGCCAATCAGAGGGGTTGTATTGTTCACCCAACACCGCCTCTACTGCTGCATCCTCGCTCTCGCCTTGGCTGCCACTGCGAGATCATCTAGGAAACCGAGATCGTTGTCGTTCCCACGGTAGTAAATCCTCGAAGTTGTCCTCTCGCCTCAATCCGGTCAAGTCGTCATGGTCGGTGTCGGGCGGTAGCGCCATCTGGGCGACGCTGATGAAAGGGGCTGCCTCGAGGCAACACCCAAAGGAGGTGCACTGCCGATTGGGGACGCATGTCTGCCCTTCACCGTCGGCCTCGAGCACTGTCGCCGTCTGAGCGACGCTGATGAAACGGGCTGCCTTGTGGGAAACGGCCAAGTTATACGCTGGCCCTGGTTGAGCCGTAACATGGCTCGGAAGGGGGCTCCTTGCTTCCGCATCACCGTCGGCGCCGAGCCCCGTCGTACTTAGTCCGGATGGGCGCTCGTGCTTCCCGGAAACACCCCCAAAGCGACGTTGTCGTCTTAGCGCCGCATGAGGCCGATAACTCATTGCACCCTGGGGTCCCAGAACTCGTCTCACCGATCAGCATCCAGGCAGTCGAACGGCCGAAGATACGAGACACAAATGCTCGTTCATTCGCCCCGGGTGACGCTGAATTAGTCGCCAGCTCCTTGGCGTCGAGAAAACGACGAAGCGTGAACAGCACTCCACAGCTGCATGTCTGCCGGTGAAGCATTCTTTGTCCCTAGGGACCGTTAGGCACAACGGTGTGCGCGCCAGACTACCGACGCAAGAATGATACGGGAGAACTGTCAACATTAACTACAACCGTTCTTTTATTGCGTCATACTTTTGTCTACAAGCGCCTATTGCCACTGTCTTTCACTGAACGAACATATCGTCTTCGTGAATTCACATCGACCTCTCCATTTGTGCATTTGCGCGGAAATGTCGTTTGCATACCTTTTGTGAACGATGTAGTGCGTAAACATTCAGTGACGTTAAAGTTTGACGTGCCCGAAGAATATACATGGCTTAAACTTAGATGTTGCATTAGACGAAAATAAGGGCCATTGTGTGCATCGCATTTAGTTTATATAGCATTTAATTAACCGTTTCCAGAAAGTTTTAATTCACACAAGTATTCCAAACAGCTGCACTGGAGGAGCATAAGTGTGTCGGCACTCATCCAGGAATCACAATATTTCAGGTGATAGTTACTGATGCCACACTTACACATATCTTGCTCACAAAGCTTGACGACACACGAACTCGATTTTTGTCGTTTAGACCCCATTAGACAAAAATTAGAGGACGCTTAAGCTTCGCCTTTAAGAGTAGAACGCGATAGCGTTATCGGGACCCGTTCGCATCGCATTGTCCGCATACGCCAAGTAGGCTTCATTCACTGCAACACTGAACGTGGGAAAGCCAGCTTACATGGACCAAGCTTACACCGGTCCCCATAAAATCGGCTTGACTTTTAAACAAATGCATTGCTGGAAAGACGTTTTTCGAGGGGTAATATAAGTGGTCTTGTATTAAAATGTGAAGGCCCTAGCACCTTTTTTATTATTTGATTAATTGTTTGCCATTGCTCCAACGCGCGCGCGTGTCCAAAACGAGTTAGCAGGCGAAGTCCCAATTTGACCTGCCTAGGATGCGAGCGCCATCTGGATATCATTTTCGCAAGTAATGTACCCGTACCTTCAGGTCCGGTAGTAATTCTAGAAAAGGGGTTTGTGTTTGAGTTTCCTCGTAGCAGAATTAGGGTTTCTCGTACATTCAAACGACAATCCGATGCCGTTTGGTAAACAATCCGACGGCGAATCCGGCGCCGAATAGTAAAGTCGTACTTTACCATTTTTCTGACAGATTTCACTGTGAGAAATTCAACTTATTTTACCAAAACCTTGCACCACGTGGAGGGCCTGTGTGGTCGAAGTATTTCGGGTGGTTAGAAATGGTTTTCTCCGCCACCCGCCGACATAGCACGCCGACGCCGGTTGCCGACGCCGGATTTTTTGCGACACGGAGCCCTTAACGCTATCGCGTTAATATTGTGTGCATCTTATCAGTAGTGAGCCTGCGGTCCCTAAGAAACTTGTGGTCCCATGTTCTATTGGCTTACTACACCGACGCACTGTGCAGTGTGTCATGTGGGTGCTGGCGGATCACAGCTAGCCTCTAATTTCGTACAATGCTTATCACCATGTTCAAGTGTATATTTAAAATTTATAAACAAGGTGCATTTCTTTACCCCTGCATGTTCAAGAAATGGTGATAAATCAAAGATTAATTAACATTTGCAGTTCTCGTGATGCATAACAATGGATTTCATTTACAATTTATAAGAAAGGTGCATTTCTTTACCCCTGCATGTTCAAGAAATGGTGATAAATAAAAGATTCATTAACAACATTTGCAGTTCTCGTGATGCATAACAATGAATTTCATTTACAATTTATAAGAAAGGTGCATTTCTTTGCCCCTGCATGTTCAAGAAATGGTGATAAATTAAACATTCATTAAGAACATGACCAGTTCTCGTGATGCATAACAATGAATTTCGTTTTGCATTTTTTATTCGATGTTGGCCTAACGAGGGCCAGTGCGTTGTATTCTATCGCTTTGAATAAGGCGTCAAAAGGATCTTTGTTTATTATTTTTGATGATGACAGTCCAATTATCCAATTTACTTTTCCAGCAATGCCAGGACAACCACAAAAGGCTATCAGAGGTAAAAAAATATGGAGAAGGTTTTGACAAGCAAACACCGCCGTAAACGTAGGCTGCTCAGATTTGAAAGTCTTCATTGGTCACATGACGTCAGAGAGAGTGCAGTCAGAATTACAAACAGACCATCCAATTGAAGCTAATTACATTTCCTCGCCTGGGGATGATATTTTTGCAGCAATCAGCGAGCACATCAATGAAGTACAGCCCAGCAATGTAAGCTCAGATAGTGACCTTTTCAGTATTTCAATGCAGAATGGGTTTTCATCATGTGTTAGTTCTAGTGACGACCATGAACGCACTCCTGAATATCACACCATTCAGTTTGATCCGGTGTCAGTGAAGCCTCTGCTGCAGGCATGGGCAGTACAACACCGAATCTCTAAAAGTGCTGTAGACGCATTGCTTGCAATTCTCAAACCACATTTTACAGAGCTTCCCAAAAGCCACCAGACACTGTTGCATACTCCTAGTAATGTTTTAGCAGTGTCGATGTCAAATGGGCAGTATGTACATATTGGTCTATGAAATGGCTTGGCACATATTCTATATTTGTGGGGTCTTCACCGCACTAATTTTAGGAGTCTGGCATTATCCTTCAATATTGACGGGCAGCACGCATTTAAGAGAAACATGCAACAGTTATGGCCTTTACTGGCTCAAGTGCATCAACCCGATAGTAGAAGCCTCGACAAAGTATTCCCTGTTGGTATATATCATGGAATGTCAAAGCAATCTTCATTGGATGACTATAGCAGGCAATTTATCCAAGAGCTTCGACCTATGCTAATGAGTGTTTTTTTCACAGATGTAGAATACACAGGATTGATGTGAAAGCTGTACTGTGTGATGTACCAGCAAAGACATATGTCAAAGTAACAAAATATTTTTCTGGTTATTATGGCTGTGACAAGTGCTGTGCTAAAGTAACATACCTATGACGTATGATTTACCAGACTATGACCAGTTCTCTTCGATCTGATGATTCATTCAGGTCCAAAAGCCAGCCTGAGCACCATTGATGTTTTTCTCCTTTTACTACACTTGGTCTACGCATAGTGGCAGGCTTCCTATTAGATCAGCATATCAGTTTTTGTCAACGCAATTTAAATCACTCATGCAGACCATGACAGATCCTAACACTTTTTTCCCTTTTGTTTATGTACTGCAATCAAGTGTTCCACGGTCGAATGTGCAACTATTGCTTTTACATTGACTACCATAAGCACAGGAATGGCTAAAATAATTTTAAACTTTTGAGCACGGCATGACACTGCGTAGAGATAATTCATTCCCTGCTTCTGATAAGCAGGCACTGATCAGTTATAAAAGCTGAAGTCGCATCTGCCCTCAGAAAGCATTAAAATTATGGCACATTACACATGTAGCCAAGAAGACATGCATGTATTCTTTGTGGACAAAATAAACTAATCAGCAACATAAAGTATTCGCAAATATAACGGTGCAGACAAGCCAGCAGAAAAAAAATAAGGAAGGAAGGGCAGGTAGTGAATGCTCAAGAAGCTGTCTACGAAACATAATTACGTAATGAAATAATAACCTAATGATCTAATAGTGATGTAATAATGATAAAATAGAAGACTACAAACTAATTTCTTCACACAAAGCATGGTACACAAGCATTTTTGATTTCTGCCCCAATCAAAATGTGGCTGTCATGGCCGGAAATTATGCCTGTGACTTCGTGCTTAGCGAGAGAATGCCATAGCCACTGGACCACCACACAATCCCTACTGCTGAATGTGCCCATCATCCATGCTTCTGCATAAATACTCATCTTCAAGCACTGTGATAGCAAGCGAGTTTAGTACCTTCTGAAAAATAGACATCAGTAACTTCCTTTCACTAGGACCAACTCTATGCTTTGCAAGTGTTAGCCAGCGCCATTCCGCCTGTGCCACTTGAAAATGTCACAGCAGCTGCCTGGCCTCTAGCCAGTTCTCAAACAATTCTACTTTTTCGGCAGCACTGTTATCGCTCATGAAGGTTTCTGGTGCCTGCATACAAGAGAATTTCCAAAGAGAATAAGTGGCCATAAAGCAATCACTATAAAAATATAAATCGTTTTCCACAAATAGGCACTACAGAAAGCAATCTCTGCAAGCTGCAGTTCGCACCTATTATTTCTCACTTCCCCAGTTCCTGCACCCTGAGTAGCTGGGCAGCATGATGTATGAAATACTTCTGCAAAGAGCACATATATTTTTGAAGTTTTAGAAACACTACCGCATTCTGAAACATGAAGGTACGGAAACATAAGCTATTTTGATTTGATGTTACAGTTCGTCCCAATATACTGAAACTAGCACTATTGACAGCAGCGAGGCGTCGTGACTCAAAGCAAGATTTCTTTGACATCATGTAGCGATAAGGCTAGGCATAATGGCAGTGTTCATGAACAAACGGCGAAGCATCAATTGCGATAGCAAATTAGTAAAGAGCTATACGGAGTAAGGATAGTAGTTTTATCAGCTGCATAAACTTGGACATGTAGCAGCACCAGCAACGCGCAGAACAGTTGTCGACGCCGTCGGCGTTCTGCCCGCGTTCGCACCGAACGCGCACGTCCTTGGACACTGTTGCCGGCGCCTCTGGCGGTGGCTCGGAGGTTTTAGACAAGATCAGAACGGGACACTGCTCGAGCGGTGTCGATAGTCTTTGCCACCTTGTCGCCTCGCAACGTTTTTATATAAATACGCATTTAGTGCCGCTGCTAACCGTCGCCTCCCCTCTCTCCCTCCCGTCCCTCCACGGCCTCCCGCGCGACGGAAGGAGTCCCGTTTGCTCTCCGCCGTGCATTCGCTCCCCGTGAGAGCGCGCGTTCCTCGCGCGCTTTCACTCGAACATGCAGCATACGGCGCGCGGCGACGACTTCATCGCCGTTGGAATTAATACGGAACCTCACGGCGACGCCGACGGGAGAAATCCGCTTGGAGTGTGCTTATAATTGCTATCGCAATAAAAAAATTGCTATGAGTGCTGCATGTTTTCCTTCGGGCTGTGCTGGTGTGTGGCAGCCACAGTGACCACAGCAATTGAGCGAACTAATGCATCATGACGTCATGACTCATCTGCCTCTTTGGCACATAAACCAAGACTGGTTTTGTAAAAACTATTATTAAAGCAAACTATTTAGAGTGCTCGCTCTCACATTTACCAGTATTTTATAGGTCTTAGAGTGTTCCATTGAATGCAATAAAATGTCAAGTAAAAAAATGTCACGCCAGTACTCTTTTAAGAAACATTGTTTCATTATAAGCAAATTGCTTTTGTGGAAATCTGCTACATGGTGGACGTTTCGTGAAACAGAAGAAATAGCCATATTTTTTTTTAATTTTTATTCTTTGACTAATTAAAATGAACAGATAAGATTGAAAAACCGCCTAAGCGGACAAATGCAGCTTATAAACCTGTGCTAACCATAACTCATATACAAGAGCATAAGGCTTGAACAAAAGAGCTGCGTGACCGATAATCAAAGTTGAATGCAGACGAGAATGAAAGTAAAGTAAGATGTAAAGATTTAGTGACACTTTGAGCTCAATTCGCCACTAGTGTCGTTCATAGTCTGATAGACGGAAAAGTTTACTGACACTATGTAGAACTTATTTGCCAGCAAGTGCGTTAGCTGAACTCATTTCGCGTTGTCCGAGTGTGTAGCCTCAATAGCAGTGCTATAAAATTAAAATGATACTCAATGCAGGGTCGGCACCAATTCTAAAATCACTTTTTCTGCCATTATTTCACTGCCAATGAAAGCCGTCTCTATTTTAAGGCTTTGATGTTTTTTGCTTTGCCACACTTAGCACTTCCAAGCCCGCAGTGTGCCGCTCTGGCACTCATCGCTTATGGCGACAGATTGTATTAATGTTATTTGGCGAATATTGCCTAAAATAATAATTATATAATGTGCCGACTGATCTACCATTCAACACTGCCACCAACACTAAGCGACGCTTTCTTTTCTCATGTAGGCCAAATTTGGCAGCTACAAAGTGCACTAACAAGCACAAAGTGTCAATAAATTTCCTCGTATGACTGAAGTATACGATAAGCAGGTTGTTACAGTGCTACTCCGTGTCAACTCTCTTCATTTACTAAACAAAGTTTGTTCCTCCACCTCCTGCTTGCTGAAACCGGTTTTCTATGCAGGTCTGTAGATTGAGTTGGCCATGCTTTATTACACGTTTCCATTACTTTCTTAGTTTCCTGCTCAGTGTTCTTTATGAATTAAGTGGAATTCCATCAAGAAATAATGTCACATTTGTATTTGAAATCTATACTTTTTGCTTTACCCCTTCACTTAAGCTGTGACATAAGATGTGCGAACAAAATATATTTCTGCATAATAAAGCATATAAGGCGGATAATATGAAGCCGCTGTTGTGCCCATATGCTGTGTCGATTCCATAAATAGTAATATATTCATGCCAACTTGTCCAGTTATCAATATTAGTAAGGTACTGAGGTGTTTAATAGCTCTATCATGTTCATGCTGAATGATACCCTTGATGCTGGTCTTATGTTTGGGATAAAAAATATAATGCTTTCTATTCTAAACTGAAAACTGAATTCCAGCAGATCGCTGCAGTAGTCTTAGGGCTTCTTGGTTTCTTACTTTCCAGGTCCTCAAATGTTGATCCGTGGAACGTCGATGGCTCCCTGGAAAACACTATCGGTGTAGGCGGCACTGGGGCTGTCATTGGTGATGCGGTCGTGCCCGTGCGCTTTCTGGTCTTCTCACGTACAGCTAGTTTCGTAGCCTGCGGCTAGCTCGATGGTCCGGGACAACGTTGGTACCGTCTTCGGGGTTCGGGCTTGGATCACGACTTTTTGGGGGCGTCGGGTGCATGAATGCAAAAGCTCCCCCACCATATGTCACGTAGTAGTGACGATGAAGAAGACAGTATCGAAAACTGTGAATGACAAAGCTAGCTTTTTATTGGTCGAACTTGTACCCATAAAGATACGCTATACTCGAAGCACAACGATAGCGGCGAGCACAGTCGGCGGTCGTCGAAAATCTGATCAGCGGGTCAAGCGCGTCGGCTTTTATACATGAGCCATCTAAGGTTTCAAAGTAATCACTGGTGCCTTCATGTCTTCCATACATGCAATACATACATTCCAGAGCATACATACATTCCAGAGCATACATGCAATCAGATTACACAAGGCTCGGTGACAACAGACAGCGGATAGAACCATCGATAACATTCGAGAAACTTCCGATACAGGCAGGCGCGTCCTGCGTTGAGCGATAACATTTTTTAGACGGTGAAACGCGGTCACCTGAGAAAAATACGTACACATGTCAGTATGCTGTCACTTTGTAATGTACTTACTGTCTACAAAAAAAGTTTACGGACCAAGGGATCTGACAAAAAGCTGACTTTCTCCGCAGCCTCAAAACTTAGCCTGGTATTCCCATTTCCAGCTTCTAATGGTATATGCGAACAACATTGTGATGTACGGTTTTACTGGCTACTTTTAAAGGCTGCTCAGATATTTAGCGTTTTCTGAGATCCGGTGGTCCGTAAACTTCTTTAGTCGATAGTACCAACAGGCGCCTTTAAGAGGTAATAAATCGCGACGACGATGACGATTCAGGCGAGGCGTAATTGGACTATGAAACAAGAAAGACATAAGAAAGAAGTGAAGAACGACGAATAAGCATGTTTTTAAGTTAAGAGATGTGCATGCTCGCAGACAACTTTGTGAATATGCAGCCAAAACTACAGAAAAGCGCACGTGTGAGGCATCGTGCTGGATATAGACTACATAGACACGAGTTTTGTTGCCGCTACTTTACTAATAACAACACAAAGCAAGTTTATGTTATCATTTTCGTGTTTTTCACACAGAATAAACACCAAATTTCGGTTTCCTTTGCAGTTGAAACGTATTAATACCAAAATAACACGCGCATCGAAAAAAGTTGTAAAGCGCAGTGTATGGCCACCCCAGTGCATCCCATCCCTCCTAACCATAATTTCCTCCTGGCTTCGATTAGGTGCAAAACTAGTGGATGGCACCTAGGGGTCTTCGGTCTGTCCTAATATAGCCTCGACCATGAAATCCGGGTGATAGAATCAACAGTGTGCGAACCTGAGCCGGTGTAAGCGGGTGGTAGATTCATACGAGAAACCACGCTTATGGATGGGCCAATACGAGACGGTAAACGCGAGCGCACATTACCAACTATAATGTTTATTCGTACGGTGAATGGCTATATTTATCTGGATATGCTAACTCTGTGAATTGCTGACGTGTAATGCTCTTGTACACTTAGTGATGATTGCCTATAAATAGCATTTGACCATATGAACAAATACCATGGTTGGTCGCCTGCGCGCAGGCCTGCGTATCCTTCTGCCCCGTTTTTAGCGCGGTTTTTTCGCACAACGGTGATGAAATATTTCACTGCGAAAGCGCTTAAAATGGCACTAAAGAAATATATGTCCCATCGTTGTGCAGATATTGAGAAAACAATAAAGTGAACAAGAAGTTGTGCTGTATTAGTAAACTGCCCTTCCACAATTCCAGAAAAACCACTCTTACAGGGAGCGGGGCTTTGGCATAAGCAGAGAAAAATGCAATACCGACAGAAACGGTAAGCCGCTGCTTTGAGGTTTCCGCACAACCTCGCCGTGATGCCATGGATTTTCATAGTCTACGCGAGCCTGCGTAATTTGTATCAGTAAAGATGAACTATATCACATTATAAATGAGCCCAGGACTGAAATTGGCGAGTTAACGAATTTATACTGAGTCACAAGGCCGTGACGTCATAGATTTTCACAAGGTCTGCGCGGGCCTAGTTAGTTCCATCGCTGTTCGCGCGGTCCTTAACTTTTTCTTGAGCTTCTTTGTTAACCTCCACGTTAACCTCCAAGTAACTCGCATGGGCGCCTGTTACGCAAGTTTCTAGGGGAGCTGTTCCTTTTGACACAATACTTGCGCCAACATCTCCAAGACGCCCACGGACTCGATTTACCTGTCAGGCCTGACATCGCCGCTCGCCATGGCTTGCCCTTCTCCGCAGTAGCGCGTTTCTTGAACTCATAACGGTAACAGCAACTCACGAATGTTGAATGGCCTTCTCAATCATCGAAGGAGCGGAATCTCATGCCACTTTTGAGGTGTAAATAATCTTGAACAAACAAGGTTTTAATAAAATGAAAGGAGACGCATCGCGAGGACAGTCGAACGCGCGCGCACACCGCAGCGTTCCATCACCAACTACTGATGATGATGATTATGATCATGACAGGTTCGACAGCGCCTTTTAATGATAACACCCATATGTAAGCGCCGGTAGAACACGATGATCGTACACAATGATTGGACAGTGGTAAGTATCCAGTCAGGATTTGGTAACGCCTGCCGTATGAACTCAAACCAATTTTTATTGTGCAAATTTCCTTCTCATCAGTATCCCCCTGTGAGTAATTGACATACATAATCGTACTCTTGCACAGACTCTAGAGGCTCACTGACGATCATGAATTCTTCTTCCCTTGCTGACTATTCAACATTACGTTTGTATTCTGCATCTTCAACCCTACTCTTACGCACTGTCGGGTAAAGCCCTCAATCATTTGTTGCAATTCATCCCTAATTTTGCTGGACCGGAAGATGTCATGTGCAAGCCGAAGGTTGTTGAACGATAGATTAGAAAAAAATATCACTTAGATTAAAAATAAAAGCAGCTTCAAAGCTCCGGGCTTTGCCCGAAGCAACCTCAGTTCATCTAATTTTTACCGTCAATTCCTCTAATATAAATTCAGGTGACAGAATGAATGCCCTTGAACAAGTAGGTGTCATTGCAGCCAATTCCTCTAATATAAATTCAGGCGACAGAATGAATGCCCTTGAACAAGTAGGTATCATTGCAGTTTAAGTCTATATCATCATCAGCAAGCAACCGATTGAATTTATGAACGCCTTGCCAAAAGCCCTAACGCCTTGCCAAAAGCCCTGCAGTGGACGATTTCCTTGCTAAATTCTGAAATTTTATATGAATAATTTCCTTTCGTCATTCAAAAATTTTCAAAAGTGTTCCTGATTAGACTCCGATAATTGTTTTCCTTCAATCACCCGATTCTTGGCCAATCCCCCTTAGTGGGTACGAGCCACATTTAAAGGCAAGCAAGCAAGCCCTGCAGTGGGCATGTGCCATGAAAAGCCTAAGGAGAAAGTGTTTCTAGCCGCCGCCCATCGCTGTGATAGGGACTAGAAGCAAAAGCACCAGCACACCGAGAGCTGTGCCACAAGCTAAAGTATTCGCCAGATTCAGCGTCTATAAACATAGCCTCGAGCAGAACGACAAGGTTTCCTGCCAGGTATGCAGCTTATCAGCCAGGAAATCCAGGCTCCTGCTGTATCATCAGCTTCCGATGCACACGGTGGCTCTACGCTCGATCAGATCGCGGTCAAGCAAAGCTCGAACACCAACGTGCTCGTGGTGGCCACATTCCTCGGCGCCGCGTTCTCCACGTTTCTGCTCGGTCTCATGGTGCTCGCTGGGTTCGGCCGGTCTACCGTGGGCCGCTCTTCCGAGAACGTGAGCGCCTTCTGCTGCCCCGACGAGGCCCGCGCCGTGCTTCGAGGCCTCAACGCCAGCATCGACCCCTGCGAAGACTTCTACGGGTACGTCTGCTCCACAGTCGACGCCGGCATCAGCGTCCGCCTCCCACCGACAATCCGGGTTGCCTTAAAGCGAAGGCGTCTCGAACTGGCCGCCGTGGGCGCCGGCACAACCGCCGTGGGCCGCATGCTCGCCTCTTTCAAGAAGCACTTCCTGGCAAGGGACGAGCTTTTCCAGGAAGAGATCGCCGACTTCGCAGCTGCCATCGTGGGCACGGGACTCGCGAATCAACGCATGAACGCTTCGCGCATGGTCCGTTTCTTCGCTGAGCTGAGCCTCAGGTACGGCCTGCCAGGGGTTCTTTCATTCTCTGTCCCCAAAGTTGGCACTACTCTCTCGATTGAGAGAAATGCCGACTGTTTTTTGGATGACGACCACAGCTTTGTCGCACCCGGCCTTCACACGGTCAATGGGGCACTAAACGCATCCATCACTGCCGATGAGCTCGCGCAGCTTGAGAAAAACTTACCCGTATCGCCACGCGTTGATGCTCCGAGGGCACTTTCTCAAGAACTTGGAATATCTCCTTTCTCTGCGCTGTCCGAACGTGATTGGGCTGCGATAGTGGACGACGTCATCCGACCGGCATACCCAAACCTGACGTTCGTCGCCACGCGACAGGAGGAGATATTAAGCGGTGTCTTGAGCTTCCTAGTGGACCCAGTTCGCCAACCTGCGGCGGTCGCCTACGCAGTAGTGTGCACGGCCGTGAAGAGTCTTGAGAAGATCGACAATGGCGAGGCTAGTCTGCGTGAGCATCCAAAGCGCATTTCTTGCACGGTGCTCGGCATCTGCGAAATCGAGGACAAAATCGTGGTGGACGCGGTGCGCAGTCAACATATGGACAACCACATCCGGGCCACGTTCGCCAAGACCCGCACCAACGTCATCCGGCGTGCTAAAGGGCATCCGATGTTCGACGGCACGTCTAAGCAAGAAATTGCTGGCGAACTGGCCAAGCTGAAGCTGATGCTTCCGGAAGAAACAATCGCCGCGGATCTTCCATTTCCAAACCTGTCGAAGACATTTGCCCACAACTTGCTCGCCGCCCGTTCTTACGTCTTCGACGTCAGGAGAGCCAAATTGGCGCGAAAAATACCCAGCGCCGAGAGCCTCTCATTGCCTACACTAGTTAGGAACGGTGATGTCATCTACGTTCCAACAAACATGTACGCCCTGCTCGATCACGAAGCTCACAGGCCCGTTGCTATAGACACTCCTGTTCTGGGAATGGAAATGGCGTATCAAATGTGGTCATTTCTCCTAGAACCTGGTCTTCGGCCGTGGTCTCCGAAGACACGCGAGAACATCGATATACGCCTGGAGTGCTTCACACAAAGATACTTCAATGGATCCGACAATAGGAAGTCCCAGGATACAGCCACTGCTGCCTTAGCAGTGGCATCGGCGATCGATGCCGCTGCGACGGCGCAGTGGAACACCATTGGGATTGTGGACAATACGAAGGTGTCTGCTGGACGGCTCGTGTACATTACATGGGCGCGCGACAGATGCGCCAGCTTGCCGGGAATGATGTTGCGTGTGGACGTAAACATTGTGCTGAGGAATTCGCCGGCGTTTGATAAGACATTCGAGTGCTCCAAAAGGTCACCCATGGCTCAGCGAATATGTTGCATTGAAACCTGCTTAGGAGGGACGGCTCTAATAGGTTCTATGAGATCTTTCCTTGCGCCATAAATAGTATAATAAATGTTGAAACTCTCATTACAAAAATATATCGCTCTGTCCTTTAATGAACTCTTTCAATAATATTCATTGAGAAAAGGGTGAACTAAAGTCTTGCGGCAGCCATGAACTCAATTATTAATAGCTATTCACAAAAGTGCCAAAGGTCTATTTCGGCGCCATGAAATAAACTCATAAACGTTTATAATTGCACTTCTAAAAATAAACACCGCCCAAGCACTCCGTACAGATGGTTAACCACGCAGCGAAGCTGAAAGGTGTTACGCCAGTGCTTAGCAGTGGCTTAATCCCGACGCTGTATTGAAGCTTTTCTCAATTATTGGTTACATGTTTGTGTTTCTAGTGGAACGGAAGCGCCAATGGCGGGCAAATGCTCCAAACCACGACCAGTGTTGCCAGGTCCGAGGAGGCGGCGTAGCAAAAAGCTAGAGAAGTTGTAGCCCAAATGTAGCCAAACAGAAAAAAGTGCAAACTATTTCGTAGCCAAATATAGCCATTTTTATTTGCAATTTTATTTGTGTATTCATTTTCACATTCGACTACGGCAATCCTTTTTTGTACAACCCATCGTAACAAAATGTCCGTGTTGCCGTGACGGTCGGCCCCTTACATCACCAACAGCGACGTCATGCTTGCACAGAAAACTTTTTTGGTTGGCCCTGGAAGCTCTTAAGTTCCAGCGAATCGCTGCAGAGGGCGACATCAGTGCTTTTATTTTATGACAGATAGTACTAAGTTATTATTTTTAGTTATTTACAGTAATATTACTTACGAACTCTACTTTTTAGTTGTCGTGAACACAAAATAATGTTCAGCTTCATCGATCTCTCACGTTACCTCTGCTAAATACGGCGTAGAAGTTCAGGTGTCCAGCGATCTGCGACGGCGACGTGCTCACGGCTTCTTTTTTGATGAGCTAAAACAAGTCTTTCGCGCTATGATATCTCGCGTTATTTGTCTCATCGTCCTATCTTTTTTTCATTTTTCTATTTTTGATTTTCAATTAGCTTGGCCCGAACTAGCTGGGACGCACCCTACCTATATAGTGTCAATTTGCATCAACCTGGCCGCCATCTTAGGTCTCTAGCACGCCAAGAACATGTGTTAAGAAAAGGGACAGGCAACAGATGCCACTGACTGTCTGAATTAATTTTTATAGTTCGTGTAGTGTGCCTTGTTAGGCGGAGCACAAGATGATTAGTACAGCGACAAAAATTATAAAAGTGATTTCCTAATGTTTGTTATTAATGCCGTAGTACACATTTAGCAAAACGTTTTATGAAAATTACCCTCAAACAAGTATAGGATGTTGCCAGGAGCTTCATATATTGTTTCTTTGCTTTCTGTTATGAAATACACTAACGCCGAGTATTGTTTAGTCTGAACGGGCACAAAAATTGATGCCGCGAATGTCACTGCTTCTGTACGTAATTTCTCAGCAAGAAATGGTATATGTGGTGAAGTACGTTGACGTGTTGTCTTCACAGCTAACATCTGCGCGAGACGGCACCGGATTGCTCTGTCTGACTCATGAGCACATTTTAGCTTGTATGCAAATTTTTCTGCTTATATATTGTCAAGACAACCTGTGTTTCTTGTGTTGAGTGTTCGGTATGTCTTCGTGCATTTGACAGCTTAAATAACTGCCCGTGATGTCAGAATGAGATATTTGCACAACCATGTAGCTGGCTGAGGTATTTTCACAATTTAACGCGGTGTTGTTAAATCACAAGTTTGCAGTTTCAGCAGTGATTGCAATAAACTGAACATTTCTTATTGTTTAGGGATGTCACGATTTCGTGAGACGGAGGCATCTCTGCACCACATGGGAGCCTGTGGCAAAATGCAGTCTGAGCAGCCCGACAAGGAATCTGATCTGCTTGCTTTGACAAGGTGTGTACAAAACAGTCACTGCCACTTATGAGTTCTAGGTTCTGTTGGTATAATTCGTACGTGCCATCGGTCCTGAATCTTTTGGTGAGATTTACGAATTTGGACTCGTTCTACAATTTTACTATTGTTGCATTGAGTTATGAGAATGAAATTCTATTGGGAATATGTTGTAAGAATCTTGAAAAATGGGGTGGTATGAGATTGCAAAATTGCATGTAAAACAATAAATTGTGATGGCACTTGTGCTGCTTTATTAGCAATGCAAAATCCCTAACGAGTATACCAGAGGGGCACTTCCTACCAAGCCCTATTCAGATCAAAATTAGCTACTGCAATTGGCTTCCTCGCGCAGCTTGCACAAAAGAGCCAATCACAAGTGAGAAATTTGATCCGGATTGGGCTTGATCGCAATGAAAAGTGCACTGTGTGACACCCGTATTAGACGACCTTATTGAGATAAGTTTGTAAAGCCGGCTAAATCGTCCACAGCAAAAGCACTGAAAAAAGCACACTGGTCTAAAAACAATGTTGTCAGTTTCTGCTGTTCTAAGTTAATGGTTAATAATGTGTCTCTATTGAACAATGTAGGCGCTGAGAGAAAACTTTAAGAAAATATATGCTGACTTTCCAACACAGCATTTTGTCTAGGATTTTTGCAAAATATAAAGTTCACAGGCTGGCAGGTTTGGCATAACGTGCAGCACTTTTGCTTTAGATGCCATATTCATAACTTCCAGTTTCGACATAATATTCAAGAACTGTATATTTTAAAACATCGCCAACCTTCAGTTTAATCAATAACCTAAGTAGCCTCCTCTGAGTCAAGTATAATTGGGGGCTTGAGTAGATATGCATGATATGCTACTTACTGACTGTATGGTGGCGTATTTTTTTAGGAACTGTGTTTTGACGCACACATGTCCTTTTATGTCTTGTTATGAGTTGCCCGACGAAAGCAGAAGGGCATTGCAAGTTATTGCAAATATTACGGCACTTAATTGCTTACATACATGCCTGCACAGATTCTGTGTTCCTAGATTTATTTCTCTAGGTAGTAAAAAATCATGTATTACACTTTTTTTTCTTTTTTTTTGGGGGGGGGGGGGCAGGGGTTGTTCATTGATTCCCATTCCTAAAGGGATGTTGAAAGAAAAAACCACGAAAGGTGGCTTGAAAGTGTTTGAATTTTCTATTTAATCTCTTATTATTTCTTTTTCTAAAGCACTACCAGCATGAACACGTTTATGCTCACTTTTATAAGCTAGCTGCCAAATAAGAAACCACAGTGTGAAAGAGTATTTATTCTTTTTTTTACTTGTTTTATTGTATGTTCTTTGTTTGGCTCACAATGTTCCACCTACCACCTTATGCAGCACTCCAGCTGGAGCCTATGAGGTATGTTTATAAATGAATAAGTAAATTCCTGAAGCTTGCAAGAAACCATGAAGCATAACATTTAAATGTAGTCAGTTCATAATACATCCCTAGAGCAGCATAACATCAAGCTTGAAGATGATCTCTGATGTCCCATAAATTGCAGGTTTGATAATGTGGTATCACAAACTGCTGTTTACGCATGACAGTCAGCCTGGTGCAGTGGTCGCAGGTGAGAGTGTAACCGAAAGCTGGGTATGCTTTTCCCTTCCGCATTTGACATGGGAGAGAGCTTTAACTCTGCTATTGCTTCTCTTATAGTTGGGACCATCTCTCTCACCTTATTATTCTGTCAACTTGCTAATATGCACTTCTACAAGCTTAGTTATGATGTTGACTGCTGAACTTGGATGATGTGCGTTTCAATAGTTAGTGGGACCCTCAAAACCATGCTGTACTTTGTTGCATTTCAAATGGTCAATTTGAAATACGCAATTGTCTGACATGCTCAGGGAAACAAGGTTTTTGTTCTGAATAAGGCATAGGCTGCTTCCCGAAAGAGTACCAGAAACAATACTTTCTCACCTAACAAAAGTGTTTAGGCACGCCGTGCTCAGGCCATGCTGACCTACAATAATTAGATCATAATGCGCTATATCGACCGTTACATGTTATTAAAAGTGGCAGACAAAAGTCATAACGCACTGGAATTTCACTGTTAAAATGTGTGTGGCTACCTAACATTTAGCCTTGGCGCAGACACCATTAGTGCAAAAGGCGCGTATGTCATTACCAAGCTTTTGGGATAAGTACAGACTGAATAAGCACTTGTCAAGATTTTGAGTAGTACTATAACGTGAAACCCGCCCAAAGTGTGATTTTATTTTAATTTTTTTCATTTAGACCATGAAGTCACTTTTCTCTTAAGCCTGTGCAGATACGTCACGCTAGGCGAGTCCCATTCGTTTCTCCCTTTACAGTGAATCCTGTTTTTCAGTTTCATGTTGCATGACATACAAAGGCACTTTAAGCAAGGCCAAAAATAAGTGGTTTGAATGTGTACAAAATGACTCCGGACATATAGCTCACAGAATAAACTTACGCATTTGGCTTTAAAGGAATACTAAAGGGAGACACTGAATCAGTTTAGACGCATCATGTATTCTTTCTTTTTGTGTTAGTTTTGTGATGAGAGGTTATTTATTTCAAAAAGAAAATGAAGGTTAAAGTGGCATTTCCTGCCAAATTTTGCGGCGAAACATCGTACGTTGGAGGACATCATGCATTCCAGAGTATTTTCGTATATTTTGGCTGTTGCGGTTCAGTACACTTGCTCCAAAATTGCTAAGTCCAGTTCTTGCCTCATTTAGAATGCAATATAGTCAGTTTTTACAAAAAACTAATTAACTAGGCCTTAGCAGACAGCCAGCAGGTGTGGGAACTTTATTGTGGTTTCACAACCTGTATATCTTTCTCGTGTATTTTCTAGCTTATCAAGCCTCTACATTTGGATAACTGCAGTTTTTCTGGGTTTGCGGAAGAGTAATTCAATAATGCAACTCAAATAATTATTTTTCCCTTAAGTGTCCCTTTAAAGTTTTGTATGATTGATGTGGCATGAGACAACACTGCCCGAAAGTTATCTTGCATGTCAGCAGTTGAGTTGCCATGTAATCACCAGTATTGTCTTTGAGGTGCTCAGAGATGTCACTGCACTTACTCCTCATTACCCAAGTCCCTAAGAAGCCATAAAGAGGATCTGTTTGAAATGTCCTGCAATAAGTTATCTCATACTGTATTCACTGGGGCTTGGTTAAATGCTTGCAGTAGAAAAGCACTGTCTTCGCCAAAACATGTAAAGTGTGTTGGGAATTTGTCAGCGATTCTTTTTACCTGAACAGTCATGAAAATATTGATTTACCGTGTTGACTGGCCGATTTATATCAAGCCTGATCTCTGTAGCTGACTGTAGGCTTTCTTATTACACAAAAATTAAGCTGCTTTTCAATTATACCACCTTTTCACAGTACTGAAGTACCAGTTTTCAAAAATAATACAATAAGTTTAACTCTATTTTTTTGTGAAAGCAAGCTGCTGTCTTACACAGCAACTTCAGTGAGATTTTTAAGCGCGACAGGCTTAGGATGTTGTTTGAAAATTAAGTTGCTTAAAGACGTGATACATCAGAGAGCATGTTTTCTTTTATCTATTGTAGCATTATCTGGTCTCTTATGTTCCTTTCCATGCTATTCACAGTGCACACTTTCTAAGGAGATAAGGGACAGGCAGATGGTGGCATTCACAGCTCACACATTCCAAGGCACTAAGGGACACAGAGTGTGAAAGAGGACATTTCTTTTTCACTGTCTGCCTGTCGCTTATTCTTTTGGCATGTGTGTGCCATGAACACCATCAAAATGAACTGTTACCAACTTGCCCAAGCTTCAGCACTTGCGCTTGGTGCTTTTGTCTACAAAATGCCCATATGGCAGTACTAGTGTTGCTGATATTTGCGTGTATGAAAAGGGGATTACTTGATTGCAGAACAATTTGATTGGTTCTACACATGGTACTGAACATACCAATGTTATTTTAAAGGTGGGATTAGGTAGGAAGCTATTGTGGTACTGTTTAAAGTGCCCATGTGCAGATGCTTAAAGCTTGACTTCTGTTGACAAAAATTGGGCTCAAGCCGTAGGAGGACAGTTGTCAAAGGGTAATGACAGCCTCCTGGTAGACATGCCGAGTTATGCTGCTGGGGACACTTATTGGTTAGCCCTATTGGGTAATGCTGCTAGGCTTATGGGTGCTTTAACATTGCAGTGCCTGCAGAATGCATGTCGTGCTGTGGTATCATAATGGGCGCACCAAGTGACCACCTTTGCTTACACTATGTGGCTGTCTGGCCTAGTTTACTTAACCTGACTGCCAGCTATACACAAGGAGGAGGAGGGAGGCAAAAAAAGGGATCTTCAATTAATTTTCTTGCATAGATGGCTCATGCATCATATTTTTCTTATAGTGCAGGATTTGTTACTCAAAGTGAAGCTTGCTATATGGAGAATATCTACATTTTTTCATATGTATACCGAACAAGGATTGCTTTGTTCACGGTGTCACTTTTTATATTATACTCACGTGACACTAAGCCCACTTGTATTAATGCAGGTATGGCTGGGCCTGGAGAGAAAGTGTAAGCAGACTGTGCTGTGTTGCTGATCAGTGCTGATCTCCACACCTGAGTTGGTCCCAAAACATCCAGGCACCAGCGTGCTTTGCTTCATCATTGACAAGGTAATATGATATGGAGAGTTTGCACCTGGATATCAGTTTTGAGCTTGAGTTTTGAGAAATATGTTAAGATAGAAGACACAAGGGTTGGCCTTGGTGATAGATACACGTGTGTGTTTTTTTAAAGTGCACGTTTTGAAATATTCTTCGTGGACCTATTTTCAGCAAATGTTTACACTCCTTAATTGCAAACTGCCATGGAGCTGGTTTATGCCTTAAACTAGCACTCTTTCACCAAGAAAAAGCCTTATTTAGCACAAAATTCATAGGAAAGGCAAGGAGGTGACAGGACAGAACACTACTAACACCATCCAATTTTACTGCTTGCACAGCAATATAAAGCGAGAGTTTAAAGGACGAGGTTTGGGTTCGCGTTCATTGTTTCTATGGGTTTTGGAGCCCCAGACAGCTTCTTTGCTAGGCAGACAAGCTTGTGGGATGTGCTTCTGCTATTTGTACAGCACACTGACAGTGCAGGTGCGGGCCTCATCTTCGGAAGGAAGTGCACTGACGGCACAATTCACGGCGCAGATGACTCTCATAGAGTCAAGCAAGGCATCAGTGTGGATGTTTGTTCCCTTACCCAAAACAGCATGTTTGGGTTCAGTGTAGTTGTAAGAAAACAAGTTAGACATAACTTTCATGGTTTGAGTGGCCGCATTTTTCTTAGAGCACTAAATTTCTTTTCTTGCAACTGCCTGCCCTGGTTCCTTAGCGTCGGCATGAAGTTGGCATGGAGTTACGCATCCGGGAACTCGTGAACAATGACCCTGTAGTTGACACTTTGCGAAGAATACACCGGCTTCCAAGCCCTTCATTTTCTGTTGGCATACTTTTACTTGTACTGTTAGCAATTTCTTCTCGGCTTGCTGAATTATCTTGAGGCCCCACACTGACACTACTGATGTCTTCAATTGAAGACTTTTCAGGATAAGACTCCTCGCTTTGCAATTGTGGTTTAAAAAAAGGTGGAACTTACAGGTGGCTATTCAAGAAGTGAGTGAAATGAACCGGCAAGTCTTGGTTACATCTTGTGTGTAGTCCTGTTGGAGTTGAACGTTTTACGAAAAATTGTATCGTCACTAACACGATGATAAGCACTTGGTCATTCACCACAACTTCATAGTCGTTACCTGGCTAAACGAATTTTCGTCGAACCCTTGACAATACCTTCTGCAGAACTTATGTACAAAACATTGTTACCAAGACTTACTGGTTCGTCTCACTCGCGTCCAGAATAGAAATCTGTAAGTGCCACCTTTCCTGCAAAGAACCTTATCCTGAAAAGTCTACACTTGAAAGCATCGGTAGTGTCAGCGTGGGGCCTCGAGATAACTCGGCCAGCTGGGAAGAAATTACTGGCAGCAAGAGTTCAAGAGTGCTGATAGAAAATCAAGAGCTTGGAAACTCGAGCATTCTTCACAGGGTGTGAACTAGAGCAGACCATTATTCGGGTCTTCTGGGGCATACAGCTGAATGTCAACTTCACAGCGAGACTAAGGACCACCTGTGCGGGCAGTGACAAGAAAGCTTGATGTATTATAACCAAAACAGCTTGTTCAAACCAGGAAGTTATCTTGAGCTTGTCTTCCTACAAGCCCACTAAACCTGAAACTGCCATTCTGCGCAAAAGACAACTTCAACACTGGCACTTCACCCAACACTGACAAAAGTAAGCTGCATCGTGTAACGTGCCAGCAGTAAGCTCTTTCTGAAACAGGAGAAGGGCCCACGAGCTTACCTTCCATGGGGTAATCCAGGAACCTGTCTCGGCTCCAGAAAGGGAGCTTTTTTGGCTTGGCTTGGCTTGGGTCAATGACCATAAAATCATCATTACCAAACAGAATGCATTAACAGTTGCAGACTCAGGCTAATGTCTTGCTTGATTTTGTGGACAAAAACTGATGAAAGGGTGCCCAATGGGAGTAATTATCCTGTCCAGGAGTCCGTGATTTCAAGAAGTTTGACAATCATTTCATTGGCTAACAATCGCAAAGCATACTTGTGCTGTCATTTGAAACAAAATCATGCACTTTAAGGAACGGTGACAATTTCTTTAGGTGTGGGGAGCACCTGCCTTGCATATATAATTTTGGTTAAGAAGAAAGTAAGGCGGAATGGGCCATATAAAATTAATGGCAATAATTTTGGCATAAGTAGATTTTTGCTCAAACCATCTGAAAGTTTCTTGTTTTAGAAAGTATTAAATTTTGTTAAACGTAGCTGCTGTCAGATGATTCTATATAAGCATGTGGCCTTATGCAATACTATTTGCTTTAAATAAAATTTTTGGGTTTTATTTGTCACAACCACAATATGATTGCTGAACAACATATTGTAGGGCAAAGGCACAAATACACAGATCATACACGAAAACATGTCACAGGTGCTGCTAATAACTTTATTCGAAACACAACAGGGTACTGTATATATACTCTTCCGAACGCGCAGGTGCACTAGCCACTTCGGGCAGACAATAGAGGGCGATTATCCGTGCTAACACAATCATTTTGAAGATCTAAAGAAAGCAAGTTCCGCGTGGTACAAAACAACAGAGGTCTGACTTACACACGCACTACTTTTTTATGTAAAACGCTTTGAGTAGCTCACATGTAATTTTATCTTTACTTCTGCCTGGGATCTTCACATCATAAAATCTCGCACGACAAGGGCAGGCTTTTTTTTGCTGACAGATGCGCATTTAAGTCTGTCGTCATGTTTTTAGCATGCTCCCTCATTCAATCATTGATGCAGCGGCCAGTTTGTCCTACATAGGACTTTCCACAAGGCAGTGGGATTTCATAAACCACACCGGGACCACATTGCCCGAAAGGTGTTACATGTTGTACTTGGCAGCTTACCTTAGATCTGCCCATTATGCGGGGACACGTTCGGGCCAGCCCATTGGGAACAATACAGGCATACCATGCCTGTTCGCCACTTTCTTTAAATTGTGGCTCAACTTATGCACATACAGTACAACTTGCGGTCTTTGGCCACTCGGCTCACCAGCTCTGGCCTCATTCACCAGTGTGCCTGCTTTTGTAGTGTTCTCTGTTCCCAATATGCTGGCCCAACTGTGTCCCCGCATAATGGGCAGATCTAAGGTAGGCTGCCAAGTACAACATGTCACACCTTACTGGCGATGTGCTACCAGAGGGGTTTATGAAATCCCACTGTCTTGTGGAAAGTCCTATGTAGGACAAACTGGCCGCTGCATCAATGATCGAATGATGGAGCATGCTAACAACACGACGAAAGACTTGAATGCGCATCTTTCAGCACACTGTAAAGCCTGTTGTAGTGCAGTGACCTTATCAGTGTTGTGTATGTGCGTGGACGGTTTGACAACTATCGAGACATGTGAATGAAGAATGAAGAAACAGTAGAAGGCGAGCTAGGGACAGCTTCAAAGTGGGTACGAGCCATGTGCTGGGGACATCATCATCAGGGGCAGCTTGCGCGCTTGGCAGCGCTCAAAAAAACGAAGCAAGAGAAAAAGGAAGAAGAAGACGCGGGTGCTGGACGGGCAGAGCGTGCTCGTGACTGGAAGACGCAGGACCAGTGCGCTGTTCCGGGAGCTCCTGCCGCGGTACCTGAGGCGGCCCTGAGGACAACGCGCCTGCCTGTCGGTGCAGACGCGGAGTGGCGCCTGGTGCGACGCCGTTTGGAGCAGGCCTGGCTGCTGCCTGCTCGTTGCCGCCTGTTGGAGCAGCTTCAGGCTGTGTCCGGGGCGAGGCCTAACCGAGGCCTTTGCTCGAGGCCTAACTGAGGCCTTTGCTTGGAGGCCGCCTCTTGCTCGAGGTGGCATGTGGAGTTGTGGCGGTGGAAGCCACCCGCCTGATACCCGTTCGAGTGCTCTGGCCACGGTAATGCAGCCGTGGGCCGTCGCCTGCCTCATTTGAAGACCCGTGCTGTCATCCGGCCTTGGCTCGCCTCCCACGAGGGTCGTCGTGCGTTAGTTCATCAACAGAAATCGTCGCGACTGCTCGAGACGACCTACCGCCGATCGACTACATCAGTACTGAATCCGTGAGGCCTATTTGCTCTTCTCTCGAACGCTGCGCGTAGGACCTCGTGTAGACGTGTTTGGTGTAAGGACTTTTGCTCTGTATGCTGTGTTTAGTGTTTGTCTTGTTTCAGTCCCATCATGTTATATAAATGTTCGTTTAAATCCGTTCGTGCGTCTCTGACGTTTATTACCGCCTGACTGCACACAGACATACGTGCCGAACTATTCCATCACAATTTCTGGCGTCCGCGACAGGACAAAGCTCTAACGTTACATCTTAGAGCCGCACGTAGTTTGTGTGTGGTAGACGATAATGGACGAAAAGAGAATGCTAGTTGAGCTCGGGAAGGAGATGGGACTGAGTGGAGAGGCTTTGAAGGAATGGGTGAGCTCAGAGCAGAAGGACATGAGAGATCAGCGAGCAAAGGAACGAGAAGAAACAAAGATAGCGGCACAGGAAGAACATGTACGAGAGTTAGCCCGCATGGAGGCTGAACGAGCGCTCCTCGAGGAGCGACGGCGGATAATAGAGGCAGAGCGTTCACAGGCGAGTGTCGTAAGCGATGAGACTGGTGGTGGTCATAGTTTTCGCAGTCCTCATAAGATGATTCCACCCTATAACGAGGATAGGGATGAACTAGACGCCTACATTGCAAAGGTTTGAGAGAGTGGCTGCTAGTCAAGGTTGGCCACGAGACAAGTGGGCCTTGTCGTTAAGTCTGTGTCTGACCAGTGAAGCATTAACGGCAGTAGGTCGGATGTCTGCAGAAGACGCCACGGACTATGTAAAGCTGAAACAGACTCTTCTGCTGCGGTTCCGCTACACGGAAGAAGGGTATCGCGTGAAGTTTCGAGACGCGAAGCCAGAAAATGCTGAGACGGCAAGACAGTTTGCAGGACGTCTTCTCGGCTACTTTGACCACTGGCAAGAGTTAGCCAAGACACCGAAGACTTATGAGGCGCTGAGAGATAGCGTCGTGTCTGAACAGTTTTTACGACGCTGCGAGGCAAAGTTGGCCATCTTTCTCAAGGAACGAGGTTGTCGTGACCTTGACACACTCGCAAAGACAGCCGACCAGTACCTGGAAGCACAAGGTATTAGGAATCTTGCGAGAGGCAAGGAAGAAAAGGAGGGGAAGCTTATAGCCCACAATAAGGCAGTGGCTACAAATGAAAGCAAAGGAAAGCCGCTCTGCTTTCTTTGTAACAAGCAGGGTCACCGAGCTTCCGACTGCTGGACTAGATCCAGAGCTCCAAAGGCATCACCATGCTGGATATGTAAGAAGACAGGTCATAGGGCAGATGCTTGCCCTACTGGCTCTAACAGGCGTGGTGAAGCGTCATGCTCTCTCTTACGACCGGAACAAATCCAAGGTGAAGAGGAAAAACAACAGGAACTTGCCCAACCAAATGCGGAAGACGATCACGACGTTCTTTACGTTGCTCAGAGTGGTACAACGTGTGCAGATGTGTCAAAAGCAATGCCGACGGTAATGGGTCAGCTTGAAGGGAAAAGGGTGACCGTCCTGCGAGATACCGGCTGTGATACAGTCGTAGTGAAACGGTCCCTGGTTCCGAACTCCAAATTGACGGGTAGTACCCGCATAATACGCCTGTTAGACCGATCCGCAAAGAAATTGCTAGAGGCGGAGGTGTACATTGACTCTCCGATTTTCAAGGGACACGTTCGTGTAGTTTGCATGGAGAATCCTCTATACGACGTTGTACTAGGCAACGTTGAAGGCGTCTACCCGATTGACGATGCTAAGTGCAAGCAAGCAAGTCCAGAATTGTCAATCCGCAGTGCGAAAGATTCACGCGAAGACGGAATGACAGCTGCTGCAGGGACAAAGAAAGAACGGCAACAATTACCCACACCACAAGTCAACCCGTTAAACATCAGCCCGGAGGAAATGCGGAAGTTGCAAAGCACGGATCCCACACTAGAAGCTTGTTTCGCAGCATTGGACAAAAGAAACACGTCCAAGAAGCAAGCTGTAACCGAGTTCGTGTTGGTTCGAGGCATCCTCTTCCGGCGCTACCAGACTGCAGAACGACGGGACTTGGAGCAACTTGTGGTTCCGAAGAAGCTCCGTTGCACAGTGATGAAGATGGCGCATGAAGGATTACTTGCTGGACATCAGGGACAAAAGAGGACGATAGAGCGTGTCCTTGAGGAATTTTATTGGCCGGGGGTACAGGCGGATGTTACACGTTTCGTAAAATCGTGTGACATATGCCAAAGAACTGTGCCAAAGCACCTTGTAGGTCGCGTGCCATTAGGGAATATGCCCATCATCGGGACACCATTCCAACGAGTCGCAGTCGACATTATTGGTCCGTTGCCACCAACGTCCGATAAAGGGAATAAATATGTACTGACCATGATCGACTTTGCCACACGCTACCCCGATGCGGTAGCATTGCCAAGTATTGAGACAGAGCAGGTGGCAGAAGGCCTACTAGAAATGTTTTCCCGTGTTGGTGTTCCACGTGAGATAGTGAGTGACCGGGGCAAGTCTTTCACGTCCAGCCTAATGCAGGAACTGGGACGACTATTGTCATTTAGACAACTGCCCACAACGCCGTACCACCCCATGGCGAATGGTCTCGTGGAAAGGTTTAATGGGACGCTTAAACAAATGATCCGACGCATGTGTCAAGAATGCCCTAAAAATTGGGATAGATACTTAGCCCCATTGCTGTTCGCCTACCGAGAGGTCCCACAAGCAAGCCTGGGGTTTTCGCCATTTGACCTCCTGTATAGAAGATTTGTGCGGGGACCGATGTCCATCCTTAAGGAATTTTGGACTGGCGATAATCTCGACGCCGAGACCAAGACGACGTACGGATATGTCGTAGAGCTCCAGGGAAGGTTACAGGACACATGCAAAATGGCTCATGAAGAGCTCCAGAAAGCAAAAGCTTCCCAAAAGAAGTACTATGACAGAAAGTGAAGGGCCAGACAGCTTGTTGCAGGTGATAAAGTGTTACTGCTCCTTCCATCGGAGAAGAACAAGCTAATCTTGACATGGAAGGGTCCTTTCACGGTGGTCGAAAAAGTTGTCGCAGTTTCACCCGAAAGGCGAAGCATCAATTGCGATAGCAACTTAGTAGAGAGCTATACGGAGTAAGGATAGTAGCTTTATCCGCTGTACAAACTTGGACATGCAGCAGCACCGGCAACACACAGCACTGTTGTCGACGCCGTCGGCGTTTTGCCCGCGTTCGCACAAAATGCGTGCGGCATTGGTGACTGTTGCCGGAGCCTCTGATATAAATAGGCACTTGGTGCCGCAGCTAAACGTCGCCTCCCTTCCCTGCCCCCCCCCCCCCCCCCCCACGGCCTTTCGTGCGTCAGAAGAAGGCGCGTTAGCTCTACATATATGGTGATTGTAAATGAGGAAAGAGACGCCTACTTCTGCAGCCCTTAAGGGAGCACGGCACAGAACGCGCGTTTGTTCTCCGCCGTGCGTTCACTCCCCGTGAAAGCGCGCGTCCCTCGCGCCCTTTCACTCGCACATACAGCGTTCGGCGGCGCGCGGCGACGAATTCATCTCCATTGACGTCATACGGAACCACACGGCGACGGCGACGGCAACGGCGACGGCGACGCCGACGGCAGAAATCTGCTTTGGAGTGTCCATATAATTGCTATCGCAATAAAACGAAACGACTATGACTACCTTATCGACCTCGGTTTGCGAGTGAGCCTATTCCACATCAACCTGCTTAAAAATATGAGGAAAGGGAAACGGAACCACCCAATCAGCAGTGCGCCGCAATTACCGTCGAGTCGGATATGGTAGAAGAACATGAAATTCCATCTGTGACTCTACACCAGAGAGAGACCCATAAAAATGTCGCCGTAGCGAGGGATTTGAGTTGCCAACAGATGGAACAGATTAATAATCTTTTGGAAAAGTATCAAGACGTGTTCTCCGATATGCCAGGCAAGACGAACGTTGTTGAATGCAAGCTACGCCTCACAACAGAAACACCAGTGAATGTGCGGCCATATCCCATACCCTTTGCCATTCAAGACGCGGTCGAGCAGGAAGTTCAAGACATGCTGAAGCAAGGCATAATTGAGCCCTCTGACTCCCCGTATCAAGCACCTATTGTAGTGGTGAAGAAGAAGGACGGAACTATACGGCTTTGCATTGACTTTCGACAGCTCAATCGGGTTTTGATGATGGACAATGAGCCCATACCACGAGTGGATATGATGTTTGCCAAATTGGGACAAAGCCGTTACTTTTCCAAGTTCGACTTCACGAAGGGCTATTGGCAGGTCCCAATGAATGAGGAGTCAAAGGCTTTTACTGCGTTTCAGTCATCCTCGGGACTGTATCAATTCAAATTCATGCCTTTCGGCATCAAGACCGCCCCTGCAGTCTTTACGCGTCTTATGAGACGTGTAGTTGAGGGGATACCTAACATATACCATTATTTTGATGACGTTTTAGTCGCCACACAAACTTGGGACGAGCACATTGTAACGCTCACGAAATTTCTTGACCAAGTGAGAGCAGCGCAATTGACGATAAAGCCGTCAAAAAGTGAAGTTGCCGTCAGTTCAGTTAAGTTCCTAGGGCACATCGTCGGCCACAACCTCCTTCGCCCACAGATAGAGACATTAGACAAGATTCAGGCTACGAAGAGACCTCAAACAAAGAAGGAAGTCCGATCGTTTCTGGGCTTAACTGGTTACTACAGAGACTTTGTACCAAATTACGCCGAAGTGTCAGCACCCTTGACAGAACTTACGAGGAAGAGGGCACCAAACAAGGTCACCTGGGATGAATGCCACCAAGAAGCTTTTGAGACGCTACGTCATCTTCTATCCTCTAGTCCTGTCCTACGATCCCCGAACTTACACGAACCCTTTATTTTACGAACAGACGCCTCCTCGTCAAGCATCGGAGCCACCCTGATGCAACGACATGACGGTGTGCTTCACCCTGTAGCCTATGCCAGCCGTAAACTTTTACCACGCGAAGTCCGGTATTCGACTGTTGAGCGAGAAGCACTGGCTCTTGTATGGGCCATTCAAAAGTTTCACGTTTATCTCTTGGGTAAATGCTTTGTGCTGCAGACCGACCACCAGCCACTTGCTTACATAAACTCTGCGATACAGATGAACAACCGCGTACTCCGGTGGAGTTTGCTCCTTACTGAATACGATTTTACGGTGGAGTATATCAAAGGGGCAGACAACATAGGTGCCGACTATCTTAGCCGTGTATGACGTACTCTTGGACAAATGTGTACAGCAGCGTGCAAATCATGTTTGTGTATGTTGTTTAGTTGTGTGCACTGTGGACAAGTTGTTCCCCAAACAACTTTCATAAGTGGGGGGATAATATTGTAGTGCAGTAACCTTATCAGTGTTGTGTATGTGCGTGGACGGTTTGACAACTATCGAGACATGTGAATGAAGAATGAAGAAACAGAAGAAGGCGAGCTAGGGACAGCTTCAAAGTGGGTACGAGCCATGTGCTGGGGACATCATCATCAGGGGCAGCTTGCGCGCTTGGCAGCGCTCAAAAAAAAAAAAAACGAAGCAAGAGAAAAAGGAAGAAGAAGACGCGGGTGCTGGACTCGCCCTCCCCTCTGTGCCCATTCTGTGGAGAAGATGAAACAATAGATCATTTTTTCATATTCTGCCGACGTTTTACTTCCTTAAGGAAAAATATTCTAGAATCAAAATTTACACAGCTTGGTTTAAGCTTTTCTATTCTAAACATCCTTTCTTTAGGAGCCTCCTCTCTTGGAAAATGCCACAGGGATATTTGCTCAGCCGTGGAGGAATTTATAAATGCTTCAAATAGATTTTCTTGAATTCTTAAATATTTTATTTTTGTTCATTTTCTCCATTTAGCTTTACCGATTTCAGTATTAAAAAAGATTGCCTAATCCCACCCAAATCTTGGCCAATCCCCCGCAGTGGGTATGCGCCATCAGATAAGGCATACCATACCATACCATACGGGCAGAGCGGGCTCGTGACTGGAAGACGCAGGACCAGTGCGCTGTTCCGGGAGCTCCTGCCGCGGTACCTGAGGCGGCCCTGAGGACAACGCGCCTGCCTGTCGGTGCAGACGCGGAGTGGCGCCTGGTGCGACGCCGTTTGGAGCAGGCCTGGCTGCTGCCTGCTCGTTGCCGCCTGTTGGAGCAGCTTCAGGCTGTGTCCGGGGCGAGGCCTAACCGAGGCCTTTGCTCGAGGCCTAACCGAGGCCTTTGCTCGAGGCCTAACTGAGGCCTTTGCTTGGAGGCCGCCTCTTGCTCGAGGTGGCATGTGGAGTTGTGGCGGTGGAAGCCACCCGCCTGACACCCGTTCGAGTGCTCTGGCCACGGTAATGCAGCCGTGGGCCGTCGCCTGCCTCATTTGAAGACCCGTGCTGTCATCCGGCCTTGGCTCGCCTCCCACGAGGGTCGTCGTGCGTTAGTTCATCAACAGAAATCGTCGTGACTGCTCGAGACGACCTACCGCCGATCGACGACATCAGTACTGAATCCGTGAGGCCTATTTGCTGTTCTCTCGGACGCTGCGCGTAGGACCTCGTGTAGACGTAATTGGTGTAAGAACTTTTGCTCTGTATGCTGTGTTTAGTGTTTGTCTTGTTTCAGTCCCATCATGTTATATAAATGTTCGTTTAAATCCGTTCGTGCGTCTCTGACGTTTATTACCGCCTGGCTGCACACAGACATACGTGCCGAACTATTACATCACACCTGTCCTTGCCGTGCGAGATTTCATGATGGGAAGATCCTGGGCTGAACTAAAGATAAAACCGCACGTGAGCTGTTGGAAGCATTTTACATAAACGAAAAAAAGTAGTGCTTGTGAAAGTTGACCTTTGTTGTTTTCATGATGTGGAACTTGCTTTCTTTAGATCTTCAAAATCATCGTGTTAGCCCTGATAATCGCCCTCTGTGCTCTGCCCGAAGTGGTTGGTGCGCCTGCGCATTGTGAGGAGTACATATACTGTATCTCACTGTGCTTCAAATAAAGTTGCTAGTAGCGCCTGTGACGTGTGTCTGTGTATCTTCTGTGTATTTGTGTCTTTTCGCTATAATATGTCGTTCAGCAAACAGCAACTTGCCTGACACCAAGTCCTGTTGCACAATATGATTATGGGGGACACTGTAGTGGTGAACTCTGGATTAACTTTGAACACCGGGGCTATGTGCCCAATGCACCTTATGGGGGTGTTGCACTTTGCTGCCATGAAAATGTGGCCGTTGTGCATGGGATTTTATCCTGCGCCATTCGGCTTAGCAGTGCAATGCCAAAGCCACTACGCCACCACGATTTTTAGTTTTGCTGGCAGAATAGCAGTTTCCAAGTAATTTAATTAGCTCGACCTGTTGATGCTGCTCTCTAAAAGTAGATTTTATGCATGTTACTTTTGTTGCTTCAGTACTAGAAATTATTATTACTCAAATAATGTCTTTTTTTACTGTAATAACACTTGTTTCAGTGATCTGCTAATGTGACAGGTTATTCTACCACACTATAATGTACGTTTCCGTAGGAGTCATAAGCATTGCAGGAAACCATTTATTTTTAATAAATTTTGTTCAGTATCGCGTGTTCTGAATGCTTAATACAGCTTAATACACTTAATACACCAACTCAGCGAGTAACGAAAAAAATTACACCATCTTCCCGTAGGGGAACCCTGAGTAGTATGCGAAGCAGCCATGGGGTCGACTAGTGTTCCCATTAGTTTCCAGATCGGCCTGTCGCCGCTGCCGTTTCGCGGCGCTGTCCACGGTGCTGACACTGGCGTTGACGCTGGCTGGCGCTGTCCGTGGCACTCATCGCGGCGTTGCGGAAGGAGAATGAGAGGGCGAAGTGAATGATGATGAGTGGGCGAAGCACCAGGGGATCATTCGGGCAAAACGCCAGAAGCGTTCTCCGGAAGCCGGAAGCTGGCTTCCGGAAGCGGAAGCGGAACCGGAAGTGGACGCCGCACGGCGGAGGGAGGGAGAGAGTGACATAGCCGCGAGCATAAGATGCTTCGCATCTAAAATTCTAGTATGTTGCCTGTAGGCTACATTCGTGAATAAAGGGTTACGGCAGCTCGACTAGCTTCACCCTTTCATAAAACCTGGCAGTACAAACGGCAGGCGATTTGCTTATCAAGCAGAAATGCTCAACAAAATTACACTACAACATCTTCCATATATACATATACGACAGGATCATTGTACAAAACCAAGTACACGAGTCACAATATCAAAGTAGAAAAAATGCGTTCACAACGCTTCTTGCACATTCATAAGACCTCACGAAAAATTTTACAAAAAAGTGACAGAAGTTTGCAGGAGATCGTACGTTAGCTTTGTTATTACGGATCTAAATTTTTAAAGAACAATATATTTATGTTCACATAGTGAATGAGTTTTACTACACTGCATTTTCTGAACAAATTGTAGGTATGGACATCATGAGATAAATTAGCGACGGCAGGTAACGCATCGTTTTAGATAACTGTGAGACCACTGGCGGATCTTCTCGTACCATTGCCCCAGATTAACTGGCAATAACGTAAGTGCGAGTTGAAGGCTGCGTTGTGTAGAATGACTTTTTGTTTAACCAGTAGAAAATTGTGGAATTGTTTAAGAAATCCTACAGCTTTCCAAAATTTGGACTGGAGATTTGCGCAGTGGTGATTCCATACAGTGTACGTAGAAGAGCACACCGAAGGTTTTATCAAAAGAGCACAATTATTTGAAATGTTATTGAGCTCCAACAGTGAAGACACGTTGCGTGCTGTCTCCTTGAGGTGAAAAACACGGACTGAGTTTTTGAGCAGTTTATCAGTGAGCAGTTAATTATTTAAGCAGATGTGCAGTTTCCCTAAATTATGTTGACTGTTTGTAAAAAAAATCTTTTTCTCTAGCACCAGTGTATAATAACCTAGAGTCATTAGCTTAGATAACGTAATCAATAGTGTTGTCGTCTTACAATATCGTTAACGTAAATTATAAGAAACAGGGGCCCCAGAATACTTCCCTGTGGCACGCCATGATGAATGTATTTTGATGAAGAAAGTTTCCTTCTGTTAGATGCCTGTTGATGAGGGTGTGCTGCGTATCTCTTAATGAAATCTAATGGAATGCCACGGTTTCCATAATAACCTAATTTTGCTTGCACGAATAATCCTATAAAATGCCTTGCAGAAGTCCATAAGGACGACTACTGTCAGTTTTTTGTCTCGATGTTCCGTAATAATAATTATTTTTGATGCAGTAGGGCAATTTCCGTAGATCTACCAGATTTACAGTACTTCTACCTTCAAGCACACAAAAGGGAAGTGTAGTAAATATCAATCAGTAGCAGAAGCAATTGACTATTTGCAAAATAGTGACTGCCACCTGTTGTTTTGTAACCAGTTTGTCTCGTTCACAAACTGCATTTCTCCCCAAAGTGCGCCTCCTTCCCCTCCCCGTCCAGGGAGGAAGCGCGAGCACAAACGCCTTTCAAAATTTATTCTAAAATTCAAGGTCCTCATACCTACTCTACACCCCCTGACATTACCTCTCAGGCTCTGAGATGGCTCGCAGGGTTCACTGGTGGTAGCGGGAAAGATGGTGAATGGTAACAGTAGTTCGTTCTTCTATATCTGTCATCGAGGTCCCGCCATGGTGGCGTAGTGACTACTGCGTTGTGCTACTAAGCTCGAGGCGCGGGATTGAATGCCGGCGGTGGCAAGTACGCAAGAAAGCCCTTGTACTGTGCATTGGGTGCTCGTTAAAGAACCCCAGGCGGTCAACATTAATCCGAAGTCTCTCACTACGGCGTGCCTCATAATCAAATTCGTGGTTTTGGGACGTAAAACCCCACAATTTAATTTTATTGCGATAGCAATTATGTAGAAACTATGTAAAAAATTATGTAGGTCACCAAAAGCTCCGGATCCTTTTAGCCACTCCTTCATGTTGGCCATCAACGAGTACGCGAAATCGACATAGTAATCGTTTGTGGCCTTTTCGGCCTCGCTGAATTTTGTTCGGAATGCTCCCGCCCGTAACCTGTACTTTTTCAGAAGACTAGACTTTACTTTGTCATAGTCTTCTGATTCTTCTTTTGCCATGCAAGCTATCATGTCTGCAACCTCACACGGCAGCAACGTCAGCAGACGCTGCGGCCACGAGTCTTTCAGAAATCCAGCCTTCTCACATGTACGCTCAAAGTTGACCAAGAAGAGGCCCACATACTCCCCGACTCGGTAAGACTACCCAGTCTTACCGAGGATGTGGGCCTCTTCTTGGTGAAACCTTACCGTCTACCTTACGGTAGACGGTAAGGTTTTCTCGCGTTCTCTCGAGATGGGAGTCGCTTCTCCGGTATTCTGAGCCCTCAAAATGTCAAGCTCAATGCGCTTCATCTCGGACGCATCACGTCTTTCGCGTTCCTCTTTGGCCTCACGTGCTATTCGGTCTTCTTCTTTTTTCTTAATGCTAATTAGGTATTCTTCTAGTTCCTCGTCGTCTGCCCCGACTTCCTCAATCGCCTCAATTATCTCTGGCCTTCTCTGTCGCTCTGAAATTTCTATGTTCAGCTCACTGGCCAACTCTAGCAATTCCGGCTTATTAAACGCCTTCAGGTTCATGGCTGTCCTTAGTGCTTCTATTTCTTCACTTCTACACTACCGTGACGTACTCTAAGAACACTCGTCAATGGTTACTACTATCACGGCTTTTGTATACTTCCCGCAAAATTACCAAAAGCCTGGTGATATCTTAGTGAAGAAAGGCCGTGCACTCGCCAGCTGCAATCATGAATCCTGCGACGATCGTTCCGAAGTTGCTATCCAGAGACCTTCTTTCCAGGATGAAGCGTGGTCGATCCCATTAGCTACCTACACCTGTTACTTCAACCTCGACCGGCGTTACTACTGGGTAGCGTAGCGTTGCCGGCAGGCTGCAGACGTCTGGTAGATCATGGAGACCAAGCAGGGGCAAGACGATTTCTAGTGCGAAACTTGCACTGTTTATTTCATGGTTGGTGAAGGATAAAAAAGAAGATAATAATTAGAAAATACGTTGCGGGGCCGCTTAAACAAGCCCGCTAAAATCGTAGGCGGGATTTTCTCACGTGAACGTCACCTGACACGTACTGAGTCCAGTCGGGGGCTTAGCGGCTGCTCCCTCTCTCCTAGGCGACGTTGCACGTGCTTGCCTCCGCTAGCGGCGACTCGTGGGTCCCGTTTGGTACGCGGAAAGAAGTCTCCCGCCTAAGTTGCACAGTTCGTGGAAGACGGCCTTCCCTCCTGTCAAGCACGCACACAAAGGAGCTCGTAATCACTGTGGGGCGCCGGCAAGATCGGGGACCACTCGAGACACCCATAGCAAATTAGGGATCCATCCGCCATTCCGATTAGGCATGGTCTTCCGATCATCCTTTTGGCACGGGGTGTCACACGCGAATTGTAACAGCTTATCATACCTTCATTTTGTACCTTCTACCCGCCGGGGTGGCTCAGTCAGCTAAGGCGTTGCGATGCTGAGCACGAGGTCGCGGGATCGAATCCCGGCCGCGGCGGCCGCATTTCGATGGAGGCGAAATGCAAAAACGCCCGTGTGCTTGCGTTGTAGTGCACGTTAAAGAACCCCAGGTGGTCAAAATTAATCCGGAGCCCTCCACTACGGCGTGCCTCATAATCAGAACTGGTTTTGGCACGTAAAACCCAAGAAAGAAGAAGAATTTTGTACCTTCTATTCAGCTTTATTACGACGACTGCTACTCTTTCATTGATGCTGTAGAATTCATCAATGTTGTCCGCTATGTTGTTATGTACTAGAAATCCTACCCCGGATTCTCTCTTATCTGCAAGACATCTGTAGCAGAGGACGTGGCCGTTAGTCAGCACTGTGTAAGCCTCACCAGTTCTTCTAACCTCACTAAGGCCAATAATATCCCAGGCAATGCCTGATAATTCCTCAAATAGTCCTGCTAAGCTAGCCTCACTCTAGAGAGTGCGCTTGTTGAACGTTGCCAGGTTGAGTTTGTGGGGGGTCTTCCCCAACCCGTAGGGCGTATAATCGCAGCTACGTGGGGTTCGGGTGAATAAGGCAACGAGCGAGTGAACTCAACAACGTTTATTGCTGCGGGCAATAAAACACACTTGCAGAGGGAAGTCCGCTCTGTATAATAAGTAATAATATAGGCTTGCCTCGTCGCGTGTGATAGTCACGCAAACAAGGTCACTCACGGGTTGCAGCGCGTAAAATCCGTAGGGGCAGGTCAGGAGTAGCGAGGTCAGAGAGCCCCGGGGGTCTCTCGGTCGCGCTCTTTCATACCTTTTTACCTTTTCGCGAGGGGAATGTCCTCCTCGCCCGTCGGATACTTTCCCTCTTCCCGCGCGGGTACGCGCGTCGCGCGAGAACCGGGAGAGGGCAAAGTGCATCTCTCCCCTGTCCGCCTGGCTCCCGCCGCGTGCGCTACGTGCGCAAGCGACGGCGAGTGCCCGCGGGACAACGTGGCGGCGTGTGCTCCCCCCAACTTTCCATTGGCGGCCTGTCCGGATACAGAGATTCTTAGCACCCTCTGCCACGTCGCAGGTCTGACCGCCGCCTTGGTCAGGTGCTCCGCAGCCACTGGGGACTGAGGGCCATGGGTTAATTGTCTGAGTCATGAGGGAAGTAGCGGCTGAATACTGCACCAGGGAGGCCAAATTCTGTTCTGCTGAGGGAGTGACTTTGATGAAGCTTAGTGGGCCTGCCTAGTTTGGTTGCACCTGAACCTACTTTCCCTAAAATCGCAATGTAAGCGATCGAGTATTTTGTTGTTTTCGAGGAAGTAGATGAGACGCCGGTTAATCATTTTCTCAAAGAGTTTGCATATGCAACTTGTCAGAGGTATAGGCCTACAGCTGCTGGGTGAGGAAGGGTCCTTGCTCTCTTTGAAATAGGAATCCCGATTGCTTCTTTCCAGGCAGACGGAATGTAGCCGGCAGATAACATGGAGTTGAGTGGGAGTAGTGCTCCGTTGGTTTCAGGGTGTAAATGTTTGATCGTTTCATATATTATTCTGTCACTTCCTGGAGTGGATTTGTTGCAACAATTCAGTGAAGCCTGGAACTCCGCCATGCCAAATGGACGATTGTATATTTCATTGGATGTCCCTTTCCGACCAAGAGGCAGACGCTCTGCTTGTCGCTGGTATTTCAGAAATGTATCTGTGTAATGCGATGTACTGGAAACGTGCTCGTAGACAATAAGCCTGGTCTCAAGAGTGTCGCCGTGTGTATTTACTAATGGTATAGGATGAGTTTCACTGCCTTTTATTTTGTTCACTGTGTTCCAGGCTTTTCGCTCGTCTGTATAAGAATTGATGCTACTTATGTATTTTCCCAACTTTCCCGTTTAGCACGGCGGCGTGTTCTTCTGCCTTGTGACTTAATCGCCTTGAAGTTAATTAGGTTGTCTGTGGTTGGGGAGTTACCGAAGGAGATGGCAAGCCTTGTTTTGCTTTTTCCGGACTTCCCTACATTCCTTAATCCACCATGGAAAACGTCGTTTCGAAGGCAACCCATTTGTTCCGGGTATTATTTATTTATTTATTTATTTATTTATTTATTTATTTATTTATTTATTTATTTATTTATTTATTTATTTATACAAATACCTCACAGGCTCCAACTGGAGTATTGCGTGAGGGGGGTAAGAGAAAGAACATGTAGCGAAACCAGGAGAACATAGCTAACAACAAATCAAACAACTGAAGAAAAGACGCCGTTTAACATCAAGCAAACAAAAAGAACAGCAGTCTGGACGATCAGAAACGCGCACGGCTCATCAAACTCATGGCAAAGAACTGCAAACGCATGTAACCTATAAACTGCTTGCATGAAGCGAGAATGAGGACAGTTAAGGCACATGGTACAGATGAAATAAACGTGTGCGCATAACTACGGAATCATTTTTTTAATGTTTCTCTGAATGATTCCAGATTATTAATTTCAACAATGTGGCTTGGAAGTTCGTTACAAGCTGCTATTGCCGGAGGTAATGCAGATTTTTTAAATGTATTTGTGTGGCCAAACACACGTGTGAAACTGTGTGCGTTATACAAGCGGCGAGATGTGCGAAATGGGCGGGAAAGGGGTAATGTAGTTGCGTGTTGACTGTGAGCGATTTTGTGCAGTAATCAAAGCAGAGCTATCCTCCTAGATTCAAGAGATGGGAGTGATAGTGATTTCTTTATAGCAGTAACGCTAGAATGCCTACTGTAATCTGTCGCGATGAAACGTGCGGCACGGTTTTGAACAGATTCGAGAGAAATTATTAAATATTCCTGATGTGGCGACCAGATGGCGGAAGCGAATAGGTGACCCGTAAAACGAGAAATTGCAGGGAATTGTGGGGCGCGCCGTCTGCTAGCAGCTTCCGGTTCGACGGACCACGCGGCGGCATCGGCGACATGCCCGGCGCACGTGTTTTGTAGCGTTAGCTACACTGGCCTAGCCAAGCCCGTTTCGCGCGGCACATCAAGAGCCGTGCTGCGCATGCGCGCAAGGATCAGTGATGCCACACGGCTTGCGCACCGGAGCCACCGGAGCCGGCACCTCTCGCGCACTCCGCCGCCGCCGCGCGCGACTCACCGCCGCCGGTCTGCGCATTCCAGAGGAGTGACGTCGTAGCCGTGGTATTGTAGGTTTTATTGAAATCAAGAGCACCAACTGCACCATCAACAGCAGAAACCTTTTTAGCTATGCTAACGAATATTTCATACTGCCGCTTTAAGTTTGGTGTTGTCATGCACAAATCTCATGACAACACTTCACCCATCAAGATGTGAATGCCCTAAATATGTTCAAAATGCCTCCCTTCCACAGCAACACAAAGCATAAACCGCTCTCGCGGCGACTCGATAACTCTGCGCAGTACAACAATTGAAATTTGGAGTCGGATATCTCGGAGCACGGACACGCTAGAATAATTCTTCCGACTGATACTGTGTAGAAACGCGACTGCCTCTAAGTTTTCAATACAAACATACCCACTTACTGCAGTCGACAAAAAATAATTGTTCAATTTCAGTTAGTTAGTTAATTAGTTAATTATTAGTTATTAGTTATTAATTATTAGTTAATTATTAGTTATTAAATAATTAATTAATTAGTTAATAACGATAATTAATTATAATTATCGCTCACAGCGATAATTATCATCTCACTTTGTTCCCCCTGGCCACATAACTTATTTGTACCGGTGGTCTTCGCGTGCCTCCCAGTGCCTAATTTTAAGAAAACCTTAAAGCTTAGTTTTGAACACCCTGTATTATCAGGCACAGCCGCCATGCACATGGCTGTACTGAGTAACGTCCTTTTCCTATAAGCTCGGAGAAACCGATACCTGGCTTCGCTACAGGTCTTCTTCCTCTTTATGGGGTTTCACGTGCCAAAACGAGTTCTGATTATGAGGCACGCCATAGTGGAAGGCTCCGGATTAATTTTGACCACCTGGGTTTCTTTAACGTGCACTACAACGGAAGCACGCGGGCGTTTTTGCATTTCTCCTCCATCGAAATGCGGCCGCGGCGGCCGGGATTCGATCCCGCGATCTCGTGCTCAGCAGCGCAACGCCTGAACTGACTGAGCCACCACGGCGGGCTACAGGTGTTGCTCTAGCCGTATGAAACGCGGGTTTGCCGTGAGCAGAAACGGTGAATTTCGGTAAATAAGAAAGGCTACTATCATCATCATCATCAGCGACAGAAGCTGACCCCCCCCCCCCCCCCCCTCAGAAAAAACCTGGATCCGCCCCTGGCAGGAGATGCGACCTTCCTGACCCGGTGCCACGTTGAAACTCAACGGACAGCGCCGTTCATCCCTCGACTATGCCTCGGTTCGTGCGCCTCGCGCGCTCGCGCCGTTCGGAACCCCGTGTTTCTCGTGCTCCTTTTCTCTTTCGCGCCACCGGCGGCTTCTTACATATGAGATGGGTCCCCTTTTTGAGAGTTTTTTTTTCCAAAAAACTGCTTACTCCTGATCTGTGTGGGGAGGGGGTGACGTTCGGGTGATGACTGTGACTCCTCGTAGTGACATTGGTGCCGGTTCGTGTGAAGACTTGATGCACTACACAACACCACCACACACTTCACCGCACAATTCACCAGTTGCACTGTTCACCACGTTTAAGAGTTCACTTTGTGCACATTTCACCTATGTATTCACCTTAGTCCCGTCCGCGTTCTATTTCACACTCTCAATTGTCAATCGCCCTACTCATGAAGTCCGCTCCCACAATCTGTCTGCCCTTGATATATTGTATATGGAAGCAATACTCTTGCAAGGTGAGGCTCCATCTCATTAACCTACCATTTGTCAGTTTAGCTTTGCTCAAAAACTGTAGTGGTTGGTGATCTGTTTGCACCCGAAATTGTTTGCCGAATAGATATATGTGAAACTTTTTCACAGCCCAAACGAGAGCTAGGCATTCCTTTTCTACTGTAGAATAATTTTGCTCAGCCTTATTTAGTCGCCTACTAGCAAAAAACACGGGATGGAGTTTTTCTTCTTTCTCTTGCAAAAGTACTGCTCCTAACGCTTTGTCTGATGCGTCTGTGCGAAGCACGAACTCTTTCTGTGTATCCGGTGCTAGAAGAACCGGCGGATGTGCCAAACTGTTCTTTAACATCTCAAAGGCCTTCTGATGTCTATCTTCCCATTCAACTATGTTGCTCGCTCCCTTCTTTGTTAATTCTATCAGAGGACCTGCCACTTAAGCGTAATGTGAGATGAACTCTCTATAGAACCCTGTCAAACCTAGAAACGATTGCACCTGTTTCTTAGTCCGTGGTCTGCATACCGTTTGAATCTTCTCCAGCGTATCCTCCCTGGGTTCAACCATGCCCATTCCTAACTTGTGCCCTAAGAATTCTACAGCAGCATAACCTAACTCACATTTGGTGGGTTTGATTGTCAATCCTGCATCCTTGATTCTTATTAATAACTCTTCCAGGGCTAGTAAATGTTCTTCCCACGTGTCTGTGGCAACTAAGATGTCGTCAATATAGTGCTCGACATGCGGCACACCATTCAACACTTGTCTCATCAACCTCGTAAACACAGCTGCTGCAGTTTTCAATCCGAACGGCATATATCTAAATTGAAATAATCCCTTCGAACATGAGAATGCAGTTTTCCTTTTGGACGTTTCCTCCATTGATATTTGCCAATACCCTTTTGCCAGGTCGAGCTTTGAGAAATATTTCTTCTTAGCTACCCTTGCCACCACTACATCTATTCTGGGTATTGGTTCCGCGTCAGTTTCTAGCATGTTATTCAGGCGCCTGAAATCCACGCATACCCTGTTGGAGCCATCTGCTTTTTTAACCACCACTAGAGGTGCGTTATAGGGAGAGTTTTCCCTTTCAATGATGCCTTGTTTCAGCATCTCTTCAACCTCCCTCTCTATGGTTTCCTGCATTGCCAGCGGTAGAGGGTATTGTTTTACATGTACTGGCTCTTCTGTGGAACACTGTAGCTCACACTGTACTACATTCGTCCGCCCCGGCAAATCTGAAAACACTACTTCAACGTTGTGTATTAGCGGTTTCAGCTCTTTTGTTTGTTTATTTGTTAGGGCTGGATTTAACTTGACGCTCTCCACACCCATAGTCTTCTTATCAACATACGTTGGTACCTCGCCATGGTCATTCTCCTCCGCGATTACCATACAAACTCTAGCTCCTGCGTCATCCTCCCCTTTTCCGGTTTCTTCTCTATCTTCATATTTCTTCAACATGTTAATATGAAACACCTTTCTATGACCCTGCACCTCAATTTCATAATCCAACTCATTCTTCTTCTGCGTCACCATGAAAGGTCCTTTCCACTGCATCAAAATTTTATTATGGTCTGTGGGGAGCAGCACTAACACCTTATCTCCCGCTTCTAATCTCCTAGACACTGCTTTGCGGTCATAATATTTCTTCTGAGTTTGTTTGGCCTGCGCTAACTTCTCATGGGCCAACTTACACGTCTCCTCCAACCTGTTCCTCAGCTCCAACACATAGGTATAGGTCGTCTTTTCCTCACTACCCAGTTCTTCTTTAGTCCACAACTCCTTGAGAATAGTTGTCGGCCCTCTGACTGCTCTGCCATAAATCATCTCGAATGGAGAAAACCCTATGCTGGCTTGTGGTACCTCTCGGTACGCGAACAAGAGCGCTGGCAAGTATCTATCCCAGTCTTTTGGCCTCTCCTGACACATCCTCCTGATCATTGTTTTCAATGTCCCGTTAAACCTTTCCACTAACCCATTGGCCATTGGATGGTACGGGATAGTTAGCTTTTGATCTATGGATAGCAGCCTGTTTATCTCTTTCATCACTTCCGATGTAAAGTTAGAGCCCCTGTCACTTAAAATCTCCTTTGAAACGCCGTACCGGGAAAACATCTCTAATAATGCTTCGGCCACCTGAATCGTGTCTACCGTCTTAAGTGCTACCGCGTCAGGATACCTAGTGGCAACATCCACTAACGTGAGCACATATCTGTTACCTTTCCCGGATGTGGGACTAATGGGTCCTACAATATCAATCGCTACACGGTGGAATGGTAGCTCAACAATAGGCACCTTTCCTAACGGTGCCTTTCCTACGCGAGCTTTCGCCACCGTCCTTTGACATATATCGCAGGACCTGACGTATCTCTTCACGTCGCTTTGTACTCCAATCCAGAAGAACTCCTCTGTCAATTCTCGCCAACGTGCTCCCTATCCCTTGATGTCCTGCCATCACACTGTCGTGTCCTATCTTCATTACTGTTTCTCGCAGTTCCTTTGGGACCATTAACTGCTGAACCTCTCTTCCTGAATTGAACACACACCTCCGGTATAATAAGTCGTTCTTCTTGAAAAAATCCGCTACGTTTCGACTTCCTTGTCTTCGTACTACTTCCCCTATGCAATGATTCATCTTTCTCCTGTAATTCCTTGAACTCAGCGACCGTTATGTTCAACCCTTTAATGTTCGTGACCGGTAATGGTTTTAGGGGCTTAGTACTCTTACTCCTGGCTCGCGTTTGTACTGCCGCTGCTACCTCTACCTCAGGTGACTCCTCTTCTAGCGTTTCTGGCTTTTCTCTCTTCTCTAAATCTTCTGTCCTCTTCCAGTTAGGGTCTGGGTCATCCGCCCTTCTCACCCCTGATACATTCCCTAAAATCAAGTCAAACAGAGGATCTTCTACACACCTAGCTGTGACCAATCCCGTAAAAAATGGTGTCGAAACTTGAATTTGCGCCTCTGGCAAATACTTAACGGATCTGTCCACCAAAATGACTGGTTTGAATTTGAAATAGCCGGTCATGTTCTCTGACGGCACCAGACTTTCCCTAACCAATACTGTGTTCGCCCCCGTGTCTCTCAAAACTGTGGCCCTGCGTCCCTGAACTTCTCCCTCCACCACGGGCATGTTTTTTTCTCTCGGCTCGCCCTCTTTACATTTCATCATACATGCGGCTTTGTCTGCGTATCCTGATCTGCATTCGTGCGCTCCATGCCCTCTCTTTTGACATAGCTGGCAAAACACTGGTGGACCACGTCTACTATCCTTCGCCCGACAGTTCATTGCTATATGTCCCAGCCGGTTACAAAGAAAACATCTTTGGGGCGTCCCTTGCCTGTTCATTGGACCCCGATTCCTCGTCTCACCTGCAGCTGCCATCGGCGCGTCCTTGCCACTCTTTCCTAAATTTCTTAGACCCTGCGCCTCTACAAACTGATCTGAGTGCGCTGCCATCTCCTCCACTGTTTTTAATTTCCTCTCTTTGAGGAATACCGCCAGACGTTCGCTGCACCTGGCGAGAAATTGCTCTCCTACGACCTTGTCCCGCACCCCTTCATATGTCTTGTTGGCCTCCGACAACTCCATCCATCTCTCAAAGTAGTTTGTTAATCTACATGCAAACTGTTTGCCAGTTTCCGCGTCTTCCGGCTTGCATGACCTGAACTTTTCGCGGAAACCCTCAGCGGTTAGCCGGAATCTTTGCAATAAAGTGTTTTTTACTTTGTCGTAGTCTAGACTCTCTTCGACGGGCATCCGTCCGAACACACTCAAAGCCTCACCAACTAGACACAGGCTTAAGGCGCTAGCCCACTCGTTCCTTGCCCAGCCTTGCCCGACCGCTATTCTTTCAAAACGATGCAAGTACGCATCTAAATCGTCCCTACGCTCATCAAAAGGAGCCATTAATTTCCTAGGGCAAATTTTCTTTGGTCTGGGCGAAGTTGAGTTGGATGACGCCGATCGTGCTGAACTTGTGCCGTCACGAGAACCTGCGCCCATCTCCGCTAGTCTAATCTTTAATTCTAAAATTTCTTTTTCATTTTTGTGCTGTTCGCGCACTCGTTCATGTTCCTCGCGTGCTCGTTCGTGCCTCTGACGCTCTCGTTCGTGCTCCTTCTCTTTCTCTTGACGAGTATATTAAAAAAAGTCATGGTCTCGTCCTTAGACAGGTTTAAATCCTTTGCTATTGCCGCCAAACGTTCCCACTCCATCTTTGCTACTCCCGAGTATCGGTGACTGGGCTAAGATATAATCCTGGAACGGATCCTGGCAGGCTCGCCAATTGTGATGTGTTTTGTCACCAATCTCGGGGGCGTGCAGGTGTTAGAGGAGATGGAGAAGGCAGGCGTATGGCAACACAGCAAAAGGATTTTTAATTACGCACGAACCCAAGACCCGAACGAAAGGAAACAAAAAATAAACAAGCACACTAAAACACACCGCGGGGACAATACTAACGAAGTTACAACCTAAAGCCTAATATACTAAGAATGTTCCTATTTGTGCCTACACTCGTCTGTGGCGGCTAATCCACCAAAGTCAGGCAACCTTGTATTAACGCTGGGACGCGGCGAATAAGGGTCACCTTGTTGTGTTCGTCGTTGCGCGTTTGTCCGAGTCCGAAGCTCGTCGGCTCTTTCTCTCCGAATTCAGCGCCCTTGTCGATTCTGCAGACGTCTGTGCCTCGCTGTCGTCGCGTCGTCTCTTTTGTCGGTGTTTAGCTCATCAGTGCTCCGTCGGTGGCGAGCTCATCATCTCGTCCTTGACGGCGTTCGCCGTAGCTTAGGCCCACCTGCCTAGGCCTAGCGTCGGGATGCGTCGCAACTTCTTCAGGAGTGCCGACGTGGCGTCCCGAGGAGATTCGAACGTGCCGGTCTGCCGCAGAAGGTGGATCCTCTCTGGGGTGCCTGGTCCCGCCGTGAGAAGCTGCAGCCCGTCCAGGAGCCTCGCCCGAACTTGCCGAGGTCGACGGCCACACCTTGGACGGCCAGCGTCGCGGACTCAACCAGACCCCCAAGTCTCCCGTCGCCAGAACATAGCTGGAGATGCGACCTTCCTGACCCGGTGCCACGTTGAAACTCAACGGACAGCGCCGTTCATCCCTCGACTATGCCTCGGTTCGTGCGCCTCGCGCGCTCGCGCCGTTCGGAACCCCGTGTTTCTCGTGCTCCTTTTCTTTTTCGCGCCACCGGCGGCCTCTTACATATGACACTCATCGGATCCCGAAGTAGCTGCCTGGCAATTAGCGGTTGAGCGTAGGAGACAACCAGGAAAGCTAAGAATAATGAGCTGAACCTTTGCTAACGCTACGTATATCCTGGCATAGCCGAGCTAAGCCACTGCAACTTTTTTCTACGCGGTTTCAACTGTCAGTCGTGCGAAGCTTTCCGTCCGCTTTGTCGTCCATAAATGTCGTACCATTCATGCAGCTGATTTCTAGGTTTCAGTTCACTCTAGGCGCGACGATGACGAGCCAAGGAAGGCAAGGATATGCTTTTATTCATCAAGAAAATCTGGTTTTCGTTCCGGCGGCCTGTTTTGTTACTGCCAGGTTTAGTTTTACGACATTTGCCGTTGCTTGGACGCACCGTCACGGACTGCTCTGTCTGCGTGTCAGTCAGACAGGCGAGAAAGTTATCGTTATCCGATAATTTATCAAGCGTATAGAAGCATTACTTAGAAAATCGAGTGCTGAGGCGATGGCTACAGCGGTGCATGCTGCTCAGTGATCGTAGCTTATAAAAAAAGTTGCAGTGGCTTAGCTCGGCTATGCCAGGATATACGTAGCGTTAGCGAAGGTTCAGCTGATTATTCTTAGCTTTCCTGGTTGTCTAGATTGTCAAGGATTAGCTTGATTGTCATGCTTACTGCTGCTCCAATGACACACACGCGGTATACGTATTATGTGGCACATGTATTCATTCCTCCTACGCTCAACCGCTAATTGCCAGGCAACTACTTCAGGATCCGATGAGTCAAGCTTCTCCGTTCTTCTGCGCTGTTGAGCAGCATCTGCGCTCTCCTTCTCCATGGCTATACCACACTGGCAAACGCCAGTCAGAAGCGCAGCGGCTCCAGCGCAGTGTCAGACGGCGACTGCACAGCGAGCGCGCGCCGGCGCCAGTGCGTCTACCACGACTACGACGTCACTCCTCTGGAATGCGCAGACCGGCGGCGGTGAGTCGCGCGCGGCGGCGGCGGAGTGTGCGAGAGGTGCCGGCTCCGGTGGCTCGGGTGCGCAAGCCGTGTGACATCACTGATCCTTGCGCATGCGCAGCACGGCTCTTGATGTGCCGCGTGAAACGGGCTTGGCTAGGCCAGTATAGCTAACGCTACAAAACCGATATCGTCGATATAACGGCGCAGCCAATGCTGAAAATGATAACATTGCACGCTGTCAACGGTATTTCTCCAGTCGAAACTCTACGTTCATTTGAAGTGGGACGTAGTTAGACATTCTAGCTTTTTTGTCAACAATGGCCGTATCACCGTCATATTACGGCTGCGCATTACCTCTATCTGTGCTGAAGGAGCTAAGGTGGGCTAGTTGGTTACGAGTATTATGTATGTATCTCGCTGTGTCCCGCTTAAATTCGCGCCGTAACACCTCGTTTCATAATACCTTTATATGTGCATGCGAGTACTAAAATAGTTCTGGTTGCCTGAGTCAATGTTAGAGAAAGAAATATCTTGGGGAATCATTCCGTGTCGGCCCTTACACAGCTGATCGCCGCCTGATAAGTGGCACTGTACGTTCATTTTATTTTTGTTCACGGATGGTCTCTGCCTTGTTAGTTCTGTAAGTGGCAGCCATTCCTCTGATGCTTGGGCACAGCTGACGCAGCAAGGCAGTAGTTACATGCGTTCACCTTTAATGCTTGAATTTTAGCAGCGAACGGCGGAACAGCCAACGATAGTTTTGCTAGGCACCTGCAACCGGGTAATCTTCGAGTGGGACAAAGCCGGACGAGCTCGCGGGATCGAATCCCGGCCGAGGCGGTCGCATTTCGATGGAGGCGAAATGCGAAAACGCCCGTGTACTTGCGTTGTAGTGCATGTTAAAGAACCCCAGGTGGTAAAAATTAATCCGGAGCCCTCCACTTATCAGAAGTGATTTTGGCAAGTAAAACCCCAGAAAGAAGAACGGACTGCAGGCGCATCAATGGACTTCAACGGCGAAGCGATGGCGGCGGCTGCGCTAAATCGAACCGGAAACAGCTAGCAGACGGCGCATCCCAGAATCCCTTGCTATTTTACGGGTCACCTATTCGAGCTGAGGACAAACAAAGGTTCTGTACGCTATTTCACGAGTGGCTGAAGGGGTTTCACGTAGGTTTCGTTTTAGGTAACCAAGTGGGCTAGATGCTTTTGCTGTAACATGTTTTATGTGCGCCTTCCATGATAAGTTTGTTGTAATGTGGATACCGAGATATTTGTATAAGGGGGTGACAGTGACAACACTGTTATTAAGCGAGTAAGTGTAAAGAGAGTTTGTTTTCTTTCGGTTGATGGTCATTAATTTGCATTTTTCTGTATTTAGTGACATTTGCCATAGCGTGCACCAGTTTGTAATTACATCTAGATCTTTTTGAAGAGCGATGTGGTCGTCGGGTGTCTTAATTTGGCGATAAACTACGCAATCGTCCGCAAATAATCTGATCGCTGATGTTATGTTGGACGGCAAATCATTTATGTAGATCAGAAACAATAGCGGACCCAGCACGCTGCATTGAGGTACACCAGATGACACATCGGCCAAGGAAGATGAATGATTGTCAGCAAACGTAAACTGTTTGCGGGATCTGAGGAAGTTCCTTATCCATGATATTGTAAGGCTGGCTAAATGTAATGATGATAGTTTGGCTATCAATCTAGAGTGGGGAACGCGATCAAAGGCTTTGGCAAAGTCAATAAAGATACAATCAATCTGGAAACCATTGTCTATGTATGTGAATAGCTCATTAGTGAACTCGATTAGTTGAGTCTCACAGGAAAGTCCTTTTCTAAAACCGTGTTGCTTTGCATAGAAGAAATTGTTAGCCTCTAAGTGCTGCGCAATATTAGATGCTATGGCATGCTCTAGTAATTTACATGGAATGCTTGTTAATGATATGGGTCGGTAATTTCTTATCTTGCTTTTATCGCCAGACTTAAAGATGGGAATGATTTTCCCGACTTTCCAGTCACATGGTAGTTCCCCTCTGGATAAGGACTGCTCAAAAATGCGTGATAGGATGGGGGCTGTATATGTGGATGTATGCTTTAAAATCTTATTATTTATACCATCAACGCCGGCTGAGGTAGATACCTTTAGTTTCTGAATTAGAGAGGAGATGCCGCAGGCATCAATATTTATTGGTGCCATGTACCTGTAGTTTACGTCTGCGACTGCGGGAATGGTAGAGTAATCCTCGCGTGCGAACATCGAGATACAAACATTATTAAAAGCAACTGAGGATTCTTCTGGAATAGGTGCTCCGGTATTGTCTTGGAGTGAAATTCGCCCCGAGTCTTTTCGAGGGGAAATCGCTGCCCAGAATTTCTTAGGGTTATTTTGTATCATGGATTGGAGGTCATGTGAGAAGAATTTGTGCTTAGCGCTACGGATGTTAGAGCAATATTCTTTTTCAGACTCCTTATGTTTTGACCACGCCACTGGGGTTCCTTGCCGCTTAGCAATTCTGAACAGGCGTTTCTTTTTATTTTTTAATGAGCCTAGCGTCCTGTGATACCATGGTTTTGAACTATTAACCCGGAAGTAAATTAGCGGAATATGAGCATGTGTAATCTGCATTAGTGTTTCCTTAAAAAGTTTCCAGTTTTCCTCAAGAGGTCGCGAAACAAAGTTGCATATGAACGAGCTGTAGAAATTCTCTAAACCTATGTTGATGGCAGTGAAATCAGCCTTCTTATAATTAAATATGCGCTTAGGTGTCGTTTTGCGTTTGTATAAGGGTAGTTCTACTGTAAGGTTAACCAGTAGATGATCACTAAAACCAGGCATCAAAGAAACTGATGCAACTGTTTCAGGGATGGATGTGAAAACGAGGTCAAGAACATTATTGCCACGGGTGGATTTCTGAATCATTTGCACTAGAGAAAAGTCTAGTGCAAGCGCTACGAAATCGCTGGACTGTTGGCAGGGTGACGTTAGGTTAGCCCAGTCAATTTCGGGGTAATTAAAATCGCCAAATAAGAATATGTTAGCTTTTGGAAATTTCGTAGTTTTTCCGCAAAGATTTTCATACAAATAAGACGTGAACGTTGCTGTGCTGTCTGGTGGTCGGTAACATATTCCAAATACGTTCTTAGAATGTGAAGATGGAACGCAGACCCAGGTTTTTTAAAGTGGGCTTGAAATTTCAAGTGGAAAGGCAGTAATGTTCTTTTTTATGGCTATCAATACCCCGCCGTCCCTTCTTCCGTCCCTGTCTTTACGATAAATGTTGTAGCCAACTGATGGTTGTAGGACTTCGCCATCAGTAATATCGGAGTGAAGCCATGTTTCTGTGAGTAGTAGAATATCACAATTGCTGGTTTCTAGACGCGAGCAAACTTCGACACGTTTTGGGAGTAAACTGCGTATATTCGTGAAAGATATCGAAATCTGCGCTACAGCATTATGGACACTTGTATTGCTAGGTGGATGACAATCTGATGAGACTGCCGGCCTTTGAAACTGCTATCTAGATGATTGAATAACGCTGTCAGTGTCAGCACAGTAAGTGAACACGGTATTCTCTATCCGCAATTTATCGACGGCTAGCTTAAACGGCACATTTTTGGACTTCGCAAATTCTATCAACTTTCTTCTGGCTACTCGTGTTTGCAATGAAAAGTCTTCGCGAAGAGCAAAATTTGTATTTTTAAACTTACAACCTTTTTCAATTACTCTTTGCTTGTCCTTGAAGAAGGTGAATTTAGTAATAATCGGCCTACATTTACCCACTTGATATTTGCCAAGACGATGCGCACGGTCGACTTGCGAAGGTTCAATTGTAACGCCAAGCTCTTTTGAACATACATCAATGACATTGCCTTCTGACGCTGACCACGTTTCATTAGAATCGTCGGGGATGCCAAAAAAAAGAGGAGCATTACATCGCCTTAAGGCGATTTTCTGTATCATCGCACCTTGATTTGATAGTCTTAATTTGCTCAGATATTGAATTAATAGCTTCTGGTGAGCGGAGTGGCAGTGCACCTTGGTTTTTTTTAGCGATGACGTGTCAACCTCAAGAGCACGTATCCTTGAAGATAACTGTTGCAGTTCCACGTCGACAGATGCTTGCCAGTGCTTAAGGGCTTGTAAATCACTACGAATATCTATCTGCCTGCCCGCTTTCAATCCTTGTTACAGTTTCTAAAACAGCAGTTAACATTTCTTCGGTAGAAGGTCCTGGATTTGTGTCAACATCGCCAGATAGAAGCAGAGCCATTATTTTAACACACATTGCTATACAGCTGATGCAACGCTTACAAAAGTTAGAGAGCTCAGTGGGGCACAACACCACGAATAGGCAACGGTTGCTACTCCGAATGGTAGAACAATCAAGGTATCTAAACTGGAACATTAACAAGGGTGAGTGCGCCATTCCTGCAGCGGTGTTGTGCCCCAGTGAAGTGCTTGCCGAGGAATCCTTTTGTAGACTGAGGGCAAGATTGATAGCGGAAGCGGTAGACGTAGATCCAGGCTGCCAGCAAACGTGGGAAGTCCAGCCAAAAAGCACTGGTGGCGTCCAATAGCCGAACAGATCCAGGGGAGGCCAGCTTGTTGACGCAGCCGCAGGGCATGCAACAGCAGTCATTGAAGCTGCTGGGCACGCAGCCACGGGCACATTCGTCAGCATTACCACCTTGAACATTAAGAAGGGTGAGTGCGCCATTCCTGCAGCGGTGTTGTGCCCGCTGCAGGAATACATGCTGATGCAGCATCAATAATAAACGCTGTTATGTATGCTACTGCATTGTCTAGACTATGAACGCGGATATCATTCCAGGGCAACTGTGTTCGCGAAACGTCGCCCTGTAGGTTGAATCGACTTTCATCGAGGAACGTCTGTAGAGCACTCAGCTTGTTTTGTAAGGTTTAGTACGATGGGAAAGTCATCACTTCCATAAGGACAGCTGCCCCACGACATCTGCTTACTGACGGTGGTCGTAACTTCCTGTCGAAAGTTATCGCCGGCATTGTGCGTTCCTGCTCCACTGAACACAAGCTCACTACCTCATACCATCCTCAAATCAATGGCCTGACGGAGTGGTTAAACCGTATCCTTACCGATATGCTATCGATGTACGTTTCAGAGGACCACCACGACTGGGACATTGCCCTTGCTTACGTCACATTTGCGTATAATTTTTCCCGGCACGACACCACTGCATTTTCTCCATTTTATCTACTGTGCGGTCGCGAACCGACCTTGCCCCTTGATACGGTACTTCATCCTGCTGCGATCTCAACCAGCAAGTATGTGCGCGACGCCATCGCCCTCGCCGGCCATACACGCCAGCTTGCCCGTACTCGACAGACGGCCTCGCAAACCATTAAGCAGCGTCTGTACAAGACCGCCACCGTGACGTACAGTTTTTACCTGGGGCGCTCGTGCTCCTGTGGTCGCCCTCTAGTCATGTCGGACTTTCAGCGAAGCTCCTTTGACGAAACACAGGGCCCTACCGCGTGCTGCGCCAGGCGACGCCTGTGACGTACGAAATTGCTCCTGTCAGTTCGATCTTGCCCTCTACTCTGGCATCTAGTGATGTCGTGCACGTCAGTAGGCTCAAGGCCTACTACACTGCTTTCGAGTCCGGCCGTTAGTCGCTCCGGGACGGCGCTTTTGCCGCCGGCGGTCGTGCTACGGAGCAGTATTTACGATGACGAAGAGGCGAGCAGTGTAACGACGACGACGACGATTAGAGGCTAGCGCAGGCTGTTGCCTCTTGGCTAAGTGCGGCGTATTTGTTTGCAAATATACTTGTATATAGCTTCTCGTCTGCGCCTTCCTTTGTAACAAATTAAATGGACCCAAGGTTGGATAACTTACATCAGGTCAGCCCTTGCTCCCTGGAAAATTGGAAGTAAAACGAAGTGACGAGAAGACAACAGAGATGGAAAGTGAGAGAGAAAGACGACGGTTGGAAGAAGAGAGAGATAGGAAAAGGCAGCTACCAATTTCACCCGGGTGGGTCAGTCCGTCAGTTCCATCTAGGTGAAGCCGAGGCCAAAGGGGTGTGTTGCTTCCGAACCCGCCGTGGTTGCTCAGTGGTTATGGTGTTGGAGTGCTGAGCACGAGGTCGCGTGATCGAATCCCGGCCACGGCGGCCGCATTTCGATGGGGGCGAAATGCGAAAGCACCCGCGTATTTAGATTTACGTGCATGTTAAAAAACCCCAGGTGGTCCAAATTTCCGGAGTCCCCCACTACGGCGTGCCTCATAATCAGATCGTGGTTTTGGCACGTAAAATCCAGTAATTTAATTTTTTGTGTTGCTTCCGCTGAGGGGCCATAAAGGTCCAAGCACTCAGCATTGGCTCAACCCCCAGTATCCCCTTTTCCTCGTACACGGCCAAGCCGCGCAGGACTACACGCGGGAGAGGCCAATCCCTATGTGCTCGGGTCCATGGTGTCGCAACACACCGAACGCCTGCTTACGGAGACACTCCTGCGGGGAAGTGTAACATCAGCTTCGCACATTTATAATGAGTGTGTTTATGGTTTGGTGAAACCAAGAAACTAGAATTTTAATCAAGACTTTGCTTATTTTCCGCCACAGTCTTCTGGACTATAGTGTGAAAACCTGTGATACACACTCCCTGCGGATGCATCTCAACACGATGGGCAACGAACGATAGCAATTAAATTGCGATAGCAATTATATGGCCACTTCAAGCGGACTTCTGCCGTCGTCGTCGCCGCCGTGAAGTTCCGTATAAAGTCCAAGGGCAGTATATAGCATGCACGTGACGTCATATCCGCCGCCTGCCCCGACCGTCCGCCATCGCTAGGCACCTCGCTACTAGCCGCAGGCCCGCTGGGTTTGTGTTCGGCGTTCGCTTCTACGTGTCAGCGCCGGCATGTTTGCTGTCGTGAAACCTTTGCGATGGTAAAAGTCAGGAGCCCTGAATTTTGCCCTTCCTACATGGACGAGCTTTTAGGGCCGACGCGGGCTCGCTACAAAGAAAAGGTCGGAATGTGGGACGGTGTGGACCCATACTAGCTGCACGTTGGCGTGGATACCAGTCCAGACCCCGAGGTGCTCCAAGCCACGACGTACGTGGATATTATTGTCTTGTCCCGTCCACGAGCTACGTCACGCTGAACTGAAATAAAGGCTTACAATTCGCCGAAGGCGCACAATTACTTCACGAGTCGTTGGGTGAGGAACGTTGCAGCGAAGCGCTTGTAGCCGAGTCTTACCATCGTCCTCGGCGAGGTGAGTCAATGAAAGCATATGTCCCTTGGCGTGCGGCAGAGAAAACTTTCTCAGTATTTTTGGCGCTGCTCCATTCCCGGACAGCTTTCTTGCCACAAAGGTTCACCTATATGCATTTTTTCCCCAAGCTTCAAAACGTGTGTTCGCTTCTTTCTGCGAGTTTTGGTTTACGGTTCGGTGCATGACCGTGCATGTGCATTTTATTGCGTTAAATAGAAGTAGCCTGTAGCGCCCATCGACGCTTCTATGCGGGGACGCTAAGGTCGGCGCTCTCGGCCGGCGCTTTGGCGCCGGCCGCGGATGGCGAGGAGAATAAAGTTGGGCGGCGCGTGCTAGCGGCGCAAGCACGGCACGCGCCAGTCCGGTCTGAAAGCCTGCTGAGCTGGACCTCTTGTTCTGGTGCTCCACTGCGACCCCTCGGTTCCCGACAGTGTTGACCCGGACGTGATCCTCAGAGTATCATCAAGGACCGATTCAGCATCGCCTGCTACCAAGCACTGCCCGCGGCCATGGACCAGCTGCAAGAAGAGTGGCGCCCACCGATGCTCGACGACCCTTGGCGTTTGCAACTGTGGCCCTACCGTCCGCACAGGGCTATCGCGTGGTTCGCGCAGGTAGACGCACAGCTATACGTAAATGGCGTGTCGTCGCAGCTCTGGCGGTACCTACTCCTCAAGCGAGAAATTCCCACCGACGTCTTCTCTCGCCTTGACCTTCCGTCATCAGGCCAGAACATGTACGAGGGCCTCACGACCGCCTTCTTTCAACACTTTGGCGTACCAGTTCCCGATCACTTACACAGCACGACACAGTTTCCTTCATCGGCTGACGCTTCTGAAGGAATGGCTCAAACTACGTCGTCCTCTTCGCCATCAGCGCCGGGTGAACGCTGCGCCATTGCTCGCGAATCTTCCGCCGCACCTACACCACAGGAGCCACTGCGCGGAGACAACACTGACAACTGCGCCTCCCGCGTCTAGTTCGTTCCCCGACAACGAACAACCTCCCGCCACACTGCCCGCACCATCAACTACACAACTGGCGAGCCCACTAGTCCTCAGCAACGACCACCTTGCATCCACGCCCGAGCATACCAAAGAGTCGGCATGCACTCCACCCCCACCCGAGTTACATGGCGTCCCCAGTACAAGCCCTGGAGATCTCCCGAGTGAAATCCTGCGGCAACACTGCGGTGAGACTGGTCCGCCGGCTATCACGTGCACTGCACTCCCTAGCTACGCCAGCGTCTTTCCCGTGGAGCCCTTGTCGCATGCCCCCTCTCGCAGCGCACGCTCAGTGTCGCGGCTTCAACGCCCCAACGACACTGCCTTGACGTTTGGCCACAAGGATGCCTCCTCGGCTTGCGGTGCTCGGCGTCGGAGAACTCGTGCCCAGCGCGGCCGGCAGCCCCGCTGCTTCGCTGGTTTCCGTCGCTGCGTCCACCCGATTTTACGCAGGTGCCAGGCCGGACGCTGCTACCGCGCACTTCGAAAGCGCCCGCCCTCAACACCGAACCTATGTTCACGGGTCCGACTGACATTCACACATTGGCACCATGCTAACCTCGATCGAGTGGGCCGGGTCCCGTCGTCGCGGGCTTGTCACCATGGTCGCAGCATCAGCGAGGCCCGGATTCGATGTTGCAGTCGGCGCCCACGCACCCGACCACCGTATTCACCGCTTGACCAGCCCAAACTTGGACGATGTCATCGTGGCTGCCGCGTTCCCCGCACAGTGCTGCGATCGACCGTTCATGCTCACCGACCATACAACATCTGCATCTGCAGCTTAGAGCGCGAATGGCGTCGCCCCTGCGCCCTCCGAGATGCAGGGATCATCGGGGCCACGTTCCTCAAGCAGCCGCCTCCAAAACCTCGTCCACAGCTGCACTCACAGGCCAGACCACCTCAGTGAATCGCACACATTTCGCCGATCCGTCTGGGCGGGGGGCCTTGTAGCGCACACCGACGCTGCTATGCGGGGACGCTAAGGTCGGCGCCCTCGGCCGGCGCTTTGGGGCCGGCCGCGGATCGCGAGGAGAATAAAGCTGGGCAGCGCGTGCTAGCGGCGCAAGCACGGCACGGGCCAGTCCGTTCTGAAAGCCTGCTGAGTTGGTCCTCTTGTTCTGGCGCTCCGCTGCGACCCCTCGGTTCCCGACAATCCCTTTATATTGAGAGCATGCAGACGTTCCAAGATTGCTTAGCATATCGCTAAGCGAAGCGCACATACCAAGAAATGACGATGCGAAGTAGTTTGCAGGCCGGGTTTCTCGTGCTAAAATCACGATCTAATTATGAAACACGCGGTAGTGGAGGGTTCCGGGATAATTTTTACCGCCCGAAGTTCTTTAACGTGCACTACAACACAAGTACACGGGCGTTTTTCAGAGCGGTAAAAGCGACCATGCGGCTCAGTTTGTGCGAGCAGTCGGTCACGAAATAGTACGGGGGCGGGGGCTTTCGCTGCCGCCCTTTTACGATCATGCATGATGTACTGTATTTTGGCGTGTTATATACTCACCCGAAACAATATTACGACACGCACGTTGTTCAGGTCCTTCCCATTTATCCGGGAAAGCCACAGGCACCGACGTTTCTCCGACAGCATTCTTGTGCGTTCGCACTACCATGTTATTACTTTTGATGCAGACCTACGCCCGGTTCTGCGTAGCTCGGCTTCGCGGCAGTGGTACTTGTGCGGCAACCGAAAATCGCGGAGATTGGCATGATCACGACGCGACAAGGAACTTCGGATCAACAACGCGTCGGCGCACGCAGCCTGCTCCAGCACGTTTCCGCAGGCGCGCAAGTGCCTAAAGATGGCAGACAGACTCGCGGAGGGTGCGACTGCTTTCACAACAAATCCGTGCAGGGGCGGGGCCTCAGCTCGATGACGTGGCCTCGCCTCGATGACGCATCACCATTTTCTTTTTTTTTTTCCTGTCTGTTTGGCGGCGCGGTCGGTGTGCGGTGCCTCAGTTCGGATCAGCTCATTCCACGTGAGCGAGAAGTTGGCGCGCGTATCATATTCGAGGCGTGCGTTGTTTTGTTTCGCGCGTGAAAGCGCGGAATGCTACGATGAGCGAGCCTCCTGACCGACAGAATGTGATCAAAAAGTACCTCCAAGGGTTACGTCATCATGATAACGCCTACTCCCATGTCTACCTGAAGTCAGACGATGGGCTTAAGCCTTTTGAGAGGTCCTTGGCTGCTGACAACGCGAGGTATGCTGTGCGGACATCAAGAGACCTGAACAAGCCGTCTAAATGTAAGGGTGTATCGACTGCTTCCTAATGTTTCGCTCTGCGCGTAGACTTATCATTGAAAAACGCAGTAGTAATTTTAACCACGGACTCAACCCGGCAGAACGACTTGTTTTCAATTGCGGTTAGTGCGCAACACTATTGATTTATCATGATTCGCCTTTTTGAAGATCGGGTTATCATTGTACTGGTTGCTGGTTCCGAGTTCCACTGGCACCGATTTATTTCGGTATGAGCGGAGTATTGTTCTGGTTACCGCGACATGACTCGATCCTCATAAATTTTGATAAACGTAAAAATAACTGAACCGTTTTTTCAGTTTCAGTCTGCCCCAGAGCTCTTTACATAAATGCTTCAGAGCTGCGCTTGGGCGTTTGTTTTGCATGCATCTGCCGCATGTTTCGGTTTTTTTTTTTTGAACATTGCAAAAGCAATCGTGCGCAACACGAGGCACGAATTACGGTGGGGCTCTACTATGGGGGCTAGAAGGGCCAACATAGCTGTACTCCATGTCGTGACACGGCCGTGTGTGCCATCCGCGGTCCTGCTACAAGGCATAGGCCTGATATTGAACTGTTCAATGTTCAAAAACATGCAATTTTCAATCAATTGAATTGAGCTCAATGTAATGTATTGAAGTCAATGTTAAAAAATATGTGCAGATGCTTACAAAACAAACGCCCAAGCGCAGCTCTGAAGCACTTACGTAAAGAGCACAGGGGCAGACTTTCTCATTTTTTAAAGTCACAATTAGCTTGCATGCGCGGTTCTAATCATGACTCAAACCGAAAAATAACAGTTCAGGTATTTTTACGTTTATCAAGATTTCTGAGGATCGGGTCATGTCGCGGTAACCAGAGCAATACTCCACTCAAACCGAAATAAATATGTGCCAGGTGAACTCTGAACCGGTAACCAGAACAATGATAACCTGATCTTCAAATCGGCGAATAAAGATAAATCAATTGTCTCGTCAATCAATTGTCAACTGAAAACAAGTCGTTCTGCCGGGTAGAGTCCCTGGTTAAAATTACTACTGCGTTTTTCAATGAAAAATCTACGCGCAGAGCGAAACATTAGGAAGCAGTCGATACACCCTTACATTTAGACGGCATGTTCAGGTCTCTTGATGTCCGCACAGCATACCTCTCGTTGACGGCAGCCAAGGACCTCGCAAAAAGCTTAAGCTCATCGTCGGACTTCAGGTAGCCATGGGAGTAGCCGTCTTCATGATGACGTAACCCTTGGAGGTACTTTTATTGCGATAGCAATTATATGGACACTCAAAAGCAGATTTCTGCCGTCGGCGTCGCCGTCGCCGTGAGGTTCCGTATGACGTCAATGGAGATGAAATCGTCGCCGCGCGCCGAACGCTGTATGCGCGAGTGAAAGGGCGCAAGGGGCGCGCGCTTTCACGGGGAGTGAACGCACGGCGGAGAACAAACGCGCGTTCTGCGCCGTGCTCGCTTAAGGGCTGCAGAAGTAGGCGTCTCTCTCCTCCTTTACAATCACCATATATGTAGAGCAAACGCGCCTTCTTCCGACGCGCGAGAGGCCGTGTGGGAGGGGGGGGGGAGGGAGAAGGAAGGGAGGCGACGTTTAGCTGCGGCACCAAGTGCCTATTTATATCATAGGCTCCGGCAACAGTCACCAACGCCGCACGCATTTTGAGCGATAGCGGGCAAAACGCCGACGGCGTCGACAACAGTTCTGCGTGTTGCCGGTGCTGCTGCATGTCCAAGTTTATACAGCTGATAAAGCTAATATCATTACTCCGTATAGCTCTCTACAAATTTGCTATCGCAATTGATGCTTCGCCTTTCAGGTGAAACTGCGGCAACTTTTTGATCACCTTCTGTCGGTCAGTAGGCTCGCTCATCGTTCCATTCCGCGCTTTCACAAGCGAAACAAAATAACGCACGCCGCGAATATGATACGCGCGCCAACTTCTCGCTCACTTGGAATGAGCTGATCCGAACTGAGGCGTCGCACACCGACCGCGCTGCCAAACAGACCGGGAAAAAAAGTTGTCGCAGTTTCACCCGAAATGCGAAGCATCAATTGCGATAGCAAATTTGTAGAGAGCTATACGGAGTAATGATAGTAGCTGTATCAGCTGTATAAACTTGGACATGCAGCAGCACCGGTAACACGCAGAACTGTTGTCGACGCCGTCGGCGTTTTGCCCGCGTTCGCACAAAACGCGTGCGGCGTTGGTGACTGTTCCTGGAGCCTCTGGGGGCGGCTCGGAGGTTTTCGACGGCATCAGAACGGGACACTCGTCAAGCAGCGTCGGAAGTCTTTACCACCTTCTCGCCTCACAACCTTTTTATTGCGATAGCAATTATATGGACACTCCAAAGCAGATTTCTGCCGTCGTCGTCGCCGTCGCCGTGAGGTTCCGTATGACGTCAATGAAGATGAAATCGTCGCCGCGCGCCGCCGAACGCTGTATGTGCGAGTGAAAGGGCGCGTGGGACGCGCGCTTTCACGGGGAGTGAACCCACGGCGGAGAACAAACGCGCGTTCTGCGCCCTGCTCCCTTAAAGGCTGCAGAAGTAGGCGTCTCTTTCCTCCTTTACAGTCACCATATAACGCGCCTTCTTCCGACGCGCGAAAAGCCGGGGGGGGGGGGGGGGGGGGGGGGAGGCAAGGGAGGCGACCTTTAGCTGCGGCACCAATTGCTTATTTATATCAGAGGCTCCGGCAACAGTCACCAACGCCGGTGCTGCTGCATGTCCAAGTTTATACAGCTGATAAAGCGACTATCATTACTCCGTATAGCTCTCTACAAATTTGCTATCGCAATTGATGCTTCGCCTTTCAGGTGCGACAACTTTTGCTTCGCCTTTCAGTGCGACAACTTTTTATATAAATAGGCACTTGGTGCCGGAGCTAAACGTCGCCTCCCTTCCCTTCCCCTCCCCCCCCCCCCTCCCGCACGGCCTTTCGCGCGTCTGAAGAAGGCGCGTTTGCTCTACCTATATGGTGATTGCAAAGGAGGAAAGAGACGCCTACTTCTGCAGCCGTTAAGGGATCACGGCGCAGAACGCGCGTTTGTTCTCCGCCGTGCGTTCACCCCCCCCCCCCCCGTGAAAGCGCACGTCCCTCGCGCCCTTTCACTCGCACATACAGCGTTCGGCGCGCGGCGACGATTTCATCTCCATTGACGTCATACGGAACCTCACGGCGACGACGACGCCGACGGCAGAAATCTGCTTTGGAGTGTCCATATAATTGCTATCGCCATAAAATGCTGATACGTCATCGAGGCGAGGCCACGTCATCGAGGCGAGGCCCCGCCCCTGCACGGATTTGTTGTGAAAACAGTCGCGCCCGCTCGCGGACCGGTGCCGAAGTGACGCGCGTCCAAACTATGTATAAAATCGTCGCCGCGCACTGTATGTGCGAGTGAAAGCGCGCGGGGGACGCGCGCTATCATGGAGAGCGAACGTACGGCGGAGAGCAAACGCGAGCGAAAGGGCGTGGGGGTATGGGAGTGAGGGAGGGAGGGGGGGCGACGCTGTGCTGCGGCACCAAATGCGTATCGTGCAACTGGGCGCAAGGGGAATTGGCCACTCAATCTCCCACGCGAGAGGAGGAAAGCGGGAAGGCAGCGCGGGAGGGTCAGCTTCTACTCTGCCAACAACTGCGCTTGTACTTTGCGCCGGTACGGGCTGTCGGTGTTGTCGCGCGCACCGTATCTTGAAAGCGATCTCCACACGGCTCTGACCTTTGTATGCGCTGTGCATTCGGCCGCTCAGTTTCCGTTGAACCGATAGACTAGACCGCACGAACCTTCGCTCGCTGCGGCGGCAGCGCTTGCTGCCAGCGTTTTGACAGTGCTTGCCTGCGGTCATGGAGTGTGATCTATTCATGATTGCCTGTGCGCGCTGACACCACGCTTGTTAATTCAGCTAGTAAGCGAATGCGTCCGAGTTTATGCAGTCGATAAAACTACTATCCCTCTACTCTCTACTATTTGCTCTCTACTAATTTGCTATCGAACTTGATGCTTCGCCTTTCGGGAGAAACTGCGACATTTTTCAATCATTTCTTGCATTAATTTTGACATAATTTTGCCTTTGTACGTCATACGCGGAATCCTATCGTTACAGTCTCCGATGGGATAAAACAGCTGCTTAAACATGCGGTGCTCGAATAAGACGGCGCGATGCAACGTTCTTGCGTATGTCCTCGCAAGACAGTATGAATCAACCGCGTTTGGTTAATATAAGTACGAGTACAATCCATATTCCACATGCAGCAGCGCTGAATAGACGAGGTCGAAAAAAGTCACAGGCCTGCGCGGCACACGCAGCCCAGTCACAGCGTAAGCTGGTTGAGCGGCTCAAGAGAAGCTCCAATTTCGGCACTACGCACACAAGGGTCTTCGCGAAAAAGTTTATTCGCCTCGTATTGACGAGAACCATCTGAATTGCCAGCCCGGCGTCGACGGCGAGCTGCGGCTTGTAATGCTCTCTGCACAGCAGTCTGCTGAGTGCGATGATGCCTGGCCGCGCAGGCCTGTGACATTCGCAGGCACCTTAACTAGATGGCGCCACCACACTAGCGGAGGCTGGGGATCACGTCGTCTCCGCATGCGCACGCTACGTTTGCCCGCGCCTTAACTATATGGCGCCACCATACTGGCGGAGGCTCGAATCGTCTACGCCTCTGTTTAAAGCGCATTTTTCCGGTGCCCGATAGCAAGAGCTTGCGTGGTTTAGTGGTAGAGTATCTGGTTCCCATGCAGCGGGCGCGGGTTCGATCCCGGCGGGAACCGGGTACACTTTTCGCATTTCCAGCGATAGCGGTTACGATCGCCGGACGCCGTCGGCGGCGGACACCATCGCAAACCGAAACGGCTAATGGAATGAGCCTATAACAGCTTATGCTGAAAGAAGAGCATCACAACACGTGCGCTTGTATTGTGATCCTGCTTGTCTTATGCGAACTTCCGTCAATTCGCCCAAGGTTTCCTGTTATTGGGATACTACAGTAGACAATACACTTGGCAGGTGGTCGACTATTGCATTCCTTCCGCTTAGCAAACTCACTCAACTGAAAAGCGCAGGAAAATTCGAGTTCAAGAACTAAGCACTAGCGTGCGGATTTCAAAAGTTTCTATAAATTTGGTCTCTCTGCTTGAATGTACTTGTGCCCATTTTCCTCGTATTTTGCGCTCTATTTTCTCTTGTTTGAGCCAATTCTTTACTTTCTCTTACTTGGTCCATAAAACATGCCACCTTACTCATTGTTCTGCATGTTTGTTCACCAGTCGGGGCCCACCCATATGTTGCTCTTGGGTCTCCTCGCGAGATACGCCACGGGAACACGACGTACTGCGCATAGCACGGTAGCGTCATTCGCATAGTAGTTTGGGAGCCTTGGGTTTCTTGCAGGCCGCATTTTGCGCCTGCAGGCGAGCGTAGGCGCGAGGCACAACCCGCAAGACCAGACCCGACGCCATATTGTCTAAGAAAAGAAGGTGGATTTCCTCTTTGAACAGCGCCATCAGCGCCATCCCCCAGTGCGCTATTGCAGCAGATTGTAGTTAAAGGCACCCCACTATGCTTATTTACATTCTACAATGAAAGTGCAGTTGCTCCTTCTCCAAAATGTTTACACGTATTTTCTTTCTCTTTTTTTGCGGGTGTGTGTGACCTTCTAGTCCGAAAGACGGATAAAAAAGCTTCGTGTCAGTTTTTCAGAGCACAAATTATACTGATACAACGCACGCATTGAACTCTGTGTGAAGCAAAGGTTTCCTGCAGCGGTTATATAAACTTTGTAGTACTAAATGCACTGCCGATAATATTGTCTTCATATGGCATGTGTACCCGCCGCGGTGGGTTAGCGGCGAGGGTGTTGCGCTTGTTAAGCACGAGTTCGCGGGATCAAGTCCCGGCCGTGGAGGCCGCATTCAGATGGGGAGTAAATGCAAGAACGCCCGTGTCCCTTCATTGAGGGCACGTTAAAGATCCCTTGGTGGTCAAAATTAATCCAGAGTCCCAGACTACAGCGTGCCTAGCTCATAATCCAATCGTGGTTCTCGCGCTTAAAACCCCATAATCGAATGCAATCCAATCCTATTACACCCGTAAACTCATGCGGTGTTTCTCGCTATGTACCGTACAGGTCACAACTCTGTTCTGTAATGTTTATGTTTATGCACTACACTGGTCACACTCTAAGTCAAAATGTAAACTGCAGATAACGCGAGTGTAGGCTGTGCGACGTCGATGCAGTGACGGCAGGAGCACGTAGGTGACGTTTTAAGTTTCCCGAGAATAGAATGCCAATGATAGGTGTAAGTAAGCAGAGAGACGTGTGACATGAAAGGCACTGGGAAAGGGGACTATATTATTCGCCCATTTCATTCCTCGGTCTGGCTAAATTGAAATTGGCGCACTCGCGTCATTTCGCGCACACAAGCTACGCCATGGGAAGCGCACGATAATCTCAAGGAAGTGCCTATGGTTCGAGAAGTATGGGTGCGATTGGTGGTCTGGTGGTTAGAGCGTGGCGCTGTTGTGCTGCGAAACCCAGGTCCGTTCCGCATTATAGGGCACCTAATGCTTTTAAAGCGAAGCTTTCTAAGCGGACACTCGCTGGACTTTGATGACTGCTGCTGCCCTTGCCGTCGTCGTCAACTTATTGAATAGCTTAGGCCCAGGAAATAAAATAAATACGTGTACATTGTGAGGATCGAACCTCAGCAAGACAACCAGATGCTCTGACTGTTAGGTCACAGTTGCATGCATACTTGTCCCGTGTCAACACAAGGTACCTTTTTGAGACGATTGGTGCGTGTGTCATGTAGCGTAGCATTTTTGCAAGAAGGCACGTGACCGTGCGTGTCAGCTTCCAGTAGGCCAAATAGGTGGCACTTCAACGTACATGTGCGGTTTATTTTAAGACAACTGAAGCTCGCAGTGCCACTGCGAGAAAGAAACAGCTTCGCTGGAAATTGATCTGTGATGCAGCGAGGTGCTAAAAATCTAGTTTTTTTTTTCTTAATGTCCTCTTCCCGCATATTTACGTATCAAATATCCACAGCGCCATATGGTAGCATTACAATTTATATCACCGCCATCTGACGCGGAAAGTCCAGCGTAGCAAGGCTGGCGTGTTCAGGCGTCCATTATATCTCCCTGAACAATAGTTATTGCTTCACAGCTGATGATAGTCAAGCGCGGCGACCTAACAGGCCACGCACCTGTGCTGCCTAAGGCGTTGGAGCGTTTATCTCTCTTCTGTAGGCCACCTCATTTCCATCAGCCTCTACACTTTGGGTTGTTATCGACCTCAATCCGGATCAGGGACCGGCGTGCACGTTATCGGCGGTCACTGCGTGTGCTGGACGACAGCTGTTTTCAGTCCCGATGATTTCACTGCGCTTCAGAGTATAAAAGCGTGGCATGCGTCGAGGATGTCAAATCATTGCGGAAAGCATTGTGCACAGATTTCGTTGTGAGTGTTATTCGGACGTCAGCGGAATCTTAGAAGCATGAATACAGCTCTGGTTTCCTGCTTCCTGACGTGTGTCCTTTTTGGTAAGCCACGCTAACTATTACGGAAACGCGCCTGTGTCGTTGTTAGTTTACCGTCACGGTGATGTTTCATTTCATCTGTGTTTTCTTTCCGCGTCGCAATGCCGGCGACCAGAACTGCACTGAAATCTGCCAGTATGATAAAAGAGCGCCATTCAGTTGCATCGGCTGAATTACTTGAACATGGACAATACTGCCAAGGCCAATTACATTGTAATTTTATATATTAAACAAAGCTTCACTATTTAAAATTTTATATTCTCATCATGACACATGTCCCAATTAGCGTAGTGAAACCGATTTGTAATGAATCCGTTTCCATTTAGCAGAAATCGCGCTAATAGCACCGAGTTAGAGAGGTACGCACTGATAATCTTTGAACAAATGGTGCTGATGTTAGCTAACATTTAACAGAAACTATTATTTAGCCAACAAGTTCATTTGTAACTATCACAGACTTCCTGATCTACACATCCGCGATCCTGAATAACAGTTAGGTTTCTGAAAAATTGCTCATAATATCCCTGAAGTACAGTTGCTCATTTGAAAGTACAAAATTACAAACGGACAAGAAACTAATCTAGTAGTATAGCATTGCCTTTACAGCAATATTCTGCAGGCTTTGTAGGGACGTCCTGCAGACGGTTTATTTTGCACACAGCGAGATGCAGAAGTTTAGTACTTACTGCTAAGTACCGGACCTTTAGGAATGGTGTCTTCGTAAGTGGATTGAACGTTAGTATACTTGCATTTATTGCTAGATAGTGTATTGGAACTGGATATGTTACTTTCAGAACCAATTTGTGAAAATGGGTTCAATAGCGTTGGATCTGAGACCTCTAGCATTCCACTGGGAGGCCAGCGCAATTGTAAATTAGGGAAATCGGCGAGCTTGTTGAAAGCTTACAATTCTTCAACCTGTGGCAAGCATAGCGATCATATCACTGAACACAGTCTTCAAGTGTTCTGGCCATGCGGTGCAGCTGTGTGACGAGAACCAATACGTGAAGGTCAGAAAGCAACACGCGAACAGCTGCAGCTCCTGAAGACCTCAGTGACCGACAGTAGCCTCGATATGCACCTCCGGATGAATCGAAACCCTCTCCTTCCTTTTCATCCTCTAACATCCCCATCTCCTTTGAAGGGTAGCAAACATGACGCGTGTCTTGTTGACCTCACTGCTTTTCCTTCTATCTCTCTCTTTACTACGCGTGGACAATGTCGCTAAAATGGAGGATAAGACTTGTTGGTAGTGCACTATGTGGAAAGCACAAGCACACAAACAGCATTGAGGGAGGGGGACACCACAGTGGCTTGTGGCAACCTGTTATTTTGTAGCTTGCGCGTTTGCGCTTTAGACATAATTGTATTTCACATATAGTCACATTAAATGCATCTTCCAGTGCTCTCGACCCTGTGAGATGCTTACGCGGTGGTGATGCTTACGTATTTCCTCATAGCAATGGCCGCCGGAGAGGTGGACGTGCAGGACTGGTACCGCGGCGTGGACTTCGACGTGGGCTGCCGACCGGCCCCGGTAACCGGTCTGTGCAAGGCCTCGTTCCTGCGCTGGTACTTTGACGTGGCTGCCGGCGAATGCAAGCAGTTCATTTACGGAGGATGCGGTGGTAACGAGAACAGATACCAAACCATGAGGGAGTGCGAGATCGCCTGCCTCCGTAAGTGTCTCCTAAATGGTTTAACAACATTTGTAGCAGATTAACGACACTGTTTCCTTTTGGCTAAGTTCATTGAAGTTCAGGCATAATTTAGGAAGTGTAGAGCTATAGCTTAGCTGAAGGGTTGATATTGTGAGCACAGCTGTGGGGTTGGACGTTTATGTAAACGTCAGTGAATTCAAGGAAGTACCACTCGGAGCAGATGATTTGCGTAGTAATAGGTTCGTTACAGCTAACGAGGCACAGACATGCCATACACTCTAAGAACAGTTGCACCCTTTGGGGCGTATTTTTGCCACAGAACAATAATCGTCATCTGACTTGCGTGGCTTTCCTTTCTTTAACGCGGTGCGCCCGGCACTTCTCGGTCACGAACGACAAGAGCGTTATCAGCGTGACACAGCGTTCTCGACAGGAAAGTAGCAAGTGCAGAGTTTTCAAGATAGTAAACGCAAGCAAGACAGATGACGATTATTGTTGTGTGGCAAAAATGCACCCCAAAGGGTGCAACTGTTTTTAGAGTGTAGGTTCTTAAATGAAGGTGCGTTTACTGGAGAGGAAACGTAGTGCGGGTTAGTCGATATGGCTGAATACATGTACAGGCAATTACAGAGTGCGTGTCAAACGGAGCGTACAGCAGAAACTGAAAAATTGAAACTGAATTGAAATAGTATTTTTTGCTCGGGAACGTTATAGATTTTGCCCCATAAACGAACAGCATCTTTTATATTTCCATTTACACATGTATTGAAAAATTGTCATAATACCTATTACACCTATCACGGAGGCTGGCTATGGTTGAAAAGGTACCTTGTTGATCCATTTCATGATGCGTTCGTTTTCTAGGGAACTTAGGCTACCACGGAACATTTGTGTAGTCTTTTTCCTTGTATATTCAATTCGTCGAAATTATGTTTTGTCTTTTGTTGCCGAGAGTGACTCACCGTCGTGAGGGACTTTTTTTCTTTGCAGGTTGATTCACCTGGATGACTTCAGCGAAAGAAACCCCGAGCACAGATTGGTACTCAAGAAACTCCTATATATCGTTTCCGTCACGGAATAAATTGGCTTCGCCGTTCTATTTCGTAGTCTTATCTGCTCATTGGAGTAGTATTAAGTTCTAACAAACATGGCGTCTGGCTGGAGTGATGTTCTATTTCACATTGATATGAAAATGTAATTTAGTATTTCCCTAACAGTGAAACCGTCTGCCGAGAAGTAAACTAGACTGCGTCAAGACACCTAGTGTCGGAGATGTTTAGTGTAAGAAATGGGCCTAAAAATCAGGCGCTGTAAATTGCGTAAAATATATAACGATTTAAATTATGAAAGCGATGCGTGGAATGAATATAAAAATTTCGTTGGGAAAGGATGATGTAGTAAAATGTGTGAGTGACCGTAACACTACTGCAGCAACAGGGCTCTTGAATGCAAGGCTTGAACGCTCGTGCTCAACAAAACATACTTGGGGCGCTATAACGTAAAATGATTCCAAACTTTTTTGACTCCAAACTCCTGACGTCAAATTTACGTAACCACCGACGCAAGCATGGGGCGGTGACCCGCAGCGTTTTCTGTACAACCCAATCAAACACTGTCCTCGTTTATAGGAGGTCACCTTTGTTTGCTTTCAAAACCAATAACATTGTCTACATTCAGTGGTTTTTCTTATATAATTGGCTGCCAAGAGGCGAGGAGCATGCTCTAGTGGAGAGGGTTCCGATGAAGCCGAGCCAGCACAGTGAAATTAGATAACCGCATGAAGAGCGCGGTGCCGGCTTCTCCGATTGGTCCGCTTCGCCTTACTTAGCTTGCGATGGCTGGTCGAAAATCGCGGCGGCGTGCAACGGAAGAATAAGAATGCCGCTAAAACGGATCCTTAGCAAGGATGAACTGGCAGAGCGATGTCGTATGCATGCCGAAAGGGCTCGCTAACGTTTTACTGCCACGCAAAGGGTTTATCATGCGCAAATACATACATGCTCACCGGCAGGTGCGAGTAGCGAGGGCCTGAGCGATCGGCGGGCAGCCATCTTCTATTCCTTTCGGAACTGGGCAGCCTGTGGCTATTCAAAAAAATTTTCAGTTTTGTTCGGCATTTATTGCATTTTTTTTCGCGTACACGTCACTTTGACGTGGTGAGTTTTCGCGGTTTTGTGAGGTCACGTGACATACAGACGAAGTGGGCGTAGCCAGAAAATATTGGACCAATACCTGAGGGCTAATGCTGAAAAGGCGTCGAGTCAGGAATGATTGTTTTTCTTTTGTGCGGTTTAATCATGCATAATCAGTATGTACATGTTATATCAGATGGGGAGCTATCGCGGTTTTCGTGACGTCGCGTGACAGACAGGCGAAGTTGGGAGTGTCCCGAAAATGTTTTGACCAATCGTGGAGACTGATTGCAGAAATTGGAATCAAAACAGTTCGGAATCATTTTGCGATATAGCGCCCGTGCATTGCAAATACAATCACCACGAGGGAGTCTTTGTTTCAAATAACCTGGACAGATGAATTTTAGGATGTAAATAATGTGAAACTGATTAAAGCTGTTTTAAAGTTGACAGCTCAGTGGCAATTTCGCGGCAAATGCGAGGGAAATTCGTTAGCATTACCACGCACCTTTTTTGAGGACCCGGATCCTCAATTTAAACCGGGTTCACCACATTGTGAATTGTAATTCAGGAACACACTCGACACACCACCTGCATCTTCGTGGAGGGAAGTGCACCCGACGCTGATTCTGGGCAGACCACCACCAGTCACACTATACATACATATATATGTATATATAAGCATATCATAAGAAGCCAGCAAACAATAACACCAAAGACAACACTGGGGAAATTACTTGTACTTATTATTTGAATTAAAGAAATGATAAATTAATGGAAATGGATGAAAAAACAACTGTCCGCAGGTGGGGAACGAACCCACGTCTTCGCATTACGCGTGCGATGCTCTCACCATTGAGCTACCGCTCCTATATATATATATATATATATATATATATAGGAAGTTTAATAGAAATCAGGCCCCTCGGTTTCATTTCTTCTAGTTCATCCACACACACACATTTAGAGGTTCTTTCACGAAACTTGAGCCAAACCTTAAAAATATGCAAATGCGACGTAGCTGGACCGAACCTATAGGTAATGTTGTTTGCCGTCGCGTGGAAATACTTAGCATATTTTCTTGCATTCCACATAATTAGATAATAAGTTTTAATTAGTTATTCAACTTAATTATAATATTTACATGAAAGGTGTCAATGGGAAATTTATAGAGCAACAAGAACAAAACGCTTAACCTCGCACTCGGCCGCGCAACGCTTGAAACAGTCAAGCTGGGCGAGCGTAGACCAGCATTTTCCGCGTCTCGGACTTACGGCCGTCACTGCGCGTTGCATAGCGCAGCTTGCGACACCGACACCGCGTTCCAATGCCGACAACGCGTTCCAGCAGACCCGCTCCGTGAATGCGTCTCTCTGCCTCTCGCTGTCATAGCGCGCAAAACCTCTTTTTCACGTCGGAGAGCACGAGCGTACGAACGCGACAGCTGTGGACGAAGACGACGACGCTCGAACGCAATCATATGGTTCGCATAAATGCATGTTCTGCAAGCGTGACGAACCTGCGCCTGAATGGATGCACTTGTTGGACGCATGTGTGTGTTTGCCAGAGTTTTAAGTGTGTAGCTATGTTCGCACTGTAATATATCTTCAGTTTTGTTTTCCATGTAATAAAAAGTTGTCGCAGTTTCACCTGAAAGGTGAAGCATCAATTGCGATAGCAAATTTTTAGAGAGATATACGGAGTAATGATATTAGCTTTATCAGCTGTATAAACTTGGACATGCAGCAGCACCGGCAACGCGCCGAACTGTTGTCGACGCCGTCGGCATTTTGCCCGCGTTCGCTCAAAATGCGTGCGGCGTTGGTGACTGTTGCCGGAGCCTCTGATATAAATAGGCACTTGGTGCCGCAGCTAAACGTCGCCTCCCTTCCCTCCCCCTTCCCCCCCTCCCCCACGGCCTCTCGCGCATCGGAAGAAGGCGCGTTTGCTCTACATATATGGTGATTGTAAAGGAGGAAAGAGACGCCTACTTCTGCAGCCCTTAAGGAAGCACGGCGCAGAACGCGCGTTTGTTCTCCGCCGTGCGTTCACTCCCCGTGAAAGAGCGCGTCCCTCGCGCCCTTTCACTCGCACATACAGCGTTCGGCGGCGCGCGGCCACGATTTCATCTCCATTGACGTCATACGGAACCTCACGGCGACGGCGACGGCGACGCCGACGGCAGAAATCTGCTTTTGAGTGTCCATATAATTGCTATCGCAATAAAAGAAAAAAATAGCCTAGTGGTTACGACGCTCGCGTTGGAACCGTGGGTACGCGGGTTTGAATCCCGCCTCGGCAAGAATGTTTATTTTCTTTCATTTCTTGATATGAACCACAAACTACAAATTACGGCTGGCTTAACCAGCTTCGCTTTATCGGGATTTCTAACAGCTTCGCTGTTAAAACTCCCGCTAAAGCTTTCTGTTGCTCATTACCTGCTATATAAAAGTTTTTTCCGAGCGTTGCCCGTTTTACGGGCAACGAAGTTTTTTGCACAAATAAAGTTTTGTTACTCCGAGCGTGAAAGGAGCCCGCGAATACACGCTAAGTGCCTCGACTAGCTTGTGGCGCGGCAATTTTGCTTGTATTCGCGGGCTCTTCGCGCAACAGCGCTTGCGTCTTCAAGAGCTAGTTTGCGTTAGTCCATTGTTGTTTATATTACAATACTGTTACAATGTGTCCCTTCCCCCGTAACTCTACGAACAACTTGCCTACAGTGTCATTTGTGCAGGCAATAGTCCGCGAAGAACTCGCTAATCTGGGAGTTCATTCTATAAGTGCCGTTGCCGCTTCACATCTGTCTCTTGCTCCTTGCCCATCGAGTGGTCAGCGGTATCCTGCACGCTACCGAAATCCAGCCCAGTGGCGAACCGCAGACGATCGGGCAATCTGTTTTGCCTGCCAGCGTATCGGTCACTTTGCTAGCCATTGTAAGAACCGCACTGTCTCCTCCCCTCGACGACCGCCATTCGCCAGTTATTATCGCCCCGAACAGAGTCAGCATCGTTACCCGCGGCCATTTGAACTGCAACAGCCAAACAATGGCGCTCGTGCCCTTTGGAACAGTTTCTCTCGCCGTTATTTCAACGTCACCAGTCCCGTTCGCCACCAGCTCGTCGACCATCGTCCCTATCACCGCAAGCTCGTCGTCCTCCGTTCCCGATGCATCCCCATCGCCTGTCAACGGAAAACTAAGCGATGCAGCTCCCGGCGGTGATGCTGCATTGACGATTCGACCGCAAAACCCTCTGATCACTTTGCCGACCAAACGGAACTTGATGCTGTTGTTGGATTTTGTAGTCGATGGCGTCAGTGTCCCAGCACTCATTGACATTGGCGGGCACAGTTCATGAGGGCCCAGTTCCGCCAACCCCTGAACAAAGTTCTCACACCCGTTGCATCACGCAGCCTCCACGTCGCCGAAGGAGGAACGCCTACCGTGCTTGGTATGTGCACTGCTCGCATTCTGGGGCGCCTAACCACTGTGTTGTTTGCCGTTTTTGGAACAATGCCCCTACGACGTTATACTCAGCTTAGATTTTTTGTCGTCCCATTCCGCCCTCTTTTTGCTGCACGTGTAGCGTCATTCAGCTTGAGCTATCCTACGGCTGCTATATATAGTCCACCCGTCACACAGCCACGGTTATGCTCTGCCGAAGACATCCGCCTGTACCCCCAAGCCACTGCGTACGTCACTCTCATGTCGTTTCCATCTGTTCCTTTAGTAGGACGTTCTGGTTCTGGCGAGCTAGTTTCTTCATAGCTTTTAGACATTTTTAGAACTGCGCGAAAAAACGAGGACACACGAGAAAAACACACACGACACCACGAGCGCACCACGAGAGTGGTGCGCTCGTGGTGTCGTGTGTGTTCCCCCGGTGGCATACTGTTCGAAAGGAATTTGGGCGTACCCCATACCGT